>NC_138224.1:29408488-29883488 GCF_964197995.2 Scardinius erythrophthalmus
GGGCCAGCTAAGTGCAATGATGAGACAAGCATCCTGGGGAATGTAGTTCCAAAATGTGACAGACACCGTGAGGAAGGAGGACATCTAGTGGGCACCTGGAGAACACAACCTGACACCGTGACACTCAGTCCCTCCGTAACAGGGTGGTTGATTATGATTTTACTTTTCTAACTTTAGTTAGTGTGTAAAGTTGCTGTTTGAGCATAAACAACATCCATGATTTCATTAAAAGCAAATATCTTCCTTTGCTTTGAACTTTGAGTGCTGTAACTTTAACGCTCAAAGTTCAAAGCAAGATATTTGCTTTTAAAGAAATCGTTTTTTTAAGGACTACAACAAACGGCTGGGTGGGACTACATGACATTCCTTCCAGGTTAGTGACATCACCAACCCTAAAATGTACATAAACCCCGCCCCCGGGAACGCTCAGTCCATGTTAAGAAGAGGAAGAGTTGTTGTAGTCGAGCACATTTGTGAGTCTGCTCAAGCTGTCGCATCCGTCTTTTCACATGCAATACAGTACGTAACACAAATGTAAAAGCATGTCACTCTGTAGGCATCTTACAACAGTTCCCATATGAGTGATTTTATAGATTATCATAACACATAATATGCTTATTGAAGATAGTTAACATGTTGTCACTTCTTCTTGAATCTCTCCATCATTGACCGAGTCCAGTTTAAACTAAAAGGCAGAACAGCTTCTGACATTTTAGTGCTTGCCTACGTAATCGGAGCTGCTGACACACACAAGCTGTCGGACCTCTCTGTCCGGTGCAGCAGCTCATTTGCATTTAAAGGGACACACACGAAACAATGAGTTTTTACCAAGCATGCTGCACAAGTCCTGAAAAGTGAAGCCAAAGCATCTTGATCGCTCCCCGGTGGTTGGTCCCAGTATAGCTCATAAACCATGTCCTCTCCATGAAGTCTAATGGACGATGGAAACTAAACAATCAAATTACGGTTCAAATCAATTTTTCTCATGTTTTTTGTCATTTTAGGTAGTTTTTATCACGCTGATTTAAGTGTTCGTTTTTTTAAATAAGCTTGATCTTAGTTTGTTATTTGATGCTATAAAAACTGGAATGTGATGTCATGATTGACAGCTGTGATTGACAACTTCTGTAAACGAAGTAATCACCAAGGCACCAACAGACCTATTTGGGGATTTACGGGAGGAGAATGGGGCTTCAACTTTAATTTCTACATGTCCATAACTGTTTATTTCACACAGAAAACTTTGTACTAACCGTTTCTGGGAGAGTGAGGGCGGGACCTTGATATCGCGGCTTTACTTCCTGCTCACTACTGCGCAGAGGCAGGTCCCAAATCTGCACAAGATGTCAGCACCATATAAGGACATTGGTGGCTTCACTTTTTACCAATGGAAGAGAGTGAAGGGGCGTCATCCATCTTTTATTACAGTCTAAAAAAGGGACAATTTAAACATGCTGTAAAAATGATCTGTAGGGTATTTTGAGCTAAAACTTAACACACACTCTAGGGACAAGAGACTTATTTTACATATCGTAAAAAGGGCCATTATATCACCCCTTTAACTGAATGTCCACCATCTTGTTGTCATCCAGGTCCATCATCGTGTAGCTTCCATACTTGGCACAATGTCCTTCAGGGGGAATCAGAGTAGAAAATAAAAAGATGTAGGAAGTTACTGGTTTATTGAGCGAGATTGTCACATTGACTATGTTTACAAGCTGTTAAAATACGGGTTATGGTCGGGTTAAGGTCACTATTTGGGTTTCTGAAACATTAGGAATAACCCGTTTACATGCATGAGCAGAGAGAGTTACTCCTGTATACATGGAATTTGTAATCAATTGGCAATATCCGGATGTAAACGACGACGCACGGTTAGCGTCTGGACGTACGGACAACCTTAAGACGCAATGTGCGTCATTTCCGATTCTTCTTCCTGTATCCAAAGACAACAACAACAACAGCAGCACGCGGATAATGAATAGTTCGGGGCAGACAGCGATCGCCTTTGTTTGCACTTTCCTCCTCGCTCCAAAGGTGTGGTGCTGTGCTGTGCTGTGTCTCGCCATGTTTACTTCTACTTCTTGTTTACTTCCGGTATACTGCACACGGGTTTTTGTATGCGCCGTCTCTACTCAAAAGACCAAGATTCCTTGCGAATAGAACATGCGCAGAACACAAATCAATGTTCCTTTTGATGGGGATATGCCGATACACGTTTACATGACCAAATATTCGGGTTAGAAAAGGGGTACCCCAGGTATAATATCCGGGTTTTTAAAAACCGGGATATGAGCATATCCGGGTTTTTGCCGGTGTTTACATGGCCGTGCGCGACCGGGTTATTGCTAATATCCCGGTTTTGAACGAGTTATTGGCTGCATGTAAACGTAGTCACTGTCACATTAAATAACATTTTAATCCAATCTCTCTATAGTGTATTCCAAAACACAAAATTCTTCATAGCACCAGACATTTCATAATGTTTATACAGTGGTTGGAATGACCAGATGACACTGAATGTCATAATTTTTCACTCAAAATTAACAAACCCATTTATAAAACTGTGTGTAGGATCTTTACTAAAAGTGTACTTACTAAAAGCGCCCGAAAGACAAAAATGGCGCAAAAATGTCATCAGAAGATTGAGCGCACTAGCGTCCCCTCCCCGAAATAACCATATATGGAGCTATTAACGCCTATTTTTACTATGCATATCCTCATCTGCATATCATTTGCATATGCATATTCATCCACGTGATACCATGTTTAATGGTATAAGACATTAGAAAAATATGATATGGATGTGCTGTCACATTACATTGCTAAAAAACATGTAGTAGCCTTGCCTTGTTTTTGAATAAATAAATCAAATAATATAAAATACATTTCAGATAAAGTTTTGCTAAATCTTTCCACTGGCCAAATACTATTTTTAATTGATTTATATTTTTAATGGAAACAGATAGGTCTAATTGTGCATGATTTGCACAAAAATATTGTATATTATAATATATTGCAATGCTATTATCATGATAAGCAATCCTCTCTGTGTAGTTAAACATTAAAAACAGCATGCCACAGGAAAAGTGTTCGAAAGCATTGCATCCACTACAAATATTTATATTTATTAGAATTTTTTTTTTTTTTTTTTTTTGGAACTTCTCAGTAATGATTTAATGTAGGCCTCATTTAAGTTTTTAACTCCATTAATAAGAATAGATATTTAATTTAAATGTTTATATCAGATGTAAAGCATAGTTTAAACATTCTCTTATTTATTTAAACTGTTATTGTGAACATGCACACTGTAAATATCACACTAGATGCCCTGGCATTCAGTATTAGGACTCATTATGAATTTTTACAGTTTTCCTTCATCTGCCGTATGCTACAGCAGTCAGTTTCACTAAACTGGATGTTTGCTTTATGTGATGCTTGGTGAGAGAAATTATATTTGTATTATCTTGCTGTATATGTATAATTTCCTTTAAATTTTCTGTCTAAAAAGTGACCAAAATGACATTTAACTCCAGCTCACCATCGGTGTCACCAAACTGCTCCGTCTCTAGAATGTTCGTACGCATGGGTCAGAGTTTGCGTGCACACATTTCCCCGTCAAGTTTGTTTTTATAAATCACAACTTATGTGTCGGAAGTGGCATTTGCCTCTTTCAGGGCCTGTTTTGTGCGTATTTGTCAGTTTTACATTTATCATCCCCTGTGTGATGGATACAAATGTCCCATTTACAAATTTGTCAACTGTTGCAGGTATGGCAACATGCTGGACACTTCCGAAATAGCTGTAGCAAATTACGATTCAATTCATAATCTTGAGATTCGATTTCGATCTTGATTCAATATCAATTCATTTGGATATACAGTACTCACTGAGATTCACTCACTGATGTTGAGTTTCATGTGTACTTTAACTGTAGGCAGAGTGTTCTTTTCAGCATATGCTTCATTCTTTTTCCTCCAGACATAACGCTGATCCATAGGGCAAAAAAGTTACAGTTTTGTTTCATCGCTCCACAGAACAGAACCCCAAAATCTCTGTGGCTTATTTATATGATTTTGAGCAAATTGGAGCTGACTTTTCTTGTGCTTTTGGTCAGTAGTGGTGTATGTCTTGGAGTTCTGGCAAGCATTTATTACATGACTTACTGTGAAAGCTAAAGCTGTTGCTACAAAGTCTTGCTGCAGGTCTTTTGCAATCTCTCAAGGGTTTTTCTGCCCCGTCCAGGTAGTGTAACCACTGTTCCTTTAACTTTGAACTTGTGAATTATGCTTCCAACGGTGTCTTTAGGAACATTTAGTGCCTTCGCTATCTTTTTGTATCCTGTTCCTTGTGAAGGGCGATTATATCTGTAATATAATTGGTAACAAATGCTAAGTGTCATTTTTATGCGGACGATACTGTTTTGTATTGTTCTGCTCCAGCCTTGACAAGTGCTATAGAGGATCTGCAATCTGCCTTTATAATTATTCAGAAGAATCTTCAGAAATTGAGACTTGTACTAAACTCTGATAAAACGAAAATGATGTGCTTTTCTAAATCAAGGAAAACAGAAAATGCTTGTCAAATCACTACATTAGATGAGAAAGTAATTGAACGAGTATCAGTCTATAAATATCTTGGTTTCCTTTTAGAAGAAAATTTGTCCTTCAAACAGCATATAGAGGGTCTAACAAAAAAAATTAAGAGTAAAGTTGGGTTTCTATTATAGAAACAAAGGCTGTTTCTCTTTTAGTACGAGAAAAACACTTATACAAACAACATTTTTGTCAATGCTGGATTATGGGGATATTTTATATATGCATGCAAACAAATCTTCTTTGAAAATGCTGGATTCAGTATATCATGCAGCACTAAGATTTGTGACTAATTCCAATTTTCGTACTCATCATTGCAACTTGTATGAGAGTGTTGGTTGGCCATCTCTGCACAATCGCAGGCTGGAACACTGGTATATTTTTCTTTTTAAGGCCATACTTTGTAAACTGCCTCCTTATTTATGTTCTCTTCTGACTCTTAAAGTCTCTACCAGGAAATGTAATCTTAGATCATATGGGCAAATCATGTATGATATCCCACGAATGCGAACTGTCTTCGGTGAAAGTGCTTTTAAAGTTTTTGCACCGTTTTCTTGGTATAAATTGCAGAATAAGCTCAAATTTGATTATTTACCGACAATGACACAATTTAAAATGAGGATAAAGAACTATTTGAGTACTAAATGCACATGTACTGTTACTGAGTGCTGCTGGTGAATATGTTGAGATGATGTTAAACTGCCAAAATGTCTTTTTCTGTTAAATGTTTGTATATGTATTTTTAAATGGAACTATTATTCTGCCGTCTTGGCCAGGACTCCCTTGAAAAAGAGATTCTGAATCTCAATGGGATTATTTCCTGGTAAAATAAAGGTAAATAAAATAATCTTCTCTTAACTTTTTGGACCAACTTCTTCTAACATGCAGTCAAACGTGACACTCAACAAACCTAGGCAGTTCAGATATTTCATGTGTTCTAGCTCAAGCACACCAGGTGCAACTAATGAAGCCCTTGATTAGCTGCATCAGGTGTGCTTGAGGGCGTTTTTCCACTGGGTTCGTTTGCTGCGGTCCGAACCCGAGTGCGCTAGTTCCCGGCGCCCCCCGCAGCATTGGTCTGGTTTCACACTCAATTAGTTGTATCGAACCCAGGTGCGTTTGCAGTGATCTTACGTCATCGCAAACGCACACGGAAAACGCATGGAGAATACAATGAGGAATGTTTTTTGAATGAGATTTGTATGAATTTGAATGAGGCACCTCACCTCTTCAGTGTCCCACAACGTTCCC
This sequence comes from Scardinius erythrophthalmus, assembly GCF_964197995.2. Taxonomy (NCBI): domain Eukaryota; kingdom Metazoa; phylum Chordata; class Actinopteri; order Cypriniformes; family Leuciscidae; genus Scardinius; species Scardinius erythrophthalmus. The sequence continues at coordinate 29,414,335 of NC_138224.1, forward strand.
CTGCCACTCATTTAAAAAATAAAAACATGACTGTGATAGCCGTTAAGATTGGTCTGATTTCTTCAAGCGTTCGCTATGTTTTTTTATAATATGCGTATCTTCAAGCGTTTACTATGTTTACTATGGTAACGTTTAGCGCGCATAGTCTTTTGCATCACAAACAGAAGGCATTCAAACATGAACGCGATTTAAATTATTTTATTTTGGTTGTCTTGTGTGAGGAAACAATGATATCGACAGTGATACGCATGCGCGGGATACTATACTTCCTGAACAAGCGCGCACCCGAGTCCGTGTTGCTTGCACATTAACGCGAACCACACCACGGTTCGGGAGCAACCGAGCTCAGACCACCTCCTCTAGGAAGTCTCGGGTTCGGTACTCTAGTGCGCACCCGGGTCCGATGACAGCGTTCACATTAGCGATTTTTCATGCGAACCGTTCCCCGGTCCGCACTAAACTGCCAGTGTGAAAGCGCCCTTAGACAACACCTGTTTTGCAGATTTGTGCTGTTGTGAGGGATTCTATTCAGGGGGGTTAATAATTTTGAGATTGCAGAAGTCATTAAAAGTCAATTAAATTTTCAGTTGAATTTGAGGAAACCACTTGAAACATTTGTTGTGTTGAGCTATTTTAATTACTTTTGTTTAATTTGTTCATTGCAAACATCTGAAACCTGTAAATTTTGCCAATAAACCTGATTTGCAATTGGGGTAGAATAATTTCGATTACAACTGTATGTACTGTTTATTTTTTATTTTTTACTATCTATGTGTGCCTTGGTAACCTTGCTGACCGGCTTAACACTAGAAATGCATGCTTGTGTTCTCGTGAACAATAGATATAACGTTGCTAGCTGATAGAGATACGAACTCAGCAACCACCTGAGCAAGTATCATCAGTATGTCATTTTGATTACATTACCCTTATACTCTTATGATAAATGAAATGTCATTAGGAGCATAATTATAAGTCATAATAAATGACTGAAGCACTGGATCAACATGTTAAGCATATGAAACATTACCCTTGAATAAATGACGTGTCATTTTTATGCAGCTAACCATTTAATCTAGATTAAAACCTGTAAAGATTGCTCCATTTAGGAATTAATAACTGGACCACACAATATGTGCAGAGATGCAGAATAAAAGATAATTACCTTATCTTAGATGTTGATTCCTGATGGGTTCTGAAAGCACGCTACAGATTGCTAACAGCAAACAATGGCAAGTAGTTGAATGTTTAAGCAGTAAGCTCATTAGCCACTGATGCAACAGCAACCAATCAGCTGTGCTATGTAAATAATGACATGATTGCTACCAATAATTTTTCAGACCTATCATCCTGCACCATCTAGAGCTTCATGCCAGAACTAGGTAATATTCGTTAAAGCTTATTTATAATACTGTTGACCTTGACAGTATTTTCTCTCTTCTGGTTATTAATTAGGCAGTGTCAAAGAAGCCAGAGTCTCAATTCTTGTCATTTTGGTATGTAATGATATGATTCATTGGCTAAAAAAATTAAAGTAAAGATGAATTTGAGTGATAACAGTTTTTTTTTCAAGGTTTCTGCAGATATTGCGATATATCGTTACAGTGAATTATTTTATCCACAATAAGCGTAGTGTGGAAGAATCTGATATCGTGACAGCCCTACTTGACAACACTTGTGTTTTCTCACTAAAGAAGAATCAAGCAAGGTAATTATATTTCATTTAGTTTCTGTCCTTTTATTTATAAACTTTCATTCACATTGTGGAATTTCACAGATTTCACAGATTTGGAATGCAGCAACGTCTCCATACAATAGAAATTAAAGGGCATTTCCTGCAACCATTCAATATTTGAAACTATAGCAAAGGAGAAAGTCAGGTGGGGCCACAAGTGATCATATGTACTTGACAAAAAAAAAAAAAGTCATGAAGGTGGACAAACAGATTTGGTCCACATTCAGCTGAGGTCTGAATGCAGCCTTGACTTCACACAGAGACATATTTTCTGGTGCCATTTTAAGTGGCCAAGCCATTTGAAACACTTTCCACACAAAGAACAAGAATAAGGTCTCACATCTGCATGACTTTTCAAGTGTATCTCTAAATGTAATGGCAAAATAAAAAATTTATTACACTGATCACAATTAAATTGTCTTGCTCCAGGGTGAGTGCCCTGGTGATTTTTAAAATGGCTCCTTTTTTTAAACTTCTTACCACCCTCAGAACACTGCAATTTCTTTCCACAATGAGTCTGCAAATGTTGTTTCAAATCTCTTTGATATCTGAAACTCTTTTTGCACTGAAGACACATGAACGGCTTCTCTCCAGTGTGAATTCTCGTGTGAGTCTGAAGGTTTCCTTTCTGTGGGAAGCCTTTCCCACACATGTTGCACATGTAAGGCCTCTCTCCAGAGTGACTTCTCATGTGGGAGTCAAAAGATGCTTTATATGTGAAACTCCTTCCGCACTGAGTGCATGAATAAGGCTTTTCTCCAGTATGAACTCTCATGTGAGTCTTAAGGCTTATTTTATAGGTGAAACTCTTTCCACAGTGATGACATACAAAACAGTTCTCTCTTGAATGAATCTTCATGTGGTAATTAAAAGATACTTTACGTGTGAAACTCTTTCCACACTGATCACATGTGTACGGCTTCTCTCCCGAGTGACTGCTCACGTGGGAATTAAAGTAGTTTTTATATGTAAAACTCTTTCCACACTGTTGGCATGTGAATGGCTTCTCTCCGGTGTGAATTCTCATATGGACTGTAAGGTTTCCTTTTTGAGTAAAACACTTTCCGCACTGTTGGCATGTGAAAGAGCTCTCTCCAGTGTGAAGCCTCATGTGGACTTTAAGGTTTTGTTTTTGAGTGAAACTCTTTTTACACTGTTTGCAGGTGAAAGGCTTCTCTCCAGTGTGAACTCTCATGTGAACTTTAAGGTTTCCAAGATGATTGAAACTCTTTCCACAGTGATGGCAGGTGAAATACTTGTTAGACTTGTTCCGACGTCTTTTTCGTGATGATGTCTTTTCAGTCTCTGTGGATTTTTCTCCAGCCATGAAATCAGGGTGATTTTCATACTGATCTTTCCCCTCCATGTCATTCAGTTCTGGACTCTCCTGTTTCAGTGCCATCAGGTCTAAAGCGAAAAACAAAACAAAAAACAAATACAAGTTAACACCAGTTTAATGGCAGAAAGCAACGAACATCAAAACCTACTAAAGAACAGAGGCATTTCCTGTAATCTCAGAACCTCGTCTCAATGGTTAACTTCACTTTCTTTAGGATACGTCCAAAATGCTTACAGTCCAAAAAAGCTGGCAGTTATCAAACCCCTTATTAGTTTAGTTTATTTTTTTATGAAGCACATTTCTACTGCCTCAAGTGCAGCCCAAAGTGCTGTACAAAGCAAACAAACGAAACCAAACAATACAAACACAACATTGAATGAATGTTAAAATCGGGGTGATTCTGTCCATCTTTCTCGTACTGGTCAATAGTCTAGCAGTGGCATTTTGAACCAGCTGCAATAATAGTTATTATTGTAACATGCTTATTAAACCACAATTTGAAGTTACAAATGACTTGAAGAGAGATTTAGCTGCAAACAGATGCCAAAATCAAGTGCTATTTAATCTTTCGACAACATAGAACACAATATTCTCTTGGATGGCTTGAGAATTATGTTGGCATTTGCGGACCAGCATTGTTTACCACAACCACTTTGTTTGTGTTAATGAAGAGACATCTCATCAAAGACAAGTATGGCGTGCCACAGGGCTCAGTATTAGGTCCTCTGCTTTTCTCCATATATAAGCTTATCATTTGTATTCACTGTAATGCCAATGATAGTTTTTATTTACTCACAACCTGGAAAAAAAATGCACAACCTTACAAGTTTGTGGAATGCATTGTTGATATTAGGGCTGCATCAACTAATCAATAAAACTGAAACAAAAGTAATGAGAAAAAAAAAATCACTGAATTTGATTATCACTTAACCAGGTCAGCGCAGTCACATAATTTTACAGTAGTGAATAATGCCAACTATAAAAAAAAAAGGTGGAGGTCACAGTGCAAGCTGCTGAGGGAAAAGTGTTTGACCCAAGTTTTCTTTTGAGAGATATGTTGTTGTTTAATGCTTTTGAGACATGTTTTCCCCAGTGCATAACTTATATCCTTGCCTGGAAATGTTAAAAAGTCATATGACTATTTCCATTTTGTGTAAAGTTGCATAAACACTGCATTTTTTTTCCACCCTATAGAAATAAAGCACTTCTAATATGTAGCAAAAAATAAATCAATAAATAAATAAGAGTTGGCCATATTCCCTATTATATATTCAGCTGCTAAGCTCAAGAAGGTGGATTGTTTTTCAACGTTGTTCATCACCATGGTAACTTGCGCTGCACGGCTAACCTGCTCTGAAGCAGGTTTTATTCTGGATTAGAGATCACAAACCCAAACTGGACCAATCAGCTGTGATTGTGGCATATCTGATGCAATAAAGCCACTCCCCCTGTATCTCTTGCTCCAAATTACAGCAGTTTATAGTGACAAGTTTGGAGACAAATTGTATCTTATGCTGCTAATTATTTTTTATATTTATATTGTATGGATTATAATTATGAATAATTAATATAATATATTCATATAATTATTATATGAATTGACAATTAATATTAAACGTTGCATTTGACTTAATATAATTATATACTAGCCACTGTTCATATAGACAAGCATCACTTTCAGAGATATTTGTATTGGAAAACCCTAATGATGAAACAAGATCAAGTGCGTGACCCAGCTTGTGTGTAGGACATGTTGTGTGAAATTAAAAGTCTAAAAGTTGTACAAAATCTCTTATGAGAGGCTTTTAAAGGACAACATGTATTAAAATCACCAAGAATCAACAGGTTATCAGAAATTGAGACCACATAGTATAAAAAGTCTGAAAACTCTGTATATCAAGACACAAAGCAACTGACTGGGTAGTTCTGATATTGGTCATTTGTTGAGAGCCAAGTCTAAGTAATAAAAAGTCCAGGTTGTTCAATAAAAAGAAGTTAAAAAAAAAAAGTCAATACTGATCTTGCATTTATCAAGGAAAAAAATCATATACAGACAAAAAATCTAAAGTTAATCAATTACATTTCACGATTTGCTTAATACAAACGAAATGTTATTGTTAGATACTGTGGCATTATTAAGTGACAGAAATGAATGGTTGTCATTGTTTTTAAATTAGAAGATGATCTTGAGTCTATTGTTAAATGATTGTTTTCTTTAGGCTACTTCTACATATCATAATAATGAATGTCTAACATGGAAGTAGGACCTCCTCAGATTCAAGTGAAGTTAGAACAGAGTGGTGCAGGTTTGACATCACTTTGTAGGCCAAAACCCAGAAGCGAGTTAGCATTTTAGCACTTCTGGTTCCATCATTGTGAAAATCAATGGGGTTTTTTGAATGGGATTTTGGTTAAATGGCTGAAATAAAGTCTGTGGTGAACACAAGCTCAGACACTTTCATGTTTTATTCTACAACATAAAATACATCAATTAGCCCATTCGTGATTTTTTTAAGATGATGCATTTTTTGAAAAGGCTGGTTGCTAACAAGTAGGGCTCGGTCAATCGATTGGACCAACCAACGCAAGTTTCGAAAACGAAAATAGGGAATCCATTTTAAGGGTCTTTTCTCAGAGCGCGTCCAGCTTGTAACGATACACCCGCAGCGAACGCGTGTCACACAGCAACTGCAGGCTCTGACAAACACGCATAACAGCAAATTATACTTCTGCATAATGTGTGTCTTTTTACAACAAAACTGTGAATTCTGCCGGTATGCAGACAGTCTCATGCATACAGACAGATTCGGGCTACGGTCTACAATCTACAAATTTGTTTGACATTTCTAAATCATAAACACAGCCATGTTGAAGCCTGCAGTAATGTTTTTCATTTATGTTATGGCAGTCCACTCTGCTTATTGTTTTTCGAGAATGTTGCACTCCTGTTTGTCATTGTGCACGAAACTTCACGCCAATAAATCATCAGGAATATTTGCTGACTGGTGTGCGTCTCAAGCGCCCTCTTTACGTTCGTCCTAATGCCTGTTAGTTGTCTGTTGATTTGCCCATATTCAGCGTTTAAAATGGAAACGTCTTTAGACATGGAAAATCGATTTTACAATCGATTCAATGAACACTTAGGCTATGTCTCAAAAATCGAACAGGAAGTGGCTAAATGGGAATACAGATGCTGTCAAGGCAGCCACGTTATGGTTATAATTGTGCTCTTACAAACTATTCTAACTTAAACGTTCTGGGAAAACGTTTTAGATAAAAACTGAAAGAGTTGGAAGCTTAAAGATGTGGGAACTTTTCAGGTGTAACTTTTTACATTGATGTTGAAGTCGTGGGACCGTGGTGTAGTTTGTTTATAGCCCACCTTTGGCTTTTTATTTCTGGCGACTGCATTTAGGCTTCAAAATTCATAAAAGTTGTGTTCATCAGTAGGGCTGTAAGGCGGCGCTCATTGGTAATATATTCGACATATGGGGAGAGAGCTGCACCACTCAGCTGAGACGCTCACACCATGCAGCCAGTGTGTCGCCGGCCTAAATGCTGCTCTTTGCTGCTATATATTTATGTTTAACATGAAGTATCCACAACTCTCTCCCCATATGTCGAATATATCACCAATGAGGCTTATCATATGTCACCTATCAGCAGCAGAGCCGCCTCAGACACGTTTCTGGTGTGCAAAGACATAGACAACGCCACGCAGCCGCCACACAGCCAGTGTGTCGCCGGCTTTAGTCTCTGCATATGCTGTTTGTTAGGGTTTCCAATAACGTGCATTTGATTGTGTTTGGTAATTACACTGTAACTGTAATCATTTAAATGCGTGGAGCGTGTCTCGGGTTTCTCAAACTACATTTCTGCATGCTGCTGAGTTTGTGTGGTTCATAACATTCATCTGGGAACGCAGTGTGCACAATTTCACAAGATTTGTAACGTAACTCATTTGTAAAACTACGCCAACACAGGAGAATACATAAATATATTTCTGAATATGCAAATTGTTGTTCATCACGATTTCAAAATAAAAGTGTAAAATTTTGATGTGCACGTTCTTGTTCAAGAAATTACAGCGGCTGTTGCATTTCTATCATACATAAGTGACCAAATATTAAATATTAAGTTGACATTTGAATTAAATGTTGTTTGGCCAATATTAAAGGAACACTCCGACTTTTTGGGACTTTAGCTTATTCACAGTATCCCCCAGAGTTAGATAAGTCCATACATACCTTTTTCATTTCTGTGCGTTCTGTAAGTGTTATTTGACGCACCCACCGCTAGCCTAGCTAAGCACAAAGACTGGATGTAAATGGATAAGGTAGCATACTAATCCCAATAAGTGACAAAATAATGCAAACATTTTCCTATTTACATGTTGTGATCTGTATAGTCACAGCGTGTACAAATAACAAGGCTATATGAGACAGAGACCATTTTTAATCGTATAAATACTGGGAACTATATTCTCACTAGGCGTAGGAGCACAGCTAACGTTACTTGGGCGGAGTGGCTACTTGGGCGGTTTAGCGTGATTAGCGCAGCACACGAGACGGCCTGTTGATGGTTCCGTAAACAAAACAAACGTGACTAACTAGCTAGACGTGACTCGTGATCATGACTGACTTTGAGGAATTGTCAGAGGAATTTTACTGTGTATCAAACCAAGATCCAGAACCATATAGTTTTGAGCCAGAATACACAGACGAGGAGTTACAAACTTTGGAAGCTGTAAGACAAGATGCCAAACAGATTGATGTCGAAAGGGAGAATCAGAACGAACACAGACTGGTGGTGTAAATGTGGAACATGCCAACCTATGCCGACAGAAACCGAGTGCCTTTGTTGTAATGAATGGGACCGGGTATTGCCATCAATGTCAAGGCTTGATGACAATCAAAATATTTGCGTCACTATCACGGAAGATTTCTCTGCCCTAATACACCCGGCAGTTGTCATTTTTTTTCCCATTGTGACAAGATCAACTGGAAGAAACGCCCCATGCCGAGTGAACCTAATGGTCAGCTGTCCACCAAGTAAGTGATTTTGTTATAATGATCATTCATAGTTCAATGAAATTGTAGTATAGCCATTGCATACAGTGTGTTCATGACAACACAATAATAACAATAAAGGGGATACACGGAGCCCCTATTCACGTAATAGTGTCACTACTAAGGTTACATTACATTAGCATGGCACTGTAACAGTATGGCTAATGTTAGTCATCTCAAAACATAACGGAACACTTACCGCAGCAAGAGGTGATCCAATTTGTCCTGTCTATATTATCGATGGGATGGCTGTATCCTTTAGCACACGTTTCATGGTCCGTGTGGCAACTTGCATTTTTTCAAAATAGTCGTCTATAGTAAAATGTTTCGGAGCAAACGAAATACTTTGTGATGCTGTTTACAGGTGTGTTTGGATCTATACCCAGAACAAGTAGCCATCGATTCATCAGGTCAGCGTTTTTGGTTGGAATTCTATGAAACATCATAGTATTACCTGGTCTCCCCTGTTTATTGTCGCAGCTCTTTACAATACAGCGAACACCCATGATTGTAAACTATAAATTTACTATCTAGTAATTGCTGACTCTATTACTCCAACTCTGAGCGAACTCTCTGCTCCTCACCACAGGGCGTCTCGTGTGCTGCGCTTATCACTCCGCCCAAGTAACGTTAGCTGTGCTCCTACGCCTAGTGAGAATATAGTTCCCAGTATTTAGACGATTAAAAATGGTCTCTGTCTCATATAGCCTTGTTATTTGTACACGCTGTGACTATACAGATCACAACATGTAAATAGGAAAATGTTTGCATTATTTTGTCACTTATTGGGATTAGTATGCTACCTTATCCATTTACATCCAGTCTTTGTGCTAAGCTAGGCTAGCGGTAATAATCAAATAACACTTACAGAACGCACAGAAATGAAAAAGGTATGTATGGACTTATCTAACTCTGGGGGATACTGTGAATAAGCTAAAGTCCCAAAAAGTCGGAGTGTTCCTTTAAACAAGGATTTGATCATGAAGTAGTGTAACCAGGCTGTTGGTGCCCTCTGTAGGCATTTGTTGTAATGCGTAATGTAAGTTATGTTTATATTATTTTATATAATTTATTTTACATGGTGTATTTTAACAGCATTGTTCAATAAAACCCATATGATTACTTACTTTGATACTTTATTTGAACCAATAATTATTGCTTGTTATTATATATTTGGTTAACACTTTACAATAGTTCATTAGATTACATTAATGTATTAACCAACATGAACTAACAATGAGCAATACATTTGTAACTGTATTAATCTTTGTTAATGTTAGTTAATAAAAATCCAGCTGTTCATAGTTTGCTCATGTTAGTTCACAGTACATTAATGTTAACAAATAAAACCTTTGATTTTAATAAAGTAGTAGTTAAAGTTGAAATTAATATTAACTAAGATTAATAAATGCTGTAGAAGTATTGTTCATTCTTAGTATATGTTAACTAAGGTAATTAACTAATGTTAACCAATGAACCTTGTTGTAAAGTGTTACCTATATTTGCATTTTAAGTCATTTTAAAGGCTGTTGTTCACATTTTTATCACCACAATTTTTTATACAATTACTCGATTGAATAATCAGTAGAATACTCGATTACTAAAATAATCGATAGCTACTACAGCCCTATTCATCAGTGAGAATTATGGACAAAACGTGCAAGTATCATGAACTTTTGTTGATCAGAGCTTGTTTTTAGCGATAATCTAAAAGCCTATGGGAAAATCCTATTAGGTTTTTGTCGAAGAAACCAGTGTGATGCGAACTGTCGGTTGGCCTACAAAGTGACGTCACACCTGCAGCACTCAATTTGTCTGGTCATGTGATCCCCACATGCATGTCCCCTAGGGTTGACTACTGAAACCAATATGGCACCGGCACCTATATGACTGTTATGTACCGGACCAAATCAGAACGCAGATTTCAGTGCCACTTAAAGGGTCATGAAACCCTAAACCAAAATTTCTGAGATTTTAACAGAGGTATGTGTGTTGAACACCATTGAAGACAATTTTAGCATCTGTTAGATTTAATAGTAGGGGGAAAATGGTTAAATTTTAGTTTTTATACGCTATTTTCATCTTCCGGGTTTAAAATCTTCATCGTGTGCACGTCACAGGCTGTGACGTGGCAGAGCACGATAGTACTTTGATGACTCATCGGTGTCTCATAATTATTAATGAGACTGAGTTTTTTATCCAATGAGAAGACACTGCCTCTAAATTATTCATGACACCACATGGATCTTTCCAATGACAGACATGTCAAACTATGATATCGCGTAGTAGATGAGAGAGGTAATGATGGGACGCGCGTTTGTTTTCGTGGTGCAAAAGTTCCAGTGCATCTTTCCCCGCGATGCTGCCAGGGCTGGACTCCGGCCAGAGACCACGGACACATCTAAACTATGTGTGTGTAGCAACCATTCAACTGGAGAATGGTGGACTTCGGCCTTGTACAGCAAGGTTTGCAGTTTTAGGAAAAAAATATACTATGGTAGTCAATGGAGACCGAGATCTGTTTGGTTACAAACATTCTTCCAAATATCTTCCTTTGTGTTCAGCAGAACAAAGAAACTCATACAGGTTTGGAACAACTTGAGGGTGAGTAAACAATGATAGAATTTTCATTTTTGGGTGAACTATCCCTTTAAACAAGGTGTTGAAACTATTTGAACTTTGTACAGGTTACGCTGAAACTGATGCTTCACTTCATAGAGATCAATATTGATTTAAAGCATTGACAGTGCTGACGCCATTCTTTAAACAACGCTAAAAGGATGATACGACAAAGATTTCACGTTCCTTGGACATGGCAATCTTACTATTATTTTTTTTTTTATGAATATAAGACCTGAAGGACAGATGCCAGTAATCGCACGCGCTCAGTCAATCTCTCTCTCATTCAAGGTCTGTTTAGACTTGTTAAGTGCAAATCTACGGAGCCACCATGATAAACACAGTCTTATTATCATTATTAATTTATTTAACATTCAATACACATGCACAAAGTGCAAAGAAAGAAGGGCGTAGCCTTATGAAAAAGAAGAAAAAACGCAAAAATCGTGATTGCTTGCATTCCTCTACTAACGCCTGTTATTAGTACTGTTATTTAGTGTTAAATTATTATAGTTGGGTCAGGTGGCTTAGGTTTTATTGTGAATTTGTAATGTACATTTGTTGTGTTTTGCATTATATTTATATATTTAAGTATACTTTAAACTTTTAAATATATTGTTCAATTTAATGTTTTGTTTTTTAAATAAAAAAGATGTTCTTTTGTTTTGTTGTTTTATTTTAAAAGTATCAATTTGGCACCGGTATCGTAAAAAACCCAAACGATACCCAGCCAACGATACGATACTGTCCACGTGAGGGACTCGCTCCATGTCAAATAAAACCACTTTAATTAGGACACTCGTATGACATTCTTCAAAAATATAAGAGATGCACGATACATTGACAGCCATATCGGTATCAGTCGATATATGTTCATTTTTAATGTTATCGTTATCATTCCAAGAAGAAGATTTGGCCAATATCTTAAAGCTGATAAATAATGTATTTCCTTCAGCTGAGAGACTTCAGATGTGCACTGTTCACCATGATGGTTTTTAATTGTTCGAAATATGATTGGAATCACTTTGAAAGGGAAAATACAGCTCAGTGCAACATGTGCAGCACAAATCTGTCATATAGGCTATATAAAAATATATAGAAAACACCACTGTAAAAGAATGTTGTGAATTCTTTGTTCACCCGTGTTTTAGCACGTTAGGGGAAGAGTGCGTCCACAAAAGAATTACACCATGACTATAAGTTTGCTTGTGCATTTGCAGCCTTGTGCGCAATTGTAAGTTTAATAGTTTTTGTGTGTATATCTGATTTCTCTCATATAGCTGTGTTTAGTTAAGTTAATTAACACAGTTATAAAGCACATGCAGCTCAAACAGCAATGGACAAAATTAATAACTATGATGGGTCATTCATGAACAATTACTCTTCCCGTAACAACGCGCTGAAACATGGCAACTAAACCCAAAGAATTCACAACGTTTTATTACTATTGTGTATACAATTATAATGTTATATAATATAACAGTGTCCATTAAAGGGATAGTTCACTTTGAAAATAAATTTTGGTATGTTTTAGCTTACCTCAAGGGCATCCAAGATGTAGGTGTCTTTTTTTCCGCAGTAGTTTCAATTTGGATATTTTTAGGTCAAACAGTTCTTGTCTGTCAGTCATATAATGCAGGTCGATGGTCACTGTATCAAAACACAAGCACAGAGTCCAAATTAAAACAATTCCCCATCGTCCAAATTAAACAATTCCCCATCGTAAGTACAAATTTGATGGCCTAAGACACGAAACGAGCGGTTTGTGTGAGAAAATGAACAGTATTTATATCGTTTTTACCTCTTGTAACACAGCACACGTCCAAATGATCTGACGGCGCTGGCGGGTATAGATGTATACATAGATGTCGCCTTGGCTATGGTTTCGTTCCAATGAACTGCAGTAGCAAAGGCGACATCTAGTGTATACATCTATACCCGCTCGCAGGCGGGTATAGATATATACACTAGATGTCGCTTGGCTACGGTTTCGTTCCAATGAACTGCAGTAGCCAAGGCGACATCTATGTATACATCTATACCCGCCCGCGCCGTCAGATCATTTAGACGTGTGCTGTTTTCAAGAGATAACAACGATATAAATACTGTTCATTTTCTCACACAAACCGCTCGTTTCGTGTCTTAGGCCATCAATGTGTACTTACGATGGGGAATTGTTTAATTTGGACGATGGGGAATTGTTTTAATTTGGACTCTGTGCTTGTGTTTTGATACAGTGACCATCGACCTGCATTATATGACTGACAGACAAGAACGGTTTGACCTAAAAATATCAAAATTGAAACTACTGCGGAAACAAAGACACCTACATCTTGGATGCCCTTGAGGTAAGCTAAAACATATCAAAAATTAATTTCAAAGTGAACTATCCCTTTAAGTGATGGTAAGATCGGATCATTTTACTGACTCTCTTGTTCGATCTCATTCATCAAAATGAACAAATCTTTTTTCGAGTCAATTCATTCAAGTGGCTTTAAATGTTATACCGTTTAACTGCCAAATTCCCCGAACACATCCACCTACGCAATCTTGATCATATTCTGAATTAAGAAATCATTATAATGCAGTCAAAAATAATTTACAGGGAACAAAAATAATTACTTTTGTTCATTTTATTTATTTGTAAGGCAATAGACTTTTTGATAAAGAAATTTGGAGTGTAAAATACATTTTAAAATGTACACTGGTTCACTATAGGCCACTGTACTGTATATGTTTGATATAGGTTGAAGGCTAGACTTTTGCTTTTGTAATCAGGCACTCAATTTTAAATTAAAAATTTGGATTTACATTTAGATTTATCAGCCAATATATTGGTTAACGGCTTTCAAATATAAAGAATTATCGGTATGAACCAATATTTTCGTATTGGTGCATCCCTAAAAAATATCATTCATTCTGTAGAGCTGGACATTTTAATAAGGATAAAATGACTGAGTTAAGCTTTGAGAATGAAACCAACCTGTTTGTTCCTCAGTATCTTCTTGTTTCACTCTGAATGTTTCTTCAATCTTCATGTCTTCACTCTCCTCTTTAATAGACGCCATCTTTATAAGTGTGTCACGCGTATCTCAGTCACTTCACCAAAAGTTTTTCTGTAGGTTTGGCACACTCTGTCATGATTGAGATTTTTTTTTAAAAATAACAAAGAAAAATAAATCCAAACTAAATCTCAGTGTGTGTCTCAATCAGCTCTAGTTCAGTAGTTCAGTGCACTGGCAAGAGTCAGTCAAAGTGAGAGTTCATGGTCTGAATAGTCAAGAACACTCAAAACTAGCACTACTAACCAATAAATTAATACAAATTATATGTAAGGTTCATTAGGCATTGAAGCTTCACATTTGGTATTTATTTTTTTCGTTTATTATATTTAATAGACTGCATTTTGATGAAAACATTTGCAGTTGTTTGTTAAAGTTGTCATTACACGTTTGTGTTCTCGTTGCATTCACACTGTTTTGAACAGCATGTCTCACCAGCGACTGCGTGTGGTGAATCGAGCGATTCGAATCACTGAAATCATTTTGCGAATCATTTGGTTCGGTTCAATTCAATTCACAAATATTTGATAGCGCTTTTCCTAATTCACGACTTGGATTTTCAAAACCTCCGTTTGCAACTGGCAAACCCATCACAACTTGACCGAATTCGTGTGTATGATAAACTGATTCACGATATAGGGAGAGAAATTAGACGCACAGGTCTTCTGTTACTAATGTGTGGATGCACTTGACTGACAAAAAAAAAGTCCCGTTCATTAATGTTAGATAAAGCATTACAATGTTATATTCAATGATTAATAATTCGCTTTCCATCTCCTGTAAAAACTATACATTTACTGAACATTTTGTATCGATTTAAACACCTAAAACGCTTTAAACACAAACCGTCTTAATCCGAATCACAACTGATGCAGGGAGCGCAGCGCAGCTTTATGAGGTCATATCACCAGATCAAAATAAAAGTCCCATTTTTTATTTTTTTTTTATTTATTTTACCTGATATCATATGAAATTACTTTTGTGTCTTTTTTATCTGAGGTATAAAGTCCAGGGGTCAGAAAGTAAAAATCCTGCCATGTGTTTATTCCACCCATGAACTCAGCCAGCTGATTTCAACTAATTAGATCTCACTAATTAATTATCTCCTGGCTGAAAAACTGTAAGCAAATTAGCAAATCCAGGTGACTGGAAAAAAATACTGAGGAGGACTTTTACTTTCTGTACCTGGACTTTACACCTGTTTTTTATTCAATCAAACATAATGTGTTTGAGAGCAAAAAGTATGATATTGTAATTAAAAAATAAAAGTGCAAATAAATAGTCTTGTTTCAATTTGTTAAAAGAGCCATTCCACCGAATGGGTGACATTTCTGTCCCCAGAACATCATATGTATAAAATTGCATGAAAATTAACTCTAATATACATTTTATTATTAAGCAAAATGTCCTGCATATTAAGCTAACTGCACATTTTAAAATTTATAATTAAAAACATTAATAAAAACTACATAGAACACAAAAAAATAGCATTTTCTGCATGTCCCCACTCTCTGTCTCTAAACTTTGCCATAAAATATAATGATTAAAATCCTTCAGAAATCTTAAGTTTTGGGGATTGTTGTGTGACTTTATATCCAATCTATTTAAAATGTTTGTTTGTTTTTATGAGAAAAAAATATTTTATCTAATATTTTAGATAAAATACACATTTTAGTAATGTCCCCGGGTTTTCACTCAGTCCTGTTACCCTAACACATTCCCCCCTCTGAAAAACTTGGAATATTACACAAGACACATTTTCAGCAGGAAGTTGCATCATCTTGATCTTCTAAAGGCAATGTGACAATATTAACCAACTGCAGAACCGCAGAACCATACGTCATAGCAGTGTGAGGATGACAGCGCCAGCCTAACAGTCTGATGCCGGAAGTGGGCGGGGTAAAAGCATCTAAGGGGTGGAGATGGGTGGATTTAGGGGTCAGGGGGTGGAGATGGGTAGGTTTAGGTATGGTATATGTAAGGTGGAAATGTAGGCTATGGTATCCACTTCCGGCACCAGACTGTTAGGCTGGCGCTGTCGTCCTCACACTGCTATGAAGTATGGTTTCTTAGAATTTATTTGTTTATTTAAAAAATATTAACTTTTAAGTTACTAGAATTTGCTCAGTGTCCTCATGCTATTAGCATGTATGCTATGTGGCCATATGTCATGTTTTTGATAAGTTTTTGCTTAAAAACTCAATCCTGTTACTTTCAGTCCTGTTACTTATATGAAAAATAACAGGAGTGAGTTAAACTAACAGGAGTCAATAGAGTCCTCTGTTTTGTTGATTTAATACTGTAAATATTAGTTTATATAATACTATTCACCTGAATTATTAGTTTTAAGGTTGCAATTACTTGTATTGTAGACATTAGCATTAGTTTTACAATGTGAACACCATACTTCCAGGAAGCCAGTCCACCACAAAGTGACTCGAACGTTTTGTCTTTGTCTTCCTTATATTTTGTAGAAGACGGAGAAAACCCATACTATGTAGGTGCCAGAAACACCCACCTATGGCATATTGCAATGGAAGGAGCAAAACACACCCGCAACCCTCTCTTTTCTCCCTTTTTTGTCTTACCTTCCCTCTTTCTCCCTCCCTCTCTCTTCTTCTCTCTCTCCTTATTTCTCTTTCCACCTCCTTTGCTGTGAAGTACTACTAGCATATAGTACATCACTTCAACATAGAAATCTTATGCACACACAGTCATGTACACTCTCTCTCATGCACACACATAACATATGGACACTCATTCCTGTTTCCTGTTCCTCATTCCTGTTATGAAATAGTTCATTCCTGTTACCAAGTGTTCATTCCTGTTACTATTAATTATTTATTTTCTAAAAAAAATAAAGTTAGACCACTGTTTTTATCAGTTTTGTTTGATCCATCATTTATACAATTGTTTAATAAATTAAATTATAAAAAATATATATATAAACTTGAGGCTTCGGTCTTCTTTAAAATGAAAAAACGGCTTTGTGTTTTTTATTAAAATACACTTTGCCTTAATATATAGTGATTTTTTTTTTGTCACAAATATCAGTTATTTGAACATATAACCAACAATTTCTTTAAAATAAACACTTTCTTGTGGGGAAAACAAAGGAATTAATTGACATGCTTTTAAACATGCTTTTTAAATGTCACATGAGTTTCGGTAACAGGACTGAGAAAACATGCGTCCATCTGCTTAGAAACCTTGTTAAAAAATTAAATAAAGTTGCCTGAGATTGACAAATACACATTTTGAATAGTTAAATATTTTAGCTTTAGATTCAGTGTTGAAAAAAAAAAATTAAGTTTAATTTTGAAGAGTTGCAACAAGCAAATGTCACCCATTTGGTGGAATGGGCCAATAAACCAAAATAAAGTAATTGATAACAAAACTATTAAGGAGCTTGTGGTTGTTGCCCAGCCCTATTTGTTTGAACCCAGTAATGTCTATTCTCACCTAAGCTTAGGCTACTCCTTGTAGCAAATTAGCTCTTTGAAATATTAATAATCAATAATAACTGGTTATAATTGATTATGAATATTTGGATCAGTTAATATAATTAACTTACTGTCATAAATTAATATTACAATCAATTAGCCTGTTTATCCCATGAACACTCAGGATTAATTGTTTATTAACTCTAAGAAATGTACATTTCCGGGGCATGGGAAATGTCTTTCTTAATTTACAGTACTACTAAGAGCAGTAGCAAAAATCTAAATGATTAGTGACTCCAGTTATGAGCTTGAGACAAGGACAACTTTACGTGTGACATGAACAAGATTTTATTAACTAGTCTAAACACTTAAACTACTCTAACATACACACACATACATGCATACAGTTTACCAAGGGAAAGAGAGCTGAAGCAGAATACAGGAAAGCAAGAAGTTATAGCATTGTTTGAAATCATTGTTTGTCAGCAGATCAACAGTCTTGAGCAAACCATCAGTTTAGTTCTAAAACGCCCTTCTTTAAAGGGGTAAGGATACTTAATGTATCAAATAATGAGACTAAGTTTGATACTTGCATGTCTCTCCTATTTGAATTAAAATGTCCTGATGCAATTTGTTGAGGCTCCAGTTGATCTTTGCTGATGTGGTCTTGATGAGAGAGAACCAGTGGTTTTCAGAGTATCTTTGGTGAATGGAAAGACAAGGCTGCAGCCTGGCACAAGCTTGGTGGGTCCTTAGAGGCTTCTAGTTCAGCATCATCTTCATGTCAGCATTTCAGAAAGGGACTAAAAAAAACTAAGAGCTGATCAGTGACTTTAAAGCGTGAAGATGGCACAACCTCTGGAGCTGTGTGAGCCAATGAGAAGATTTCCCTTTGGAGGGAAATTTTTACGACCCATTGTCCCTTTGAACATGCAATTTGATTGGATGTTTAACACAAGAATCTTTAAGATGCTTATAATACTAATGCGTCACAAAGTTAGCAGAATGTAATGTAAATTAACAAAACGGGGATGAAGATTGGAGTTTATAGAGACCAAAAATGCCACACATTTGATCTGGTTAACCATATTATCCAAAGTCTGAAATATTAACCCAATAGAGTTTACACGAATACAAAAGACAACCACATTAAAGGAAAATCATGAGGTGGGAAAATTAGATACATGTTTACACATTTATCAAGTGGTTATATATATATATAGAATATATAGGATTAACAGGGTTTTTATTTCACTTCCTCTGCAAGAGTTTAAGTGAGAGTCGCAGCTCTCAGGACATTCCTTTTCGATCGTAAAATCAGTTTCAGTGTGTGTCCTGTAACAAGACACCGCGTCCTGCCAGTGTGTTAGCTTCATTTGGGGAACGTTTCACAGGCCTTATTTGGGAGAGTGAGTTTACACAGATTATTCATTAAATAAATGAATAATTTGTGTGTCTGATTGGTCCAGACGCTACATCCTATACCCTATATATTATAGGTAGGGTTGGGTATTGGTTGGGTTTTATCCGATACCAGTACCTACTCGGTATTTTTCAAACGGTTCCGGTGCTTAAACGGTTCTTGAAACGGTACTTAAGAAAACTAAACCGCACATACTTTATGTGTGTGTGTGTGTGTGTGTGTGTGATTTTCTGAACAAGATTTTTTGATTTCTGATTAAATGAAAAATTTTGCCCTTTAAAAGGCTACTGATGTAGCCGAAAACACTTGAGTTAAGATCAAAATTTTGTCTTCTCATATTATGACTTTTACAAAACAGAGAAATCTGACACTGAGCAAAAATATTTAACACACACAGTATAGCCTCATATAAATATACTTGATATTGATATACTTCATACTTGATATGCAAGATTTGCAGTTGGCATTAAAATACTAGACTTACTCGAAGAGGAACACTGGCAGCTGAACTTGAACTTTAGTCAAGCGTGTCAGAGGTTTTGGGTTCTAATCCGCATTCGTAGTTTTTTTTTTTTTTTTTTTTTTTTAAACCGATTATGCTCATCAGTGGTTGTATATCAAGCAGGGACACTTTGTGTCCATTATATTTTGAGATTTCACCAGAGCGAATAGATATGAGGCGCCGTCTAGGGCTTAAATCAAACTTCATTCACGCACATATGAAACCCTTGCATACACATATACTAGGTAGTCACACATACATGTATACTGCTGAATGCTCAAACTAATGCATATGAAATGCACAATGCTCACGCACACACATGCAAACTCTACACACACGAGACTCGAGGAACTCTCCGCGCACATACTCATCTGAGACGCGAGCACACACACACACACACACACACACACACAAACTCTCCGCTCACATACTCATCTGAGACGCGAGCACGCACACACAAACTCTCCGCGCACATAATCAGACGGCGCCTCATAAATAGATCGATCTCCGCAACGTATTGAAGCGCGCGTCCGAGTGACAGTGCGGTGTACGCGAGCCAAGAGAAAACATATGGCAAGCCAAAGTATTCATAAACGCCTGGTCGGGCGTCTGATTGCACACTGACACGTCAAAAGCGTGCGTTTCGACCGCCAAACGCGCGTCCCTGACGCGCGATTTGCCATAAAAGCGCACGTTCTTAACGCGCGCTTTGTGGTCACGGAAAACGCGCGTCACAAACGCGCGGTTTTTGCATCAAAACGCGCGTCCTCGACGTGTGATCTGCCATTTAAAACGCACGTTTGAAACGTGCGCTTTGGGGTCACCGAAAACGCGCGTTTTTGACGCGCGTTTATAATAACAAAAATGGGCGTTGAAACCGTGTGTTTTGACTAGGACAAAACGCACGCTTTTGACGTGTAAACAGTTAAACCAAACAGGCAGTACAAACGTGTGTGAAGTTTCCAACCAGGCGAGCTTGGGTCTAACCATTTCTGTGGGCTTAGGGGGGTTTAGCTACTGTTCATAGACTAGGCTACCACCATTTAACATGCCATAGATCAGGTTATTCAGCCTATCTATTTTGTCCTTTTTTTGTAGAACTTATAGAAATAATATATTTAAATTGCAGTTTTATCAAAATTTAGATAAAAATAAAATTGCCTTGTTTTTCTTCGCTCATGCCTTTTTGTAAATAAACACATTAGTGGTCATTCTAGCTCTAACATGAAATAATTAACATTTGTGTGGGAAAATCAGTTACGGTGGAGGTAAGCAATCAATGCAGGTTAATCAGTATCTGTCTTTAGAGAACAACGTGGACTTTTGTTGTGCTTACATTTGAAGGTATCACAAGCAGGTGGCGAAACTTTTTTGTTCAAATATTGTGCGCTCAACACAGACAAACAGTAATTAAGTACAGAGGTGATATTATCCATTTAATTTTTTTAAGACTTAGTGTTTAAATAGGGTATTTTATACTTTATAGAAGTATTTAAGACTTACAGGATTAGAATGAGAGCTTGTGCTCAGGGCAGGACATATATAAGAACTTAATTTGTCCCTATATTTTTTTCCATTTTCTTTTTCTTGTGTAGGCAATAGAAAATATCTAGATTGCAATTTTATGAAAACATTTTTTTTTTTACCAAGATAAGATTGCCTTCTTTTGCACATTAATACCATTCTAGCTGTATATCTATACCTCAAGTTTTCAAACTTTAAAAGTTAACATTTGATTGGGGAAAAGCGTACAGATGTGGTTCTTGATCGATGCAGTTGTAATGAAAATTTGTTAAGCAACATAACCTTTATGTTAAATTTGTTAAGCAACATAACCTATATATATATATATATATATATATATATATATATATATATATATATATATATATATATATATATATAATGACTATAAAATGTATCACTATTGCGAGCAGGGTGCCACCAAGATGCTTTACAGGGACCAAATTACAGAAACATCCGATAGTTCACTCAAAATTCAAAACATTCTGTCTACATTTATTCACCCTCATGTTATTTCAAACATGCACAAGTCATCCTAATTTTTTAGATTTAACATATGCTTTTTATTTATTTTCTTAAATGTTAGCAATGGTAACAGAACTAATTTACATCCTGGGATCAATCAATTATATTTTTTTATCCAATTTATTTTCTACAAATGTGATGCATCTTACCAGGTTTCAAATATAAATAAATACTGTCTATATGATTTAAGGCTTATGTTATGAAGTCTTTACCTCATTTAGCACCAAATAAAACAGTCAACCCATTAACATGGATAATCCATCTCTACATCTCTAGATAGATGGATAGTCATCTACATCTAGATCGATAGATAGGTTTATTTTCAAATAAAAGTGGCTAAATCCCTCAGTGCGCAGGCCGTGATTATTCCAGCGACGGCGTAAAACTCCAAGATCCCTGTTTATTCTCGACAAATACAAGAGACATGCAAACAACAACTCGTACAAGAGAGAATATTTCTAAAAAATAAAAGAAAAATATACTTAAATACATCAAGTTAACTCATTTGTTGTTGTCACTTAATTTGATTAAGGATACTAATGCATTCAGAATAAAGGATTTTTTAAAAGTACTTTTAGCCAGAGGCACTCTGAAGGGCCTCCCGGACTTCAAAAGTTCAAACTCACTAGAGAGAGGGTGAGAACTATCTATTGTGATCTTTCTTGCCTTTTTACTCATTCTGTCAATGTATATTTGAGTCAATTGTTTTTGTGGTTTTCCTACTATCTTACTAGCCATTAACACTATCTTGTTAAGCTTTTTCTTAACTTTACAGTTTAAATGGCCAAACCAAGCAGAAAGATGAAAAGTTAAAACACTTTCAATGTGTGTGATATACACAAGCTCAATAATCTTAGTACTGACACCCAAACAGTTCAATTTTCTGAGCAGACTTAGACGTTGTGTGTTAAAAGTTCCCACTGTTTCAACTACTTGACCATTAAGTAACACTGGCTTTGTTATTATGTCTTGTTTTTTACAGAAAATTTGCTCATTTGTCTCATTTGTGACCCGTTCAAATGGATGATTACATGCAAGCATGTTTGATTTATGGGCCAAGTTTTCGGACCCCGTTCCAGGGGGCGCTGTCGAGCCCCCCAGCCACGCCCGGGTACCAGCTTCAGCCCGGCCCTGATGGCCGCGGGTTCTGACCCGTTTGCAAAGTTTAAAGAGTTTTCGAGCATGTTAAGGGCCCCAAAAGTGCCTGAATAGTCGTAAGAAAAATAATAATAATAATAATAAAAAATAATCCTAAGGAAAACAATAGGGCCTTCGCCCTTTCAGGGCTTGGGCCCTAAAAATAATCAATCCGAAAACAATAGGGCCTTCGCCCTTTCAGGGCTTGGGCCCTAAAAACATGGCACATAAAGTTAAACTAATGATTTTTGGGTGTGTGTATTGTAAGTTGTATACCATTTCAATACGTTGGGTTCGTCTGCAGCATGCTGCAAAGCACACAGTACTCCTCTGCATTACCTATACATTTGTTAACATTAAAAAGTTAAATGTGAATTCTTTGGGCAATCATAGTGTAGCCTACTAAATGTCAACATACACGACATGAAAAATACTATCTCAGAACGGTTCTGAAATTACATTAAATCATTCTTGCATTACTTTTTGTAACCTTCAAGTTATTTTGATGTATATCTAGATTGTATTTTTGTATATTTGAATATTCTTGATTAAATACATTTTTAGACTGAAGATCGCATCTAAAGAGGTGTAATATGACATACTGTACATTGAAATACTGTACATACATTACCATTACAGAATTAAAATTAAATTAAATTAAAAATGGAGCACCCCAAACAAGTAATTATCAAAAGAAATGACAGCAGTAGATAAATACCAATAGATTCTTCATTTGTGATGTGGAGGCAAACTATAACTCGGGCTTTGATTCTTTCCGTACATTTTTATATGTGTTTTAGAGATTGAATTCAAATCAAATATTAACATTACTGCCCTAACTATTTCTGAATAGGATGTCTACTTCATACATATTTGGAATAGTATGGAAATAAGGTTCAGATCACTTAAAACCATACATGGAAGTCGAAGATCTCATCAGTGGAGTCTGGATGTCATCTAGTGGAAAATTTTGGTACTGCGCACAATACAATCTTTCCTAAAGCTCATTTATTGAGACATCAACCTAAAATCTGGCCCAGAACTTGTCCAGATATTTAACATTGATTTTCTTGAAAATTTAGGGTTGAAAATGTTTTGTAAAAAAGAAATAAAAATAATTATATATATATAAACAACATTATGTATTGTATACATTTAAAATGTTCATAAACTTAAACTACTTTAACAACTTTGTTTTACTTTACTAATCTGAGAAGTGTACCCTTTTAGTACCCTGTTAGTTCGCAGTGCATTAAGTAATGTTAACAACAACTTTTGTTTTAATAGTTTAATAGTTTTAATTAGTAAAGGTTGAAATGAAATTTGAAATTAACATGTAGAAGTGCAGTTCATTATTAATTCATGTGAACTAATGTACTTAATGTATGAAACCTTTTTGTAAAATGTTACCAAAATTACAATTGGAAAATAAAAAAACGTTGTTTTTTCTCTCTTTCTTTTTTTAAACTTAAATGATAACTACTGGATTATAATAACTCACCAATTATAATCCCCTCCTCTGTAAAATTTGCCATCGATAATTCCATGCTGTTTTGCTTGGGTTTAATGATAATACAAGAGACCAAAACCACATAGGGACAAAGGCAAGAGTGAAGAAAAACAAGGCAATTTTATTTTTATCTAAATCTTGATAAAACTGCAATTTAAATATATTATTTCTATAAGTTCTACAAAAAAAGGACAAAATAGATAGGCTGAATAACCTGATCTATGGCATGTTAAATGGTGGTAGCCTAGTCTATGAACAGTAGCTAAACCCCCCTAAGCCCACAGAAATGGTTAGACCCAAGCCTTCAGGAGCCAATGACACTGACGCGTCCTTTTCGCCTGGTTGGAAACTTCACACACGTTTGTACTGCCTGTTTGGGTTAACTGTTTACACGTCAAAAGCGTGCGTTTTGTCCTAGTCAAAACACACGGTTTCAACGCCCATTTTTGTTATTATAAACGCGCGTCAAAAACGCGCGTTTTCGGTGACCCCAAAGCGCACGTTTCAAACGTGCGTTTTAAATGGCAGATCACACGTCGAGGACGCGCGTTTTGATGCAAAAACCGCGCGTTTGTGACGCGCGTTTTCCGTGACCACAAAGCGCGCGTTAAGAACGTGCGCTTTTATGGCAAATCGCGCGTCAGGGACGCGCGTTTGGCGGTCGAAACGCACGCTTTTGACGTGTCAGTGTGCAATCAGACGCCCGACCAGGCGTTTATGAATACTTTGGCTTGCCATAAAAACACTGTATCCCCGTCACTGATCGCAGCGGCAACGAGCACTTTGATCACTTGATTTAAAAAACACATTTCAGCGCTAGATCGTCTCTTATTTAACAAACGAACTAAATAAATTTAACTGGTTAGCTGGAGATGTTTTATTATTGGATCATTCGTGCCGCGAGATGTTTTATAGGGGGCGGTAAAAAAACGTCAGGCACCGAAATCAGGCACCGAAAGTTTCGTTCTTATTCGGTCTGGTTACTACCGTTTACGTCGGAACCGGTTCCCTATTGGAACCGGGTTTCGGTACCCAACCCTAATTATAGGTTAGGTCAGAGGTCATTCTTCCGCTGGAACTAGATTCGCATACGACCGTTACTGGAAGCAAGTGATTATAGTTTATAAAGTTATTAATGTGGATTAATATGGAAATTGAATATGGATATACAAATTACATATACTGTGTTAGACCAAACTGGGAAGGGTCACAGCACTTACATATTGTAGTCCTATTGTTAGTTTATTAATTAATTGCAGAGGAGCAGAGGAAGTGCAGAGCCAAGGTGGAGTCATTGGCTTTCTGACAGGTCCCATCTGCTCTATGTCTGCGCGTAGGACCTAATCTCCATTGGTCATCCCCTGGTACCGACAGTCAAAACTCCACCATGGCTCATCCCTCCAAGATGAAGCCGGGGAATTCGCCTCATCAAGTCGAGCTGGGGATTGTGAGCCCTGAGTTGGACAGAGCTAATGGAGAAGGCGGAGCCGAAGAGCTGGACGGCACCAACATGCAGGGCCGTCACTGGTTGGGTAAAAGGTGGTGACAATCATAGGGGTCCCCATTGCCCAGGGGGCCCACTAAATCCAGTTGTTATGCTGTATATTGCCCTACTCTTATGAATTCTTATATTATACAGTACATTACATTGTCAGCTCGTATGCCTGAGAGTTGAATGAAAACCACAAAAACATTTAATTTAGTAAAATAATTTTTCCAAATATCTCCTCTCTCTCCCCTCCATAAAAATAGTTAAACGACTACGCACTCCAAGTCCCCATCTTTATCCGCTATCATGTAGTTTGTTGGTTTGTATAACACGCAGAAAAATAGATATGCGTGTCAGAAGGATTGTTGTTAATGTGATGTTTAAGATAACAATATACTGTCAAGAAAACGTGAATATAACTCGCTGCTCTTGATGGATACATTTATTAGCTTTATTTCATAAAATATTATGTAGTAGCATATTATCTTTATTTTTAATGTTGTTTATATGTCTATGTGGTGTTTTTAATGTGCTTTAGGACAAACCATGTGCATATGGTGCATATAAGTCATAAGTCAACACCATTGCTGAGTATTTTCTCTTTAAAGTGTGTTTAAAATTGTGATGTAACCTTGTAACCAATCACGTCATGAAGGGGTAGGGCTTTAACATTAACTATGCTCTGAAGCAGGGGAGTCTCAGGCCACATCCACACGAAGCCAGAGCTTTCCCTATCCGATGTTTTTTTTTCCCCGTTCAAAAAAAAAATTCCGTAAACATGGCGTCGTCTCAAGAAATATCTGCATACACACGAAACCACTGTAACCGACTCAAAACAATGTAGTATATATGCCAGACCAGTATGTGGCGCTGTAATTCTGCCACAGACATACACTAAAAATGGAGAAGAAGACTTAGAGCATGTGCATAAAACTTGCGTGCTGTATACAACAATAATATTAGGCACAGTAGCTTATTTTTTTTTCTTTTTCTTTTTTACCAAGAACTTTATTGAACAATATGAACAACCATAAATGGCCTGGTACAAAATATGAGTCACAATATTCGATAGTTAGCAGACGCATAAAGCTTGCCACAAAGAACTGGCAAAAGTAATCATTTTGAATGTGTCAAATATAGCAAGGAGACATTTTAATTGTTTATTAATAAACTGGTGTTTTCTGTGTCAGTCTCGGCTAAAGATGTTGACGATGCTGACTCGCCACCTTCGCAGTATTGTGAACGTGCCTATAGAGAGAAATGCACACTTCATACGGATTACATAAGAGAGTTGTCTGTTTCTTTTCGTTTGGAATTGTTTTGTTTAAAAGTAGACATTTCAAGCTTTTATAGATACATTTCTGAGTTTCGGTTAATTTATGAGACGAGCTCAGTTCACGAGCAATGCAAGTTATATTGCGCCGGTGCCTCCATGTCCTGATTAAATTGTCTGCTATATTTGTCTGCTATATAATTCACTTTAAAGAAAGGTTTTATAGAAAACAAAACTTAATGTGGTCAAAATTATGTCTCCCGATATATTGCGCATCATATGATTACTCATGCTTTTCACTTTTCATATAATCAGCATATATGAAATTAAAAAATAACATATTATTTACACATGAATATGAAACTAAATACATTTAATGGCTACAACATGTAGGCCTACAGTACAGAGAAATTTTATGTCAGAGTGGAATTTGAGCGAACGCCGTTTTACCAGTGATCATATGGGGCAGGGGTGCGTTTTTTGAATAATAATCAAATAATTCCCAGCGGTTGTCGAATATTATTTTTGCTTGAAATGCCCATCCCTACAAAATACGAAATGTCTTAATCAGACAACAAGACAAGCATCATAGCATAAGAAAGAAAATATGAATAGGCCTAAATCTGCCGCCATTTTGAAGTGCGTTCCACTTCCTAAAGTGGACGAGTGAAGTTTATATGTGCTGCGTTCCAGTCCAAAATTGTCATGCCCTTCACTCGCTAACTTACCCCCGTCTCGTTCACTCGGATGTACGTCATTGCTTACATCCAGCTAATCAAGGTCTTCAGGATTACTAGAAACTTCCTTGCAGGTGTGAGTTGGAGCTGGTTGGAGCTAAACTGTGCAGAGCTGTGAGCTGCTCAGGGAATTGAGTTTGAGCTCACTGGTCAAGGGGAATTAGCTCAAATGGTAGAGCGCTCGCTGCGCAAAGGAAGGGACCCAATCTTTGCACCCCCGCGCGCAAGCGGAAAAGACGCAGAAAACGGGAATGTGCCCACAAATTTCCCCTGCAACATTATTAGGGCTTTATTCCTGTGCGTTATGAAGGAGTTTTAGTTACATGTGAAACAAGTCACCCTCCGCGGGCTGGATTCGAACCTCTGTTCTGCGTGCGATCAACTGCGCCTGCGTCTTCATTATCTATGACATCATTATATTGGTTGATATTTTTTTGTGTATTAGCCTATAATAGTTTAAATAGTTATAGTTTTTTTTTTGTTTTTTTGCATATTACGTTTATGGTTTAATCA
This sequence comes from Scardinius erythrophthalmus, assembly GCF_964197995.2. Lineage (NCBI taxonomy): Eukaryota > Metazoa > Chordata > Actinopteri > Cypriniformes > Leuciscidae > Scardinius > Scardinius erythrophthalmus. The sequence continues at coordinate 29,442,232 of NC_138224.1, forward strand.
AATGAATAAAAACATTTCTTTAAATATGTGTTTTTGTGAGGGATATGATTTGATTGACCTGATTTATCAATTTGTTTTAAGACACTTCAAATGTTTTATTAAATGTTTTTTTGTGTATATTTTTTTTTTAAATATTGCATATTACATGTTGTTTATGGTTTAATAAAATGAATAAAATTGTTTATTCAAATAGCCTATGTGTTTTTTGTGAGGGATATGATTTGATTGATATGATTTAACAGATTTATTTTAAGGCACTTCAAATGTAAAATGTTTTATTAAAATGAATACACACAAATATTGAAATGAGTACACAAACACACACGTATATACATATATATGTACATACACACTGGGCGGACACATGTACAGTAATATATACAAAATATATACAGGAAAGAAACAAATTGTTTATTGAGGAGGTGGAGTTTGGCATGTATTTTGCTGGCGCTGTTCTGCCAACCAGTCATCTAAAGACTTTCCATTTGAGGCAGCCAAGCAAAATGTGGCATTACCATATCGGCTATGGCCAAACTCTTTGGTTTTGGGCTGCCCACATTTGCTGCACATATTAAAGGTAACCCCTCGCACATACTTCCTCTTACGGACTCCGCTTTCCGTCTCCTGGGCCCGCCGGCGCCGGTTCCTCTGGGTGTAACGGGACACAGGTGCAGCAGACACAGGAGCAGGCGGAGCTGGGCCTGCACCGGATGTTGACGCACCAGAAGGGGGAATCACCATTGACACGGTCATGTCTGGGTTAAGGACTAGTGACAATGACCCAGGTGCTGAAATGGGCTGCACAAGTCCTGATGCTGTGGGGGCAGGTGCAATGGGGCACACCATGGTGGTGGCAGCAGCGGGCCGTCGACCTGGTCGCAGAAGAGGAGCCTGTCCTTCTCGATTTGGCGGAAAGATAAAGGTATGTTTTGGGCCTGAGGTCGATGCCGCTTCATCCAATTTTTCCCTCGGTGGAGGAAGCTGTGTATCAGCCACAGCAATTGGGTCAGGTGGAGTCAGTCCCTGAGCGAGGACACTCATTTCCTGATTCTTCTGCTGCCGTTGAAACCTGAAAATAAATTACATGTATTATATATATATGTTTATAGAAGTATTCAGTTAATTTGAAGCAAATAATGTGCCTTGCTTACCACTGAATGAGTGTCTTCTGGTTTAGCTCAAACAGCTGGATCATTGTTTCATCCATTAGCCTGCGATTGTTAAGCACCAGCTCTCGGATGTGGTGGTAATCCGAGAGGATTTTAGACCACCTGGGGGTGCAAACTCCAGCCTTCTTGGTCGGCGACTTGTGTAAAGCACACAGCTTTGTACAAATGGCCTCAACCAAGCGGCTGGTGCTGGGCCACTGTGCTGGACCCCCGGGATGTCCAATCAGACACCGTTTCACACTCTCCACACCCGGTGTGACTCCGGACCGCTTCGGTGTCTTAAAGCGTCCATGTGTCAGCTGAGGCTGATGTCGAGGCTGATAGTTGACCCGCTGTTTGTCTGTGTCATGGAGAGCTGTCCACAGCTGGATGGCCTCTGTCACCTGCAGGTCAGTGAGGTAAGGAGCCTCACGAAGACCAACCAGGTAACCAGCCAGATCCTGGACCTTGTCCCACCCAGCGATGCCATCGGGCCCAATGACTGCTCCCTAGTAAATTCAGATTCATGTTAATATATGCAGGGGTTAAAGTGAAAAAAAATCCTGAGCCTGAAAATTTTTTGGGAGGCGCGGGTGGGGGTGGGGGTGTGGGGGGGTGCGGTGCGGTACCTTGGGCTTCATTGGCACCATTTATTTTCAAGCATGTTAATGGCATATTTTTATGAATAAAGACCAGTATCACTGATATAGCTACTTATGTCTCTTTGTCCAAAATTTGAAACATTTATTAGGCTTAAAAAAATATAACAACTTTTAATTTAAGTAAACTTAAAACAATCATCACTTAAACCCATAATAAATGTAATATTTGCCTGTACCTTACCTGTCTAACCAATGTGAATATAGAAATTGAATACGTTTATAAAACAGTCCGCACTGCATAAATTATAAATGAAAAATAGATTAATCCTTAAGCGTTTGGCAGTTAGTAATTTTCTCTGTTCCCATTGTTCTTTGGTTAACTTTACTAACAGAGAGAATTGCTGTCACTTACCAGCCGCTGCTGACAGGATCTCACGCATTCTCTACTCTTTACGAACTATTTAAGATTGTATTTAACTCATTTTACTGTTCTTGTGAAGATACTCGACAAAACTGACATTTTGACATAGCCTAAATGTGTGTGTTATGGTTCGTACAAGCGCGAAAGGGAACTCGATGGCGCGCTGTCGACTGCGAATGCGATACTGGCGCGCGTCTTTCTGTGTGTGTGTGTGTGTGTGTGTGTGTGTGTGTGTGTGTGTTTCAGGAGGACATTCATTCACTGACAGCGCGTCACTGACAGCGCTCTTTTGTCTTCTCGCGCATTGATAGTTTAAAACATTTGCGTGAAGGAGAGCATGATCATATAACCCAAAGGATGACAGAAAGAACAGACGCTGCGATAAATATTTTAATACGTTAAAGCTGGACAAATTAATCGCATGCGTTTACTTTGACAGCACTAACGTTAGGCTACTTGTTGTACATTGCTGACAGAAAATGCTGCGGTTTAAAGTGGACTCGTTTTCATGGAAGGCCTACACAGAATGTGTTTTTTTTTTTGTAAGCTACACAGAATATTTAATTAAATATTCAAATGAAATATTTAGCCAAGTCTGAAGTTACCAAGGAGCAGTATATGTTAACGTTAGCTCAGTTATCAACAGGTGTAGACAGAAAAGATGATTATCCTGACCTGAGCTAATTTACTGAACCAACTCACACCTCTCCTTTCTTTCTTTTCATCCATGATGACATTAAAGTCACGTACCGTTACCTGTTGTTTCTGGCGTTTCATCGCTGTCTGTGCTGCAACCGCTAAGTTACTCGCTCATTAGAACATTCAGTGAGCTATTTTACACAGGCTCGGTCCTGCTCCGAGTCCTCCGTGTCAATGACGGCGTGCGGTTAAACATCATAACAAACGAATTTGAGTGGGGGTGGGGAGGACAACGGGATTTTGGAAAGTGTCCCCATAGGAAATTGACACGTCAACCATTGATACGTCAGCCAGTGATGCTGGGGACTGAGGCTGAGGCACAGATGAGGGGCTGTTTGCAAGATCACCGCAAGGGTCATTCTCGTACAGCATTGGAACTGTGATGTCCTCCGTGATGTCTTCCTCAAATCCCTCATCTTGCAGGTCTTGGTCATCAATTTCCTCCACCAGCCTGTCTTCATCCTCTGGGTTCTGGAGCACTGGAGTCAGTGTTTTGCCAGTCTGGCTGTAAAGGTACTCTATTCCGAGCAATTCACCTACAAGAATAAAATGGAAAAAAATAAAGTTTTCTAAATATTTTGTCTAGAAAATTTAAGGCTAAATAGATAACTTAGTATAATATTACAAAATAACAAATTAATGAATTTCTTGCCTGTATATGCTCCAGGAGGGCGATAGCGCTCATCCCAGGGCTTCCCAAAGACTGTCTGGCTAAGCTGGTTCACAGCCTCTCTCATGGCACTGCCATATGACCAGATGGAGAATGCTCCTTTTATGGCATCTTCCATCCGGTCATCATTCCAACGCATCAAGCCCTCAAGGAGATAGGCCTGAAAATGCGCATCACTGGCACTGGTTCCTAAAAGTTACATAAATAAAAAAGGTTTTATACGTCACATATGTACAAGATATTTACTACACATGAGATGCTATGAAGTAACTGGTAACATGTAATAGAGTTATGTAATTACATTAAAAAATGATTGTCGTTATAACCAGAGTTACTAGTGACTTGTCAGGCAAGACAGCTTTGTCAATGCTTTTATGACATCAGAAAAGAACTGTAATATTACTGTAAATTGTGACATTTATTAATGTGACATTACTTTAATGTAATGGAAGCAGTTACAGTGCTTACATGTTTTACAGAAAAATTAGTAATCCATATGTATGTAATACCTGGAATAAAACGGTTCAGGTGGAGGTGGAATGACTCCAAGGAGGTAGAACCTCGAGCACACCTGTAGCAGCACAGCTCCACACCGCCTTTCTTCAGTGTCCCCTTCTTTATGTATAGCGGAAAGTGCTCTGGGTCTTGGATACACTGTACGTGCTTCCGCTGTTCTTTCCATATCTGCTGGATCCGTTCGTGGTTCAGAAGTGGAACTCCGAGAGTGTCCTTCCCGTCCGCACTGTCAAACTGATCAATCAGTTTCCCAATCAATATGGTGGTCTCCTCCTCCCCCCTGGTCCTCCTCCGGCAGTGCAGTGCCAACTCCCTCCGGTTAATGCGAGCACTGACCGCCTTTTCTGAGATGTAGCCAGTCTTCTTTGCTGCCAGCTCACCCTCCTTTGCACGGCGAAGAGCAGCCACATCCTCTGGATCCCACTGGAATATGGACATGGACAGACGTGCCATGAAGATCCCGTAGAGCGGATGAGCCTCTGTCGTGACACCTGCAGCAAATCGCCGCATGAAATGCCAGATGTCAAGGCGCACTTCAAGCTCATCCCACTCCGAAAACATGGCCTTAACCTGAGACTGGCCATGCTGACTGCAGCAATCTCTGTCCACGTACATCACTTTTGGGGATGCGTCTCCTGCCTCTCGGTAGCGTTTCATTAGGCCAGCTGCCATGGGGTCCAGTGCATGTCCCTCGGCGGCTGTTAGGACAGAGACAAGGACTTGGCCGTGTTCGTTACCCACATTTGTGCACCAGGCAGCTGTTCCTGAAGCAGCACCGGCAAGTTTTTTTTGTGACCTATTGGCGAAAATAGAAGGGTAAAAAAAAAAAAAGTATCACAAAATAAAAACTCATAACTGTTCATTATGTACACGCACATATCCATATCTGGACAATTTCTGGATATAAACAGGGCTGTGATACCTTTTTTGTGGAGTCCATCTTGAGAACACAGCCAAAGACGGATGTAATTTTGGCCTTGACCTCGTCCAGTCGCCCCAGAACATCCCTGGCCTACACAGCTAACAGCCACTTAGGTTTAGGTAGGGCAGGTAAAAGGGGAGGCTCAGCAAACACAGGAGGCTGCACAAGGAAGGACCTTGTGAATGGTTCACAGGCAGTTTGGTACTGCAGGACACGCTGTGTCCATGCCTCACTGTGCTGTTCCATCAGCTTCTTGTAGAGCTGAGTCACACTGTTGCCCAGTGTCCTCTCCCTCATCATCCTCACCACCCGGTTGTCACATGAGTATCTAAGGAAACGACAGTATAATCATGCGATGGTTGGAAAAAATGACACAAATAAAAGCGCCTAATGGTTGTGATTATGAATTACCTGTATGTCAGCAAAGCTGGAAACTGACTGTGGTGGCACATATCCAGCTGTCCCAAGATGTCCTCGTTCCAGGCTGGATACTTTTTTTTGCAGCGTTTGCACTCCAGATACTCAGTGGCAAGGTCATACCACCCATCGATGTCCAAGACCTTGCACACGGTACGATAAAGTCCTGCCGCAGTAAGTCTGTGCTTACCACAGTCTGGGCGGACGCAGACAAGAGGAAACAACCACATCTTTAGCGGCATCCATAAAAAAATGGGCAGACAAAAGAAGAGGTCAGGTGAGGCGGGTGGCTGGGTGTTTATCAAAGGGTGCTGAGGAGGATACCACCAAAGCTTCGGCTGGGACACTATTTCTGGCTTTCCGGTTCGCAGGTTGGCCTTAAACAGTGTGTTCCGGATCCACTCATGCTGGAAAGGTGGAAGATGATCTTTCCAGTGACCTGGAAGCTCAGCTGGTGGCTGATGATGAGGAAGATCTGGTGTCTGTGCTGTTTCCGCTGATGGAGACGGACCAGCACAGGCCTCTGAGTGAACAGTAACAAAAACAGTATAAGGATGACTGTTTAATTTGATAGTAATACGCCATAAATGCAGCCCACAAACAGCCGGCGAAGCAGTCATTTTGGACAATTATTAATAATAATTATGATTACATTGAGGAATAACAGTGAAGAAAATGGTATTAGTGTTAAGAAGCAAAGAACACAGTGTACACTTTATTGATGTAAGGAATATGGGATCAATACAGCTCTTTGAGAATGAGGATTAGATGGAATGGAGACAGGAAAATGAGTCGTGAGGAATTCAGTAAAAAAAGTAATGATGCCCACAGCCCACGGAGCTAAAGAGTGAGTGAGAAGAGCAAGCTTTGTGAAAAAGTTATCCAGTGATTGCTTAGCAACGGGAAAATTAGGAAACGCAAATAAATACACTGACACCTTTGGACATCCTTAAGGTTTGGAAGAATTGCACTCAAAGAATGCATCCCGCTTGATGATGTCACATAATTCTGTGTTGTAAAAAAAAAATATTTAAAAATGTTTATTTATTTATTTTCAAAAATAATGATTCTCAGTGGGTTTCCACAAAACATTCTTATAATATTTGCATTTGTGTCATATGCCACACCTGTATTTAGCTGTGCTTCACATTGTGATGCAGCAAATACCAGCTCCTCATCATCATCATCTTCAGCAGTGGGAATGGAAGTGCCTGGAGCACAAATGTTAAAACTATTACTGTGATCAATACACAGAGACAAACATATGTAAGATGTTGCTTACTTACCAGTTGCGAATAGCTGCTTTCGGGCCAAATGCTTGGCTGGGGGTTCTGCTGCCGGAGGAGGTAAAGTGGACTGCAGTAATGGATCTGGAAACAAGTGGACAAGTTTGCCATAACGATAAATTAATACATGTAGAACTGCTGTAGGGAAAATTCTATATTCACACTCCTACTCACAGGGTTTAACTGGTGACATTAGTTTTTTTGCCAGCTGTGAAGGTGACAAATGTTTGCCACGCGCCAACAGCGCTTTCACAGTGGCGGTCTGCTGTACACCAGTTCGGATGGCTGTAGGTGGAGGTGCAGAGGTACTGGAGGCTGCAGGTGGACGTGCAGGCTGATGTACCCTTGTCCCCATTTCAGAAGCCCGTCTTTTCAGGACATACGCCTTGAAAATGGCCATGTTGGTGTTGGGCCTGGCATCTGCCTTAACCAGGTACCTGATGAGGGCTTCGGCCTCCTTGCTCTGGTCCTCAAAATCATCCTTCATGGACCGGCCCTGAAAGTCACCATCTCCACCATCAAGCAGCCCTGGTCTCCAGTTGCCCGGGCTTCTGCTTGCATTTCCTGCTTCCTCTTATATTTCTCCACTTCTTCTGCCATCTCTCTAATATAAGAAGTGTACTGTAGGAACAGTTGTTTGTTTTCTGACAGGGGGGTTGTCTGCGCTTTCTCACTGGAAATGCTGAGCACCAAATATACTGCGTACCCCAGAGAGTTTTCCAGGAGCCATCTAAAATTCTGACCCTGGTACTTCCCAAACTGAAGTTTGCAGTGAGCCAGTACTAAAAACTGGTCACTGGGATCTCCACCGTTTGTGCAGACAAAATGACTTGCCTCTGCCAGCACCTCCTCCTTTGATTTGGCCCTTCCAGACACCACATTTTCAAGACCCTTCGCCTCCACCGATGGCGCCATGAGGAGACGGTTTGATGTTGCCGACTGGCGGCGAAAAATGGGGTATGCGTACATTTTCTGAAATGCAAATCAGAGAGAGACTATTACCTCTTGCAATCTTGAAGATACCTATATGTTAACTGTGAAATGATAATTTAACAAGCTACACACCAAGACTTAAGTCATGTTTATCAGGCATTTTAGGAGACACAAGTCAGTAGGGAAATAAATTATATTTCAATATTCCTATGAAATCATAGATATTATTATGAAAATCTTGACAATTACTACTAACACCCATTATTACACTTCTTTTTTCATTACATGTTGCCCCAAGAATAAATTAATATGCAAATTAGATATAGATACATTGTATAAAATGGGAAAACCCGCTTATGGCCATTTTACACACTATAACATAGTTAATACCATGAATACCAAAAAATACCATTGTTTTTGCCTATTCATGTCTTTTTAAATGAAATAATATTTAATAAATGAGTCCTAGTGTGTATAACATATATTTATGAATAAAACATTATAAAAAAAAAAAAAATTTGTAAAAAATGTTCTTATGCTATGAACAATGTAATAAAAAATAAAAACTAAATTAACAAAACTTTTTTTGGTCTCAAGAGGGATATAGCTTAATTAGCGGCCGGCTAATTAACTTAACAGTAGCATGTTTTCTTTTCTGTATTTTATCATGGGAAAAGTTACAGGTTCACAGGTGCTGAAGTAAACCTGTGCTATACACGCTAGCTAGTTATACTGGCATGTTTCATTTTCCAAAAATACATACTGTATATGAATAAATAATGAATGATTATACAGTAATGAAGAATAGCCTTACCTGTTGCAAAGATGACAATAATAGCGGTCGCCGATTGGTCAAAAGTACGTCACAGAAGAGAAACACGATTGGTGAAAAGTAAGCCACATGAGAGAAACGCGATTGGTCAAAAGTAAGCCACAGGAGAGAAACGCGATTGGTCAAAAGTAAGCCACAGCAGAGAAACGCGATTGGCTCATGTGGGCTTACTTTGGGCTTACTTTGGCTCAATCGGTAGGAAGCAGCAGGCGCAAGTGGTGGAGCTCCCTAGATGAGCTTTTGAGGCTCACTGCTGTCGAAAAGTTTTTTCAGACGAGGCCCTGCGCACATTCCTGGCAAAAGCAGGTCCCACCAAGATTTGAACTCGGATCGCTGGATTCAGAGTCCAGAGTGCTAACCATTACACCATGGAACCTTGCACGTGACTCTCCTTTTCCCACCGAGCAGCAGAGAGTTAAGTCATTCACCCTAGAAGTGCGATAGCAAGGAGCAAGTGAAGCCTTTGCTTTTTAAGCCCATGATTCCGACTCGGTTTGAGAATGCCAATTTCACCGCCACATCAGCAGTTGCGCATCACCTCTGTTTTTCCCCTCCCTTCCACAAAAAAAAGGTTCCACCGAGATTTGAACTCGGATCGCTGGATTCAAAGCCCAGAGTGCTAACCATTACACCATGGAACCAACACAGCCTGAGACCTGGCCATCTGAAAGGCAGAAAGCGATGAGGCTATGTGGAATCAGGTAGAAAGGAGGTGGAGTTTGGTCACTGGACCCCCTCGACCAAAAGGCACGGACACGGTTTCTCTGCCGAAACCCGGGATTGAACCAGGAACCTTTAGATCTTCAGTCTAACGCTCTCCCAACTGAGCTAAACCTGGGGAACATTAGTCTGTATAAGAAAGGGAAGAAGGAGGAAGAAGGGGGAAGAAACGGAACAAAAAAAAGTGAGAAATTCAGGAAGTCATAGGTTAGAATTTACAATCAAATTTTTGATTTTATCGATTGTTTAGTTTCTAAGTTTGATTTAGAAAGTAGTGTATTTGATTTTTATCAGTTGTTTCATTTCTAAGTTTATTTTTTCTTTTCGAAGTAAACCATTTGAATTCATTATAAAATGTCATTAATTTTTGTCCAAATGCATTTAAGGTAATCATTTATTATGGCAGTAGGGGCAAAATAACCTCCTTATTACTGCATTCACACTATATTGTAATATATTCAGAGTGAAAAAGAACAGCTACTTGACACTGAATGCAACTGTGCACTGAATTTTATTACATGCAATAAAACAAATAAATACAACACACCAGTCTTCATAGAGAAACAGATTTATTAACTATATACATATTAGAAAAATGTGGAAAAGTACTAAATTCACCATATGGAACAAAAGAACACTAACATAAAAATAAGTATTTATAAACTATTTAACATAAAAATAAGTTTAAAAAATAAGTATTTATAAACTATATAAAATATAAGTATATGAAAATATATGTTTGTGCACTGTACTTAAATATATATAATAGTTTATTGTTGTTTAATATTTATTATATATTTCAATATGTATTATAGTGTAATTATACATACTCACATATACATATTTTTGTATTTTACTCAATATTGTTTTCATAATAATAATACAAGATTAAAAAAAGTGCACAGTATAATACTTTAAAATTAAATATGGCTGGAAGATAAAAAAAAACAGAGCTGAGCCAACCAAGAGAGCAAAATGAATAAATCACACAGACACACAAGTGTTATTTTCTCATATTCTGTAACCACTGCTCCTTGGTAATTGTCTCTTTATTTAGGCAAAATATTTTACCTTTGTACTGGCTATGGCCAGTTTCTTGTGTACGAAATTGGCCACACTTTCTGCACGTATTTGCATTTACAGTACGATTGTACGACCGTTTGGTTGGGGTGGCTGTGACATTTGCAGGTGGGTCAGAGGAAATTGCTCCAGGGTTAATGGTGGAAAATAGGCCTGGGCAGGGCAACAGTACCATCTGAGACACAACAGGGGCAGTCAGAAACCAATGGTTGCGGTGCTGTCGGCCTGGGATAAATTGTCCTTAGCTGGCTGAACGTGGCCGAACGCTGAGGGTGTAAGACTAATGGCTCAAATGAAAATGCTGTGGCAGATCACAGGTAGCTGAGGGCTGGATCTTTCTAAACTTTGTCTTTGCCTGTCCAGCTGTGTCTGGTGGCATCTGGTAGCTATGCAACTGGTGGCTATATTGTGGAGGCACAACAGACTTGTGCTGGAGGCAGAGCATCCAATGCCACTGGGCGTGCCTCAGGAAGCTCCAGCCCTTGCAACAGCACTGAGACCTCCTGACCCTTTAACCCTCTGGGGTCTGGGCTGTTTTTGGGGCCCTTGAGATGTTCTGACATGCCCTGGCATTTGTGCTTTTTTCAGTTGCTTATAAACATATTTATGGCAAAGGTGTACATTCACTCTATAAAGCACAAACAGGGCTACCATAATATGTGAGCCACGTGTATGTACATGTTTTCATTTTTGAGAGAATAATGTTTATGCATGGTTATTGAAAAAACTAAAAACTAAAATTTCTGAAATAAGGCCACAAAACACATAGTAAATATATGTCAATAAGACTTTTGACTAATGGATGTCCTTTTTTCTTCAAAATTATGTGAAAATAGTCTTTCTTTATCGTTCACATAAAATCATACATTGATTTAAATTGATGTAAAACAGGTTTTGCTTGGAAAGCCAATATGCGAGGGGGGCGTGAACGAGGAGTGGTTTACACCTTAGAATACAATGTCCCACCCACTCTGCATAATGACTCTGCATAATTAGCCATTCATTCAGGTGTGACACTGACTGAGCCACAACGCAAGGACAAAAGATATATTTAGAAGAAGACTTATATTGACCATTTAAGATTTTGCTTACATCTATCTTGTAAATATGTTTTGCTATTTTATTAAAAAGGTTACAATTACAACAATAATTACAATTTCAACAATATTTCAAGTGTACTCTTTCTTTGTAAAAAAAAAAAGATCATAGGCCTACATTTTATCTATGTATTCATTACTTTCATATTTCGCCTGACTGTAACGTTGTTTTCATGAAATATTAGGGCATATTGTTAATTTGCAGTTTAATACGTTGCTTATACAAATAGCCTACATTTTATTTCAGCATATTTCAGTCGATTTTTACTCATCTCAGTATAGCAATACAGTTTGCTGAAACATCATCATTCATTCACACACGCGATTTAAATTTAAACTGTCTTTGCCAGCTGTGGTAAACAGCGCGCATCTCTGCTGTTCATTCATTCATAAACAGAAACCCACGTGAAGAATTTCACGTGAGAAGGAAAAAACGTACTAGTATTCCTCAGCTCGCTCCTCGATATACCCGCACTTCTGAGGGACATTTTCCATTATTATTATTCCTCACAGCGCTGCAAGACGGTGTAAACAAGTAATGATCTGAATAAACTTGTGTGTTTTCTCAAGCTGATATGGGGGCTTTGCTTTTGCAGGATTGCGCGGATTGCCTCAGCCATTTGCGTTTGAATAGCGTGCGCTCTCCGTGGGTGGAGTCACATTACATCTGAATCAACTGTAATTAGCTCGACTGGAATCGCTCTCTTTTAATACAGATTTCACAAGATGAGAATATTTGTTTTTTATATAAATTACTTAATTTAAAAGAAGAGAATTCAAGCTTCATGCCTGTGTGTCTGTTTGCCTGATTGACTGAGTATTCGCTGAGTTATTGTTTATTTTCGGACGCGTTTCAGAATGGACTACACTGGCAGAGAGAAGGCAGAACTCGCCTCGTGTTTATTTTTCTTTATTTGGCAAAAAGCGAGCAGATCATGCCGGCGTGATTGCCGACCTCTGAGGGTTAAACGTTCATTGTGCCATGTTGTAAGGTTCCTCTGATTTACCTCAACTAGCTGAAGGGTTGTTTCGCTCATCACCGTTCCATTGCTCAGGATTAGCTCCCGAATTCTTCTGTAATCGCGAAGAATTAGATCCCATCTTGACAGAGATTGTGTCCTCTGTTTTTTGGGGCTTCGGTGGATGTTACACAACCTTATGAAAATCATTTCAACAAGGCGACAACAATTAGGCCACTGTGCTGGAGAGCCGCTAGAACCCAAAACACATCTCTTTGTGCTGTCGACACCAGGAGTAAAGACAGCTTTCTTTTTAGGGGACCTAAAACGTCCTGTAAGTAGCCTGTCTTGATGACGAGCAGCATACATCACCCTGTCATTGTCAAATTGGTCCAGGTTCTGCCACAAACCCACAATGGTCGCAACTTGTTGGTTGGTAAGTGTGAGGCTCTCCTGTGTGCGCAGCTCCACCAGACACTCCGCCAACTCATCCACCCGGTCCATTCCAGGAATGCATTGCTTGTCAACAGCCTGGAAAAATATAACTGTTGGTTAGATAATTACATGCAGTTAAGTGAGTTTGTGGATTTTCTGCTTAAGGGTGAATGACTAAATGAAAAACAATTGGTCTAGAAAATAAAATTTTACCATTGCTGAGGGCACTGGTGCAGCTGATGGAGTCTGGACACCGGGCACTGGTGGAGCCTGGAAACAGGGCAGTGGTGCAGCTGATGGAGTCTGGACACCGGGCACTGGTGGAGCCTCTAAACAGGGCAGTGGTGCAGCTGATGGAGTCTGAACACTGGGCACTGGTGGAGCCTGGAAACAGGGCAGTGGTGCAGCTGATGGAGTCTGGACACCGGGCACTGGTGGAGCCTGGAAACAGGGCAGTGGTGCAGCTGATGGAGTCTGGACACCGGCCGCTGGTGGAGCCTGGAAACAGGGCACTGGTGCAGCTGATACAGTCTGGACACCGGGCACTGGTGGAGCCTGGAAACAGGGCACTGGTGCAGCTGATGGAGTCTGGACACCGGGCACTGGTGGAGCCTGGAAACAGGGCAGTGGTTCAGCTGATGGAGTCTGGACACCGGGCACTGGTGGAGCCTGGAAACAGGGCAGTGGTGCAGCTGATGGAGTCTGGACACCGGGCACTGTTGGAGCCTGGAAACAGGGCAGTAGGGCAGTGGTGCAGCGGGTGGGGCGGTTGGGACTGGTGGACCTATAAGGAATGAGTCATCTAATGGCACAAGATTTGTCACTGTGGCTTCCTCTCCCAACAAATCAATGAAACCCTCATCCTCTTCCCCTTGCTCCTCCACATCTATCTCCTCCAGCAACTGAGAGGTCCTATCGGAGGTAGGGCACATGTCCTCCAGGGGCTGACTATTCTGCCTCAACAAATATTGCACTCCAATGAGCTCCCCTGAGGAAATATTTGGAACAGGAAACATTTTTAAAGGAAATTAATCTGAAAGGTTTATTAAAATACAGTAAATCTTTTTGTTGTCAGCTTGTGCATGAACAAAAAAACTGTAATTCAGAGGGCATCATAAAAAGACAGGGTTACTCTATATTCTAGTATGAATTTTATTTTCTGCCCTGACACCTAGGACACAGAATCCAGTGTACAAAAATTCTGGTAGTATAATTTTTCTCTGATCTGTCAAAAATTACATTATTTTTGTCCAGAAACACTTGTAATTTTACCAAAAACATTGTGAACTGCATTTATAAAAATATATTTACCTGTGTATACTGCAGGTGGAGTGAAGCTAGGGACCAATTTCCTGCCATACAACTTGTTGTAGTTCTCATTGACAGAATAAACCAGCTCCCCTGTGTAAGTACGCAGGCTTGAACTTCCACCTGCAACAGCAGCAGCAGCCCGGTCCTGATTCCAGCGTAACAAACCTTCCAGGAGGTAAATCTGGAAGTTCAGGCTGTTTGCGCTGTTCCCTAGAAAAATAAATAGAAAGCCAAACATTGTTTTGAGAAACTGCAAAAGAGAAAATATTATCTGTTAAGTGCAAATATCTAAATAAACAAGAATTAGTGGCAAGATGTGGTATAATCTGTCATGACAAACCTGGAATAAATCTGTTTAGGTGGCAGTGAAATGATTCCAGGGATGTGGAGCCTCTGGCACACCTATACGTTTTTAGAACCATCCAACCCTTGTTTATGGTTCCAGTTTCCATGTAGAGTGGCACATCTGGAGGGTCCTGGATACAGGTGACGTGCCGTCTCTGGACATGCCAGATGTGCTGCATCCTCACACTGTCAAGGAGAGGAACACCAAGGGCGTCATTCCCCTTGCCACCCATGAGCTCTCTGATGAGCATATTAAGGAGGCAGATAGTGGTTTCCTCTCCTCGTGTTCTCCTCCTGCAGTGTTGGGCCAGCTCATGCTTATATGATGGTCAAGCTCTGCCGCTGTCATTGCAGGCCAGCCCTGTTGGGTGAGTTGCTCCCTCTTGGCCCTTCTTAGCAGAGTGAGATCCCCTGCGTCCCACTCAAAAATACAGGACGACAACCTAGACATAATAGGGTACAACTGGTGGGCATCAGTGGTGCACCCTACTGCCAAACGTCGCATAAAATGCCAAATGTCTAGGCGAACGATGACATCGGGCCAACAGCTGAACCGTCTCTTCAGTTTAGTCTCTCCCACTTCCTTGCAACAGTCACAGTCCACATACAGGATAGTGGGAGGATCAACACCAGCTCTCTGGTACCTCTCCATAACTGGTCAAGGGGAATTAGCTCAAATGGTAGAGCGCTCGCTCTCCATGTGGTAGAGCTCCCTAGATGAGCTTTTGAGGCTCACTGCTGCCGAAAAGTTTTTTCAGACGAGGGCACATTCCTGGCAAAAGCAGGTCCCACTGAGATTTGAACTCGGATCGCTGGATTCAGAGTCCAGAGTGCTAACCATTACACCATGGAACCTTGGGTGTGACTCACCTTTTCCCACCGAGCAGCAGAGAGTTAAGTCATTCAGCCTAGAAGCGCGATAGCAAGGAGCAAGTGAAGCCTTTGGTTTTTAAGCCCATGTTTCCCCGATTCCGACTCGGTTTGAGAGTGCCAATTTCACCGCCACATCAGCAGTTGCGCATCACCTCTGTTTTTCCCCTCCCTTCCGCAAAAAAAAGGTTCCACCAAGATTTGAATATTTTGTCTTTGAGAGCGATGGACACCTGCTCTCCATCGTCAAGGGCAGTGATCTTAAACTCAATTCCTGGAGGGCCACAGCTCTGCACAGTTCTGCTGCCTCCAACCCTAATCAAACACACCTGATCCAGCTAATCAAGGTCTTCAGGATTACTAGAAACTTCCTTGCAGGTGTGTGTTGGAGCTAAACTGTGCTGAGCTGCTCAGGGAATTGAGTTTGAGCTCTCTGGTCAAGGGGAATTAGCTCAAATGGTAGAGCGCTCGCTTAGCATGCGAGAGGTAGCGGGATCGATGCCCGCATTCTCCATGTGGTGGAGCTCCCTAGATGAGCTTTTGAGGCTCACTGCTGCCGAAAAGTTTTTTCAGACGAGGGCACATTCCTGGCAAAAGCAGGTCCCACCGAGATTTGAACTCAGATCGCTGGATTCAAAGTCCAGAGTGCTAACCATTACACCATGGAACCTTGGGCGTGACTCTCCTTTTCCCACCGAGCAGCAGAGAGTTAAGTCATTCAGCCTAGAAGTGCGATAGCAAGGAGCAAGTGAAGCCTTTGCTTTTTAAGCCCATGTTTCCCCGATTCCGACTCGGTTTGAGAGTGCCAATTTCACCGCCACATCAGCAGTTGCGCATCACCTCTGTTTTTCCCCTCCCTTCCGCAAAAAAAAGGTTCCACCAAGATTTGAACATTTTGTCATTGAGAGCGATGGACACCTGCTCTCCATCGTCAAGGGCAGTGATCTTAAACTCAATTCCTGGAGGGCCACAGCTCTGCACAGTTCTGCTGCCTCCAACCCTAATCAAACACACCTGATCCAGCTAATCAAGGTCTTCAGGATTACTAGAAACTTCCTTGCAGGTGTGTGTTGGAGCTAAACTGTGCTGAGCTGCTCAGGGAATTGAGTTTGAGCTCTCTGGTCAAGGGGAATTAGCTCAAATGGTAGAGCGCTCGCTTAGCATGCGAGAGGTAGCGGGATCGATGCCCGCATTCTCCATGTGGTGGAGCTCCCTAGATGAGCTTTTGAGGCTCACTGCTGCCGAAAAGTTTTTTCAGACGAGGGCACATTCCTGGCAAAAGCAGGTCCCACCGAGATTTGAACTCAGATCGCTGGATTCAAAGTCCAGAGTGCTAACCATTACACCATGGAACCTTGGGCGTGACTCTCCTTTTCCCACCGAGCAGCAGAGAGTTAAGTCATTCAGCCTAGAAGTGCGATAGCAAGGAGCAAGTGAAGCCTTTGCTTTTTAAGCCCATGTTTCCCCGATTCCGACTCGGTTTGAGAGTGCCAATTTCACCGTCACATCAGCAGTTGCGCATCACCTCTGTTTTTCCCCTCCCTTCCGCAAAAAAAAGGTTCCACAGAGATTTGAACATTTTGTTTTGAGAGCGATGGACACCTGCTCTCCATCGTCAAGGTCAGTGATCTTAAACTCAATTCCTGTGCTGCGTTCCAGTCCAAAATTGTCATACCCTTCACTTGCTAACTTCCCTCCGTCTCGTTCACTCGGATGTACGTCATTGCGAGTGCCCACTACTGGCGGAAACTGCAATGGGCTGAATTGGAACGTCCTAAGCCCTTGATCACTTGGAATCAGCTGTGTAGTTGATTTATTCAGTGTTTCCCCTACAATGTATTAGGCAGCGGAGCGCCGCTGCAAAATCTTCACATGATCAATAATATCACGACATTCACTTACACACGTTGCCATAAAAGGGGCTGTTCACATTCATGTTCACATGCAGATATTTCAAATGTAGGCGCGCGGCAAGCGCACTCATAATAGAAGCGACGCGGCGCGCACGTTTTCAGCATGGACAGATCAAAAGGTTTTCAGGCGCGCCTCTGTTCATGGTTGGCATAGCAACGACAGACGCCACGGGAGAGCGAGCAAGCGCTTGTGCAAAGGAGAAAGCGGTACGAACTTTTCTCCGTTGAAGTCTATGGGGTCGCTGTGTCCATTTTTTTTACTGTCTATGGAAAATATGCCGTCCCGCCCCTCCGTGTTCGGCGATCAGGTTTCATTCTCGCGCAGCTAGTTTCGTAACTTCACGTGCGGGTCTTTTCCGCTCGGTGTTTGCGCCGCGCTCTCGGTTCCGTGTGTGTGTCGGCGCACTGCGCTCTCAGCTCAATGTTCCACTCCGTGTTTGCGATGCGCGTTCTGCTCTGTGGTTAACGGCCCAAACGCTCCAATCATGTACCAATCATGCACTGGAAAAGCAAAGTATGCTCAAATAACGTGAAATTTCTCAGTAGTAGACTTCTGTTTGCTGAGCTGGTATAACCATGCATGGTAAAATTACCTGCTCTGATCACATACTCTGGTAATAATAGCTTTGTATGACTATACTTTATTTTGATAATTAGTCAAAAAATAAATCTGTTAAATCTGAGTATGTTGCATAGAACTGAATGAATAATAATATATTGATGTTTTATATTTTAATATAGGGATATTTTCTGTCCAATTTGTGTGGACATTTTTCTTTTTTCCCCCTTTTTTGTGTGTTTGATTTAATTAGTGATTCTACATTTAAATATTGATGATTACAAGTTTGGAGGAAATGCAATTAATTGCGATTAATCACAGCAAATTGTGTGATTAATTCATTATTTTTTTTAATCGATTCCCAGCCGTGACAGTGCTATGCATAAGTTTAGACACCCATGCTAAAGTTGACTAAAAAGAGGAATAAAAAATCATCTTTTGAAAATTGAACTTAATGCCTTAATTTAAAAAATGAGGAAAAATCCAACCTTTAAGGGCACCAATTTTCTTTGTGAATAAATAGTGTATCGTAAATAAATAAATGTTCTTCCTTAAAATACAGGGTGCATAAGTTTGGACACCCCTAGGTGTTGGACATCCAAAGGTTGGATTTTTCCTCATTTTTTAAATTAAGGCATTAAGTTAAATTTCCAAAAGATTTTTTATTCCTCTTTTTAGTCAACTTTAGCATGGGTGTTTAAACTTACGCATAGCACTGTATATATATATTGCGGCTGGGTATCGATTTAAAAAATAATGAATTAATCGCACACACACATATATATATATATAATTTTTAATTTAATATAATTATTTTAATAATATAATTATATAATATAATTTAATATAATTTGCCCCTTTCTTACATTTGAGCCTCAAAATGTATGTCTCAAAATGTCCATTTCTATCCACAAAACTTGCCAGAAGTCATGGTTTAAGGGGTTATTAAAAAAAAAAAATCTTACGGGGGTGCACGCCCCCGGACCCCCCGCGAGCGGCTTGGTAACAACCTCCAGCACGTAACAGCACCGGCACCGCTGCTGGAAAAATTTATAGGGGAAACACTGTTTATTATTTACATTTGTTTTCCCTTTAAGAATTTGTTTAATGCAGCATCCAAATGTATATAGGTGTGTTTGCATCCAAATGTATATAGGTGTGTTTGGGTTGTTTTCAATTAAAAAAATTAGAATTAATATATCATAGAGTTGTTTGTTGTGGTGGTGATTAGACGAGATATGTGGTGACGTCACAATCGTACTGCATTGTGGGACATATAGGTGCCTGAAGTGTACATATGAAGTAGACTCGCTCCCTCGGTCAAAATAGAGGGAGCGAGGGTCTGTCCATATAAACTTCCCTCGTCCACTTCATGAAGTGGAACGCACTTCAAAATGGCGGCGGGGATTCCCCCGAGGGGAAGTGTTTAGGGAAGTTCGCAAGTGCGTGTCTAAAAGTGGACTGGAACGCAGCACTGGAGGGCCACAGCTCTGCACAGTTCTGCTGCCTCCAACCCTAATCAAACACACCTGATCCAGCTAATCAAGGTCTTCAGGATTACTAGAAACTTCCTTGCAGGTGTGAGTTGGAGCTGGTTGGAGCTAAACTGTGCAGAGCTGTGAGCTGCTCAGGGAATTGAGTTTGAGCTCACTGGTCAAGGGGAATTAGCTCAAATGGTAGAGCGCTCGCTTAGCATGCGAGAGGTAGTGGGATCGATGCCTGCATTCTCCATGTGTTGTAACTCCCTAGATGAGCTTTTGAGGCTCACTGCTGCCGCAGGGGCAAGATGCTGTCCTTCTCTAGATGATGTGGATGGCTCAGCCATTGATACGTCAGCCAGTGATGCTGGGGACTGAGGCTGAGGCACAGATGAGGGGCTGTTTGCGAGATCACCGCAAGGGTCATTCTCATACAGCACTGGAACTGTGATGTCTTCCTCAAATCCCTCATCTTGCAGGTCTTGGTCATCAATTTCCTCCACCAACCTGTCTTCATCCTCTGGGTTCTGGAGCACTGGAGTCAGTGTTTTGCCAGTCTGGCTGTAAAGGTACTCTATTCCGAGCAATTCACCTACAAGAATAAAATGGAAAAAAATAAAGTTTTCTAAATATTTTGTCTAGTAAATTTAAGGCTAAATAGATAACTTAGTATAATATTACAAAATAACAAATTAATGAATTTCTTGCCTGTATATGCTCCAGGAGGGCGATAGCGCTCATCCCAGGGCTTCCCAAAGACTGTCTGGCTAAGCTGGTTCACAGCCTCTCTCATGGCACTGCCATATGACCGGATGGAGGATGCTCCTTTTATGGCATCTTCCATCCGGTCATCATTCCAACGCAGAGGTGTCAAGTAACAAAGTACAAATACTTCGTTACATTACTTAAGTGGAAATTTTGGGTATCTATACTTTACTGGAGTAATTATTTTTCAGACGACTTTTTACTTCTACTCCTTACATTTCCACGCAATTATCTGTACTTTCTACTCCTTACATTTTAAAAATAGCCTCGTTACTCCTAGTTCATTTCGGCTTGTTTTCATCCGGATTGTCGTCGTTAAAAAAAAAAAAAATTGGCCAATTACACAAACGGTTAATAGATCTGAGTCCCGCCTCCTGAAAACACATTGCTAAACTGATTGGCTTTGTGTTTTCTTTTCTTTCTAACTTGTGAGAGGCTGTAGTCACATTTGGTTGTGCAAAGCGCCAAAACTCCTCTGAGTCCTAAGGAAACCTAGGGAGAAATCAACAGTTCTGTGCTCAAGAATACGGGGCAAATCGCGTCAAATATTGATTTGGGGACAGACGTTTTTACAATATAATGACAATCGTAACATAACACTAACATAATCGTTAGTGAGAGAGAGAGAGAGTGTGTGTGTGTGTGTGTGTGTGTGTGTGTGTGTGTGTGTGTGTGTGTGTGTGTGTGTGTGTGAGCGAGAGAGAGAGAGAGAGAGAGAGAGAGTGTGTGTGTGTTTTTTTTTTTTTTTTCAGAAAACAGCTTATAAATCAGACTGAAAATGTACTTGAAAATGTAAAAATGCAGACAGTTTTCTGTGATAGGTAAGGTTAGTCTATGGGGGGTAGAATACACAGTTTGTTTGTACAGTATAAAAATCATTATGTCTATGGAAAGTCCCCATAAAACATGAAAAAATAACATTGCTTGGTCTGTTGAAGGCTGGTCTTGTTGAAATGAGAGGCTTGTTGATAAAATCATCCCAGTCTCATCAGCTGGACTGAAAGAAGTGTCAGTGCTCTTAGGACACTGAAAACATGGCTCAGAGCAATGGTCACAAGTGACACTTGACAGTATTGCTGTGTGTCGTGTCCAACAGGACAAACTAGACAGTATTGATGTGAAACATATGCCAACAGTTAATTTCTGTTAAATGATTAGTTCACTTAGTTAAAAATGAAAATTCTGTCATCATTTACTCACTCTCGAGTTGTTTCAAACCAGTTTCTTTCTTCTGCTGAACACAAAAGAAGATATTTTGAAGAATGTCGATAACCAGACAGTTGATGGTAGCTATTGACTTCCATAGTATTTTTTTTTCCTACTATGGAAGTCAATGGGGTCCATCCACTGTCTGGTTATCAACATTCTTCAAAATATCTTCTTTTGTGTTCATCAGAAGAAATAAATTCATACAGGATTGAAACAGTTTGAGGGTGAGTAAATGATTTTCACTTTTGGGTGAACTATATCCCTTTAATGAAAGATGCAGACATGTGTTTGGCTTCTTCAAAAAGCAAGGAACAAGACAGTATTGCACTATTGCATTGCACTATGAGCGAAGTAAAGTTAAGTCTCTGTTAAACTGCCACCATGTCTTTATTAGTTATTTGTAACATTACAGAATTAATTAATTTACGTATTGTTAAGGTCAATATAGACTAAAAACCTTAATACATTATCCTATTAATTTCCTGATTCCTCAGCTTATTTAGCTTATTTATTTAGAAAATTAATTTTCTATGGGCATATATACGGCTGAAACAGGTAGCCTAGTGCATCAACCCAAATTTTTCAACATCAACATTTTAATATAATTACAGTCAAATATGGCCTTTAGAAAAATGTGTTTTTTTGAGGAGCTGGGGTAGTGCACTATAGGCCCCTGTGGCGCGGCCTTAGCTTTTGTCCTTAATGGCATTTTTTTCCTTACATTACTTTTACTTTTATACTTTAAGTAGTTTTGAAACCAGTACTTTTATACTTTTACTTGAGTAAAAAGCTTGAGTTGATACTTCAACTTCTACAGAAGTCTTTTTAAACCCTTGTATCTATACTTCTACTTGAGTAATGAATGTGCATACTTTTGACACCTCTGTTCCAACGCATCAAGCCCTCAAGGAGATAGGTCTGAAAATACGCGTCACTGGCACTTGTTTCTAAAATAGTCAGGGGGCCAATTCTGAAAAGGGCTTCCGTTAAGACTTTTGCGGACATGTTTTGGTACAAGCTGTCACCCTATTTTTTTAGTTAGAAGACACCCATAGGTAAGATATTAGGGTGGTTGTCAAGCTGAATTTTTTTTTTTGTGAGTTGTACAAGCAATTTCAGGCCAATTTTTTGGTTTCCTGCTCAACACGACATGCGAATAAATGTAAATGTTGAATATCTCCACAACCACAAGGACCATATTCATAAAAATGGTATCAAATGAAAGCCAACACTCATGGGATGTCTGCTGCTGTCAGAATGAACATTTATTGTACAGTGTAAGAGACAACAGAACTAGAACATGAAAAAAACAATCTCCGTCTAAAGAGAACCAGTTTTCAAAGTGAATATCAGCTTGGAAACATAACCTAGTATCCCAAAACCTCTATCAATCAGTACCCATATCTATGGGAATGAGTCAAGCCAAGTTTAAAGCTTGTAGGGAGAGACAGTGCAATGCTGCACAAGTTATAATACTTTAATGTCAAGGCGGAAATTTAGAACTGTAGATGATGGTCTATGGTGCTATTTGACTTAATTAGCGTACCAGGTTGTAACACAAATTATATTTAATTCACATATCACTATAGTTATTAATTCCATCCTAACAAAACTGCTCTCTCACTTCTTTAGAGTTAGGGGTTAGTAACTAGTGTAAGAATTGATAAATTAAGAAATTCCAGACAGTCTGTTTCGGGGGTGACCAGACCCTGAGAGGACAAAAAGACCTCTCTGGAGTTTACCATTTGAACTGGCACTCATGCACAATCGAGACTAAAGTCTCACCTCCGAGTCATCCTAATCTGCATCTCTTTCCCTCTCCCCTTACCCCCTCTCTCTTATGCTCAGATGATTCACCTGAATTCCCAAGAAAATGTATAGTTTAATGTGAATGATTATCACAGAGTATTTATCATGTTTGGTATCATTTAAAATGTCACAGTGTGACTGGTACTAATATCTCTTTCAAAATAAGTAAAACAAAAGGTAATAAGGTTTTTAAGAGTTTATAGATAACTGACTTACAAAGGAAGGTGGTCTCTCAAGCAAATGGTCACCCACCCCCATGAAGGTGCGACCACTGCATGCAAATTTCTTTTGTTAGTACATGTACTTCAGATCGGTCCGTTAGGCTGGGAGATATAGATCTCTCAGCCTAATGTATTTCTTAAAGTTGGGTTTGCATCTTCTCTCTATTCCAGAGCATTTGATGTTTTGTATCGATTATCTTTGATTTGAATATGAAATTGGCATGATACATTTACCTGACATAATAAATTGTTACATTTGATTATTCTAACTGACTTTGATATTATTTTCATTGAAGAGTTAAACGGAATAGTCAAACATTCGCTCACTTTTAGTGAGGCACAGATATTATTAAAACCTTTCATTTATGGAGTCAGATGAAATAAACGAGTAAATATATGATTAATATATTACAAATTTAACCAACCAATACTTTGCATGAGTGAGGACAGAACACGTGAGACCTTCCCCGTGTATTGGCGAACCAGCAGATTGGACCAATTTCACGGGCCTTACACTAGTTAGTAGTAATAACCAGAGGTGGGAGTAAGTCACACATGTGCAAGTCACAAGCAAGTCTCAAGTCTTAACCTTCAAGTCTCAAGCAAGTCCAAGTCAATTTTGTGAAAACAAGTCAAGTCAAGTCACTGCTTTATGTCAAGCAAGTCAAGACAATTCACAGCTTGGGTCACAAGTCACTGGCAAGTCATACAAATGTTTGATGATTTCACTGAATTTACATATTAAAATAAGTTAAAACTACAGAAGTTGTGGACTATGGTTTTATTTGCAAAAATTTTTTTAAATATGCATTTCCACATACAGCTGAGTGGTTACTACAATAAAAATCTAAAAAAAAAAAAAAAAAAAAAAAAATTCAAACTACATAGCCTAAAATGTAAATGTAACTGAAATTAGGCCAACATTAAAGCATGAAAAAATAAATATGCCTCAAACATTGCAGAAGACCATTAAAAGGTATTAAACAATTCACAATTCAAGTATAATGGTTCCTAGTATGCCACCAAATGGCATTCTTCAAACTGGCATCCCCTTTATATAAATTATATATTTTTAATTAAGTTAAATCCGCCAATAGGTGGCGCCAAATCACCGTCTTAATGTACGAGTCATAGAAGCATTCATTCAACTGATTTGTTCAAAATGGCAGATTCGTTCTGGAACTAAGCAACTAGGTCACTGAATCACAAATACGCATAACTCTTTCTGTGGCTTGTTTGGAACTATTGTCATTGGAGAAATAGAGCAAAAACAGAGAATATTTGGAATATTATGTCTAAAATGTCACATCACAATATTCACTCTTTGTTTATTGAACTGTTTTATAAAATCATTATCACATTTGCAATCGCGCCAATATTCTGGAAATATTTTTTAATATCATATGTTATAGGCTAATTATAAAAATAACTCATACAGGTCAATTTTTCCACCACATTTTGAATTTTGGGTGCTTATTAATTCTGCTGGCATTTTGCCCCCAACCCCCTGATAACATCTAACCCTGCTTTAAGAGAAACATAAAACACGACAAAACATTAACAGTTTTCTATGTTGTTTTGTGTCATTGGAAAGAACGACATATTTGGCTTTAAAGCATGATTGGAAAGAAATGTGGCAAATGTTATACAAAACATATGCCATCATTATTTATCATTTGAATATTGACAACATTAAGCTACATTTGAAAACATAATTGTGTATAAAGAGGCATGCTGTTTTGACCAATATTCTCTCTAGATTTAAAGATAGTCAAATTAACTATAACAAACAGGTTAAACAAGCCATAGCTTACTTTTAGGCCCGTGGTGAATGAAGTTCGACTGTTCCAGGTTGTGATGGTCGTCCGATATCCCTTGCTTGTTATTATGCGTACAGCAAATCTTCGTGTATGAATATGGTCAATTTTTAGTGTTTATATCCAAAAAGAAACGATGCTGGGAGAAGTTTTTGTATTTAGCACGCTCACCGCAATGTGTTTTTTCTGGGCTTGTGCAGCGTTACGCAATCGCGCAGAATCTGATGACTGGCGTCAATGGTTCCGTTGCTTTCATTTTGTTCATCAATTGATGTTGCGATGATTTATATAAAAATGTATATCAAGTCATTCTCGAGTCACACAGTTCAAGTCAAGTCAAGTCTCGAGTCATTGGATCTCAAGTCAAAGTCAAGTCTCGAGTCATTGGATCTCAAGTCAAACTTCCTGAAATATCACTTCAATCAAAGGGCTTTATCTTGGCTGTATTTTCCATATTTGTCTTGACAAATGAAACATTTTTCCCAATCAATATCTCTTCTTATTTGTTTTTCTTTGGACGCTAGGCTTACAGCTCCCTCTGGATCCATGTTATCTCATCTGAAGGCAAAGAAATTTTTCACTACACTAGTCTGATTGGTTTCTGAGTGGATCACTACAATGTCCTCTGACATAAGCTGAGGGGCTTTGCTATCTAACAAACTTATTAACACTTTTAGCTATAGCAGACTGTAAAATAGGCTGCTGTGCAGCAAATAAATTAAAAACATAATATTTCCATTACACATCTGTACAAAACTTAATTTACCTATTAGTAAGTAAGCTAGTAATTATGAAAGTAAATTAGCCTAGCTATACACTCACCTAAAGGATTATTAGGAACACCTGTTCAATTTCTCATTAATGCAATTATCTAATCAACCAATCACATGGCAGTTGCTTCAATGCATTTAGGGGTGTGGTCCTGGTCAAGACAATCTCCTGAACTCCAAACTGAATGTCAGAATGGGAAAGAAAGGTGATTTAAGCAATTTTGAGCGTGGCATGGTTGTTGGTGCCAGACGGGCCGGTCTGAGTATTTCACAATCTGCTCAGTTACTGGGTTTTTCACGCACAACCATTTCTAGGGTTTACAAAGAATGATGTGAAAAGGGAAAAACATCCAGTATGTGGCAGTCCTGTGGGCGAAAATGCCTTGTTGATGCTAGAGGTCAGAGGAGAATGGGCCGACTGATTCAAGCTGATAGAAGAGCAACTTTGACTGAAATAACCACTCGTTACAACCGAGGTATGCAGCAAAGCATTTGTGAAGCCACAACATGCACAACCTTGAGGCGGATGGGCTACAACAGCAGAAGACCCTACCGGGTACCACTCATCTCCACTACAAATAGAAAAAAGAGGCTACAATTTGCACGAGATCACCAAAATTGGACAGTTGAAGACTGGAAAAATGTTGCCTGGTCTGATGAGTCTCGATTTCTGTTGAGACATTCAGATGGTAGAGTCAGAATTTGGCGTAAACAGAATGAGAACATGGATCCATCATGCCTTGTTACCACTGTGTAGGCTGGTGGTGGTGGTGTAATGGTGTGGGGGATGTTTTCTTGGCACACTTTAGGCCCCTTAGTGCCAATTGGGCATCGTTTAAATGCCACAGCCTACCTGAGCATTGTTTCTGACCATGTCCATCCCTTTATGACCACCATGTACCCATCCTCTGATGGCTACTTCCAGCAGGATAATGCACCATGTCACAAAGCTCGAATCATTTCAAATTGGTTTCTTGAACATGACAATGAGTTCACTGTACTAAAATGGCCCCCACAGTCACCAGATCTCAACCCAATAGAGCATCTTTGGGATGTGGTGGAACGGGAGCTTCGTGCCCTGGATGTGCATCCCACAAATCTCCATCAACTGCAAGATGCTATCCTATCAATATGGGCCAACATTTCTAAAGAATGCTTTCAGCACCTTGTTGAATCAATGCCACGTAGAATTAAGGCAGTTCTGAAGGCGAAAGGGGGTCAAACACAGTATTAGTATAGTGTTCCTAATAATACTTTAGGTGAGTGTATGTATGGTAAGTATATAGCTAGTTGGAAAACAGTTTAGCTTACCTGTTTCTGGCAACATTTGATGGTAGAATCTTGAGGTAAATGTTTGTGTAGACAAATAGATCAAGTTAATCTGTTGTGTGATTGTGTGATTCACTCCTTTATAAAGTTTTGTTCAGACTGTACTGTTGACACCTGCTGTGATCATCTTCTCTGGATCTGCTGCCTCAATCTGCTGCCAAATCACAGCTGTGCTGACACAACAGTGCCCCTTTGATGTGATTCTCTTGTGGTATTTATTGATTATTATTTTTTAATGATCATGCTTGCACATAAGTTGGATTATATTGCACATTTGCCCAAAATTACAATAGGTAACATGGAAGAAAATGGAAGCACTTTGGGGAAAAATCCGCTTTTACCACTTTTAAGAATATAGTGTTAAAATGGACAAAAAAACATTTTCTAAGCTGACAACCTGGCTAGAACACATGTTGAGGGGTTAAATATTAATACTGGATAGGTTGTATACTTGTACCAAAAAGTGTCCAACAAAGTTTTAATATCAGTTTTGGCCCCCTGACTATTAGTTTTAAAGCCTTGCCGCATGTTATTCTGAAATGTTTACACAAAGCGTGCACACTAAAAGACTGCCAAATAGCACTTGATTACTGGACCTCCCTTTCACATCTAATACTGCCAAATACACAAACATGGTTGGTTTGGTCTAAAGTGAAAGTAAATGGTTGGGATAAAATAAAACTCGCATCTGATGTTTGTGTGCGAGTCTTAAAGGGGAAGCAGTAAATGTGCTGCTGCTTGACCTTTAAGGGATAGTTCAACCAAAAATGAGAAATTCACTCTCACATGTTGTTCTGAATCCGTATTAATATATTTGTTATGCTGAACCAAAAAGATTATATTTTCACAAATTTGGACGATTATATTTGACAAAGTTGCTGGTCTCCATTTACTTCCATAGTATTACCTATTATGGAAGTCAATGGGAACCAGCAAATATTTGATTACGAACATTCTTCCAAATAATTTGAAAAGGGGGAAATTGGTTTTGCTGTACTGCTCAGTCCTTTGAAAAATAATAAAACCAACATGAGAATTATTTTCCTGAAAAAAAAAAAAAAAATCATGATTTTTGCCTACCCCTATCTGTATGTCCTTTGACGTAATCCCAACAACCGGAATCATAATTTACTAAATTGGGGTTAAACAACTTAAATCATGAGGAATGCATTTCTTTACACTTATTCCTTATGGTTTACAACAGGCAAAACTACTGATACCACATGTTTCATACAATTGCACATTTGATGACAAATTTGACACTTCACTGTCTCAAGTATGTGATTCATTAATAAAAAAAAAAAGGTTGTTATCCTAATAGCCAAAGAGATGCGGACACCTCTACACTGCAAGACCTGAAACTACAAATAGTAGAATTATTGGAGGCCTCCCATGGACTGGAGGCTGTGTCCCAGCAAATCCAGAGCATTGTCTCCAGTGCAGAGCGAGCTATGCCAAGAACCCTTGGGACGGCCCTAAAGGAAACTTTTTCATGTCCAATTTGCACTGGTATGCAAATCGTTTTGGCTTCACACACCAGCCTTTGTTTGTCTTTTATATAAAGTTTCTCAGTAAATTTGCACAATGTTATAATTCTTATCTAATAACTTGCATTATATGGTGGATCCTTATCACATTGGGCTTCATTTTGGCATTAATGTGCATTTTGTGTCTGGAAATTCTTTACAACCTAAATTAGAATGCTTTTCTAATCTGATCTAAATCTACCCCCGACAACCTCCTAACGTTTGCTTCAGTATTTGTAATTGGATCGACGTATTGGGTGTATTTAAACTGATCTTTTGAGTTACGTTTACACGTCAATGATATGCTTAAACTGAAGTTTTCTTCCGCGTACAGATGACACCATTGTCAAAATGATCCACAAAAACTACTAAAAATGCTGTTTTCTGCTGCCAGGCCAATATTTGATGAAACCCTTTAGACCAGTGATCTCAAACTCAATTCCTGGAAGGCCACAGCTCTGCACAGTTCTCTTACGAGAGTCCTCTCGTACTGCGTTTTGTAAAAACGCTACGGGAAAAACTCTTTTTTCACAAAATACTGAAGCAAAAAATTATCCTTAATTTTCATACATGTAAAGCGCGTTGCAGCAGTACTCAGCTATGGCGAGACGGCTTGCTCGCTCATTGGCTGCTCTGCGGCAACTGCATAAGCCTATCGAGCGAGGCCTGAGGGTTAGGGTTAGGTTTAGGGTTAGCATATAGAATCTTTTTTGATTCTGAGGTAGCATCTATTTTTCCTGCTCTAAGTTACCCATATTCATGTGGATAGAGTTCAGTTTGGCCTTGTCAAGTTAGATTTAGGCTTATACCTATTGTTCTGCCCTAACCAAAGGTAGTTCTGTGGTTAGTATACAGAATCCTTTTGGATTCTGAGGTAGCATCTATCTGTTTTTTGCTCTATAAAGTTACCCATAGTGACCCAGTAGTGACCCATAATGGTTAACCCAATCTGAGTCGGGGAAAAACTATGGGATCGAGTGAGACTCTTCCCCAAGTGTAATGGGGTCTCTACTTGGTCCAATGGTAGAATCACAAAAGCCTGGTGATTCGATACCCACAGGGGAGGCAGAGATCTCCCATTATAGTCCTGAAGTTTAGCCCGACTAGGTAGTCAGACAAGCGTCGGCCAGTGCATATCCTCAGTCCCGGAACCCTTTTGAAAAACCAGGAGGGGGATGGGCTGTTGTAATATCCTCAAAAAACCTAACCTAGCCAGAGCCATCGGACATGACATACCGGGGCGTATCCAGTGGATGGATATTAGGGACGCGGGTTGTTAACCCAATGGAGAATAGTGTATAGAGTGAAGAATCGGATGTGGAATCACGCGCATTTTTTTTCTCTCTTAGGAGAAAGTCAAAAGCATGGAAGAAAGGAGAGAAGTGTGGAGGGACGAGAGGAGAGGATGGAGTAGGGAGCCGGTGAGACGAAGGGAACGAAGGACCGAAGAGAGGAGAAGGAATTGGGAACGAAGGACAGAAGAGAGGAGAGGAAGATTTTCAGAGGAGAGGTGGAGAGAAGAAAGGGGAAGGAGATACTCGGACGGAGGGAGGAGGGATGCAGAGAGAAGAGGAGGGACGAACGTGGGAGGAAGACGGAAGAATTGAACGAAGAGGAAAAGAAGGGGGAGGAGTGGAAGAGATGTGGGGAGAAGAAGAGGGGGGACAAACATGAGAGGAAGTTGGAGGACGGAGGAACGAAGAGGAGGAGACGAGAGAGAGAGAAGGCGGGATTGTGGAAGGAGAGAGAGAGAGAGAGGAGAGTCCGAATCGGTGAGGAGGTGGAAAAGGAGAGACGGTGGGGGAAGGAGACGGGACAATGAGTCCAGGGAGTTGGGAGGAAGAAGGAGACCAGGGGCCAGGAGTGAAGGAGGACAGGAGGGGAAGAAGACAGCAGGGGATCCTGGATTTAGGAGCTCGGTCCGAGCATTTTTTTCTTTCCTAAAGTTGTTTCACTGCAATGTGCAGGTGGAAGGAGGTCAGGAGGGCCCGCCTGGAAGGCTGTCCAGATTGGCAGCACAGGCGAAGAAGGTTCAGCCGGCCTTTGCATCTGCAAGAACGGAGTGCAGGCTAGAAAGTAACGCAAATGAGTGGTTACAGAATGGCCTTAACATTTTGGAGGAGCACTACCAGGGGGCCCTGCGGAAGGCGGCCAGGGACCTGGTAGAAAGACCGGGGGTGGATTGGAAGGAGGCCTGGCAGGTGGCAGTCAGGTGGACGCGCAGGAGATACAGGAGGATAAGGGAGGAGACTGTGCAGCGGGCCTGGGGACTAGTCAAGACCCTCATGCTCCGGAATAAGTCTAGGGAAGAGGCAGGGGAGGGCACAAGTGGGGGCCCCGAGGGCGAGGCCAGGCCCGAGCCCGAGCAGGAACGGAGCCAGCAGGTGCAAGGGGAAGTGGTGCCGGTCCCCATGGAGATGGAACAGCCTCAGGGGCTGGCATCTCCAGCGGTATCCACGGCGGAGGTGGAGGGGGCAGAAATCTCTGTGGCTGAGGGGAAAATTCCAAAGGCCAAGAAAGGTTTGGGTCCTAGCAGGGGTAGGGCGGTGGCGACTTTGCCGGCCTTGACTCCCTACCAGGTACCCCAAGAGGAAACAGAGGGGAATCCTCAGATCATTGAGGTGGAGGAGGGTCCTCTGGATTGGCTTCTCTCTGGGGAGGCAGTAGGGGGTCAGGAAGGGCCAGAGAAAGGGAAGGTGCCCCAGGACAAGGAGGGGCCTTCGATACCCCCAAGAGTGGAGTCTCCAAGACAGTGGAGCATTCATGTCAATCACGAGAGCAAGGCAAGCGCCAGAAATTGGTCTTTGGCCCCGGTCAATCTGGTTCTGTTTGTAGGGGCCTCGAACATGAGTCGGCTCCCAAGGACAGAGGCGTGGGAGATAGAGATACACAGTTTCCCGGGGGCCACAATTGCAGATGGCTACAATTTGATTAAACATAAGACCAGGGCGACTGGGGGGACGGAGCAGGTCGTCCTTGCCTTTGGCCTGAATGACCTGGCAAACCGCAATGTCGTGGCCCTGGGAAGGATCTTAGGAAAGATGATAGAGGCAGCAAAAACTACCTTTCCGGGAGCAAGGGTTTATGTTCCTCTTATCAATTTTGATAAGGCGCTACCAGGGATCGAGAGGGCGAATTTGGTGGCTCTGAACAGAGAAATAGCTCGGCTGGGACACAGTATACCTCTGCTCCCAGAGAATGAGTTCAAAGTGGGACAGGATAAACTCCATTGGTTACCGTCAACAGCGAAGGCCATGTTACGTCACTGGCAAAGGAGTTTAAACGCCTAGGAGGGCCGTCCCGCCAGGGCCCAGTATATAATTTCAAGACCTCTAATTTTGATTTCAGGGCCCCGGAAGTTTCGAATGAATAAAAAAATAAAAAAAGGGGCATGCAGTAAATAATTTGTCTCAGAGTTTTCATTTGACATCGGCGCAGATTAGTCTGTTGGACAAGGGTTTGTCTTTTATCCCTTCTCATTTAAAGAAGAAGATAGATAGGGGGTCTCTTCTGGCGGATTTGGGTCAATTTCATGCCAAAGTGCAGAGAGCAGTATTTTTTGGCCCTAGGGAGGAGACAGATGTCCAAATTATTCCTTTTTGTGAGAGATCGGGCTGGGTGCCCAGGCCCCAACAATTACCTGGGGAAGTTTGGGACTTTTTTGATAGAAATGTGGAGGGGGTCCGGATAGCGTTAGCAGGAGTACGGACTCCGAGGCAGAATTTATCCCGGGAAGAGGTTAAAGCTTTGGAGGAGTTGATATCTAGGCGGGACATAGTCATTAAACCAGCGGATAAGGGAAGTACAGTGGTCATTATGGATAGGGAGTATTATGTGCAAGAAGCACAGAGACAGTTGACTGATAGATCCTTTTATCGTAAGTTAACGGCTCCTATTTTTATGGAATCAGTGCCTCGCATCGAGAAGGTGGTGGATTCCTTGAAGAAGTCAGGGTTTATTTGTAAACGGCAGGCAGATTACCTATTGGGGGAAGTGACACCTAGGCCTAGACGGTTTTATTTACTGCCAAAGGTGCATAAACCTAGGGGGAAATGGTTTAATCCTTGCATGCCCCCGGGTCGTCCAATAGTATCGGATTGTGGAAGCGAGAGTCATAGGATTGCGGAGTTTATTGATTTCTACTTGAATCCCTTGTCGACTAGACATGCTAGTTATATTAGGGATACGTATGATTTTTTGGATAAGGTGAAAGGTCTGACAGTGCCACCAGGGGCAATTTTGTTTTCATTGGACGTAGAGAGCCTTTACACTAACATTGAGACCCCTCGGGGGCTGGAGGCGGTGCGGGACTGTTTTTCTCGGTACCCTGACGCCTCCAGACCCGATGAATCGATTCTAGAACTTCTGGAATTGAGTTTGACCTGTAATGATTTTGAGTTTGAGGGAGAATTTTACCTGCAGATTAAAGGGACAGCCATGGGGAAGAGGTTTGCACCAGCATATGCAAATATATACATGGCCCAATGGGAAGAAACGGTCTTTCCCAAGTGTGAAAAGACTCCCTTATCATATTTACGGTTTCTGGATGATGTCTGGGGGGTGTGGAGTCATAGTCAACAGGACTTTGAGACTTTTTTGGAAGTATTAAATGCGCATCATGACTCGATTAGGGTACAAGCGATGGTTAGGGAACAGGCTATTGAGTTCCTGGATACAATAGTATTTAAGGGACCGGATTTTCCCTCCACGGGTCGGTTGGATTTTAAGATGTTCTTTAAAGTTCTTCAGAGTTATCATCCGGGACATACATTTAGAGGTATAGTGTTATCTCAGCTCCTCAGATTTAGGAGGATTTGTTCGAGAGAGGAGGACTTTCAGGAAGCCAAACGGACGTTGTTTTGTGTGCTTCGGGCAAGAGGTTACTCTAGATCGCGGCTCAGAGGGATTTATAAAGAACACTGTCGGTTGCAGGCGAACTCAGAGCCTAGGCCCAAAACGAAAAAAGGAACAGATAAGGTTCTAGTTCCGGCCATTTTTCCTTATGCTCCGGAAGCGGTGAGGCTTAATAGAGAGATTAGGAATAACTTTGAGGAGACATTGGCAGACATTCCGGAAGGTCAGGATATTACTCTTCTTGCAGCCTACAGGAGGAATACGAACTTGCGGGATTTGTTGGTTCATAGCCGGCTTCCTAGAAGGCAAGGAAAGAAACCGCCAATAATAAATAGACCTCGGATTATTAAAGCTCGGGGTCAATCTAGGGCGTTTTTTCTCCCCAGAGTTTCTTTGAAAACGAGCAACTGTATTTATGCGATTCAATGTAGTCGGTGTGGTAAGCAGTATGTTGGTCAGACAAAGAATTCCATCAGGACCCGTTTATATCAGCATAGATATGTGATCCGGAAGGGGGTCTTGAGTGACAGCAGGAGAGTACTGATTGAGCATTTCAGGCAACATGGACTGCGGAAGTTGAGGATAAGAGGATTGGAGCATAACCCGAAGTGGACTTTAAGGCACAGGTTGTACAAGGAATACATTTGGATTGAGAAATTAGGAACTTGGACCCCAAATGGTTTGAACGAGAGGAGAGAGGTATCAGTAACCTAATCTGGAGATTCGAGTCTAGGATGGAAATTGGAACTCAAGGATGTACGGAGAGCGGGGGATTGAGGAAACCACAGTACACCCTCTCCGGCTCCTCTCTGGCTCTTTGGGTCAGGGTTGGGGCCAGATGAGGAGGATGAATACGGGCCTAAGCCGGCCCTTAGGGAGGTGTTGTTCCTAAACAGGTTCAGCATCTTCTGGTTCATCTTCTGCTTTAAATCGGATTGGAGAAGGATTGGGAGGACTAGATCTTGGAACAATTCAAGGGAAAACGAAGGTCGTTGGATTGAAGAAACCACAATACACCCTCTCCGGCTCCTCTCTGGCTCTTTGGGTCAGGGTTGGGGCCGGATGAGGAGGATGAATACGGGCCTAAGCCGGCCCTTAGGGAGGTGTTGTTCCTAACCAGGTTCAGCATCTTCTGGTTCATCATTCATCATTCATTATTCATCATTCAGCATCTTCTGGTTCAATTTTCATCTTTCATCTTTGGATCTTAGACAAGAAACAAGTTAAGTTTTCTCTCTCACACACGGAGAAGATTCCTTATGGGAGTAAAGTTTTTCTAAAAGGGCAAGATATGATGATGGGGGAATGATTTTGGAAAAAATGGTTCCAGGAATCGCTTCTCAATCTGAGCCCTTTTATGAAAAGTTCTGTTCTGAGCTTATCCGTATTAATTTGCAGGATAGTGTACCTGATTGTGCTTAGGTTTATCTACGCCAGATGGTGTTTGGAGTTACTTCATAAAGTGAAAGTGAAAGTGAAAGTGAAAGTGACACGTGACGGCCAAGTATGGTAACCCATACTTGGAATTTGACCTCTGCATTTAACCCATCCAAGTTAATGCACACACATTAGGAGCAGAGTAGTGAGTAGTTAACACACACACACTGCAAACGTGGATACACACACCCAGAGCAGCGTTGAGTCTTAAAGTTGAGTCTAGGCCTGCATCTACTTAGGGCAGTCTATGGACAATTCATTTGATGGTACCCAGAGGGATCTAGGCCTGTACCTATCCTTTCCCTAAAACCTACCCAGGGGGATCTAGGCCTGTACCTGTCCCTTCCTAAAACCTACCCAGGGGGATCTAGGCCTGCACCTAGCCTTTCCCTAACACCTACCCAGGGGGATTTAGGCCTGCACCTATCCTGTCCCTAACACCTACCCAGGGGGATCTAGGCCTGCACCTATCCTGTCCCTAACACCTACCCAGGGGGATTTAGGCCTGCACCTATCCTGTCCCTAACAATTACCCAGGGGGATCTAGGCCTGCACCTATCCTGTCCCTAACACCTACCCAGGGGGATTTAGGCCTGCACCTATCCTGTCCCTAACACCTACCCAGGGGGATTTAGGCCTGCACCTATCCTTTCCCTAAAACCTACCCAGGGGGATCTAGGCCTGCACCTATCCTGTCCCTAACACCTACCCAGGGGGATTTAGGCCTGCACCTATCCCTTCCCTAAAATCTACCCAGGGGGATCTAGGCCTGTACCTATCCTGTCCCTAACACCTACCCAGGGGGATCTAGGCCTCCACCTTTTTTTCCCCTAAAACCTACCCAGGGAGATCTGGGCCTACACTTATTCTTTCTCTAAAACCTACCCAGGGAGGTCTAGGCCGGTATCTATTCCTTCCCTAAACCTACCCATCCTACCCCTATGGATAATACACCTGATTGGGGTTGGCATGGATCTACTGATGTTTGGATCTGGGCCTGCATTTGCCCTAAACCTACCCATTCTAGCCCTAGATGGTGGTACTTACCCATCCCACCTCTATGGATAATATAAGACAATTGCAGAAGGAAGCAGTGAATTTCAGGAGAAACTATTCTTGTTTTTGCCTGGGAGTTTCACTTTACCTGGTAGTTCCAATTTGGAGATCAGTACGGGTAGCAATTTGGAGCAGTGGTCCTGTAATTTGCAAAAGATAAGCAGTTAATCTCAGAAGGAATTACCCATGTTCAAATTATTCATGTTCTTACCTGAGTAGTTCCAATTTGAAGATCAGTACGGGTTGCAGTGGTCCTGTAATTGCAAAAAAGAGAACAGTTAATTTCAGGGGAAAGTATTCATGTTCTTTGTAAAAAAACAGCAGTTAATTTCAGAATAAATTTCCCATGTTCTTACCTGGTAGTTCCAATTTGGAGATCAGTACAGGTAGCAGTTCCATGTTCTTACCTGGAAGTTCCAATTTGGAGCAGTTGTCCTGTAATTTGCAAAAGACAGCGGTTAATTTCAGAATAAATTACCTGGTAGTTCCAATTTGGAGATCAGTACGGGTAACATTTCCATGTTCTTACCTGGAAGTTCCAATTTGGAGCAGTTGTCCTGTAATTTGTAAAAGACAGCAGTTAATTTCAGAATAAATTACCCATGTTCTTACCTGGTAGTTCCAATTTGGAGATCAGTACGGGTAGCAGTTCCATGTTCTTACCTGGAAGTTCCAATTTGGAGCAGTTGTCCGGTAATTTGTAATAGACAGCAGTTAATTGCAGAATAAATTACCCATGTTCTTACCTTTGGAGATCAGTACGGGTAGCAGTTGTCCTGTAATTGCAAAAGAGAGGATCAAATTAGATCTAAAACGGTACCAATTTCTCTTCTGAAAATTTACCTGTAACCGTTCTTTGGAGGATACACCGGATTGTGTTAATGCTTGGATTCGGCATAGTTTTTACCAATTTAAATCTAGGTCTGCACCGATTCCCGCCCTAAATCTGGGGGCAGTGGGTTTTTATAAAAAATTGGGAGTTGGGGTTTTTTTTGGCTAAGTTTTTTCAAAAAAATAGTTTTTTGGCTAACTTGGGAAGTGAGAAGTGGTTCTTCCCTAAGCATCGATTCCCGCCCTAAGTTTATGGGCGATGAGTTTTTGTAGAAAAATCGGGAGTTCGAGTTTTTTTTGTAAATCGTTTTTTTTTTATATACAAAAAAACGTTTTTCGCTAACGTGGGGAAAGGAAAAGTGGTTCCCCAAGGCGAGTGATTATTAAAGGGATCGTTTATTCTCATTTCTGATAAGGATGGTCAAATTAAATCGGTTTTGAGCAGGAACCTGGAATGATATACATAAAAAATATTTTCGGAGTTACCACGGTCGAGGTAACCATATCAGAAAGGTAGATATCAGAGATGCGCCATCTGGGGGCAAAATTCAGCGATTGACAGATTCATCCTTTTTTGGTAAGAATTTTCATCTGTTTAGCTGTTTTTGCCCTTTGGGGATCGTGCCGGTGGGAGGAACCTGGTGGCAACCTGTTGCTATTCGGGGACTTCTCGGGCAGGATCTCCTGTGTTAAGTCAGCAATGCTGACAAAGGGCCCCAGAAGTAGACTATTCCTCGCAGACCTTTCTCGAGTTAACCCGGATACCTAGCGGTGTTAACCCAAGGGTTGCTCGGTAAGGCGGTAAGTATCCAGCCCCCCTGGGTCCACTTGGACAGCACGCAGGGAAGGTGACCTGGGGCGAACAGGTCTTAAATGGCGCCCAATCTTCTATGGGTGGTTAGCGCCCTCCATGCAACGGCACATCTTGCAACAACATGCTTACACACTGACTGTGGCATCTCTTACCTGGAAGCTCCAATTCAGGAGTCAAGGCTACCAGCGGTTGTCCTGTAATGGGATGATGTCTGTTTGGTTTGTCTTGTCTCTTAGGGCAAGGGACTGGTAGAAGGTTGATGCTCGCATCCGCCAGTTCCGACCCCGCTTCATTGTGAGCTTTCTTTTGACCAGGTTGAGAGACTGGGAAGTTATTTGCGACGTGAAGCATGTGTATACCTGGTAGTTTGGAGGCTAGCAGTCAGCTTAGAAGGGGGGTGAATTATCTTACCTGGTACTCCAATTCAGGAGTCAGGGCTACCAGCGGTTGTCCTGTAATGGGATGATGTCGGTTTGGTTCGTCCTGGCTCTTAGGGCAAGAAACTGGTAGAAGGTTGATGCCCCGCATCCGCCAGTTTCGATGTCCGCCCCATTGTGAGTCCTTTTTAACCAGGTTAAGATTTGGGAGAAACTATTCTTGTTTTTACCTGGTAGTTCCAATTTGGAGATCAGTACAGGGTGCAGTTGTCCTGTAATTGCAAAAGAGAGCAGTTAATATCAGGAGAAATTATTTTGTCCTGCAATTGCAGAAGAAAGCAGTTAATTTCAGGAGAAACTATTCATGTTTTCACCTGGGAGTTCCAATTTACCTGGTAGTTCCAATTTGGAGATCAGTACGGGTAGCAGTGGTCCTGTAATTGCAAAAAAGAGAACAGTTAATTTCAGGGGAAAGTATTCATGTTCTTGGTAAAAAACAGCAGTTAATTTTAGAATAAATTACCCATGTTCTTACCTGGTAGTTCCAATTTGGAGATCAGTAGCCTACAGGTAGCAGTTCCATGTTCTTGTCTGGAAGTTCCAATTTGGAGCAGTTGTCCTGTAATTTGCAAAAGACAGCAGTTAATTTCAGAGGAAGTTACCCATGTTCTTACCTGGTAGTTCCAATTTGGAGATCAGTACAGGTAGCAGTTCCATGTTCTTGTCTGGAAGTTCCAAGTTGGAGCAGTTGTCCTGTAATTTGCAAAAGACAGCAGTTAATTTCAGAGGAAGTTACCCATGTTCTTACCTGGTAGTTCTAATTTGGAGATCAGTACAGGTAGCAGTTCCATGTTCTTGCCTGGAAGTTCCAATTTGGAGAACAGCAGGGCCAGCAGTTGTTCTGTAATAGAAGAGAAGGAAAAGAGCGGTTGGTTTCAGGAGAAAGGATGATTAGTTTGGATCCCGGGGGGATCTTATAACCAGAACCCAATCACAGTGGTTTTGAGGATCTGGTCTAGTTCGATTAAAAATTGGCTATGAGACACTCGTCCTGGGCTGATCATCCAGGATAGGCCGCCTCAGAGGAGGGTGTCTTGTGTTTAAAGAGCCGAAACACCCAAGGAGCCTGAGGTACGTCACTGACGAGAGTGTCTTGAATATTTCCCTCTCACACGATTTTAGAGGGAGCAGGAAGTTTGAGTTGTACCAAGGGAGGCTTTTTAGGATTCCTGTGGATAGTTCAGTTTGGCCTTGTCAAGTTAGATTTAGGCTTATACCTATTACTATTGTTCTGCCCTAACCAAAAGGGGGTTCGGCCAGTGCATATCCTCAGTCCCGGAACCCTTTTGAAAAACCAGGAGGGGGATGGGCTGTTGTAATATCCTCAAAAAACCTAGCTCAAAGCGAAGGGGGGCTATACAGCAGATACTTTCTAGTCCCCAAAAAGGACGGTGGTATCAGACCCATACTGGATCTAAGACGGCTGAACAAAGCATTAGTGAAACGCAGTTTCAAAATGCTCACGACCAGGAAAATCCTTGCGCATGTTCGCAGAGGAGACTGGTTTATGTCAATAGATCTGAAGGACGCGTATTTTCAAATACAGATAGCGTCACATCACAGGCGATACTTGAGATTCGCCTTCGAGGGTCAGACATACCAGTATACAGTCCTGCCGTTCGGCTTGTCCCTGGCACCTCGTACATTTACGAAATGCACGGACGCAGCGCTCGCCCCTCTCAGACTCAGAGGCATGCGAGTGCTGAACTATTTGGACGACTGGCTGATCCTAGCTCAATCACGATCACAGCTCGTGGAGCACAGAACCATTTTACTCGATCACCTCGAGAACCTTGGTATCACGGTCAATTGGACGAAGAGTTCACTGATCCCCAGTCAAACGATTTCGTTTCTGGGTACCATTCTGGACTCACAGTCTATGACAGCGCGGCTGTCGCCACAGCGCGTGCTGCACATTCAGCGCGCGGCGAGATCCTTCCGTTGTGACGCGACTACCCCGCTCAGGACGTTTCAAAGGATGCTAGGTCTCATGGCCTCAGCATCACCAGTTCTTCAGCTGGGCTTGCTCCGCATGCGCCCTCTGCAGTTCTGGTTGAAAGAGCGAGTACCGCGCAGAGCGTGGGTGTCCGGCCGGTAACGTCTCAAGGTCAATCAGAGCTGTGTGACAGCCCTGATACCTTGGTTGGCGGACGACTGGTACCGATCAGGTGTAAGCCTGGGGACTTCCTCGGGAGTGAGGATGGTGTCGACAGACGCATCCACCTCAGAATGGGGAGCGCTGCTCGAGGGCAGATTGTTCTTCGGCCTGTGGTCGGAACGAGAAAAGCTCCAACACATCAACTGCCTGGAAATGCTGGCAGTGCACAATGCGCTGACGCGTTTTTGTCCCCAAATCAAGGACCAACACGTCGTAGTGTCCTATATAAATCGCCAGGGCGGTCTGAGATCCACATCCCTGTACAGGCTGGTGAAACGCCTCCTGATATGTGCCTGGGCTCCAGAATGTGGGCCCAGACAGACTGTCCAGGAACAACATTCCCCTGGGCGAATGGTCTCTACACCCACAAACAGTCCGACTATTGTGGGAGAGATTCGGCAGAGCGGAGGTGGACCTATTCGCGTCCCGCGAAAACGCTCATTGCCCCGTGTTCTTTTCCAAGAACGACAGCGCGCTGTTCCTGATGTGGCCGCGCTGCCCACTATACGCTTTTCCCCCCGTCTCCCTCCTGCCACAGGTGTTAGAGCGGGTCAGGGAAACAGGATGCCCAGTGCTGCTTGTAGCACCGTTCTGGAAGAACCAAGCATGGTTTCCAGTCCTGATGCAGCTAGCAGACATCTCTCCATGGCCAGTGCCATTGAGGAGAGATCTCCTCTCGCGGGCCGGGGGCTCGATTTGGCACCCACACCCGGAGCTGTGGTCCCTTCATGTGTGGGCGCTCAACGGATATCCGTTGAACTCGCAGAGGGAGTGATAAATACCATCACTCAGGCCAGAGCGCCGTCGACTCGGCGGCTTTATGCCTCAAAGTGGTCGGTTTTCTGCGGCTGGTGTACAGCTCGGAGCCTATCACCTCTCAATTGTGAGGTGACGGAGGTTCTCTCCTTCCTACAGGAGCTGTTGGATAAGGGCAGATCCCCTTCCACGCTCAAAGTTTATGTGGCGGCTATTACAGCATTCTCTGGAACAACGCTGGGTCAGTCACTAGGAAGGAACGATTTAGTCATCCGCTTCCTCAGGGGAGCTAGGAGGCTGAATCCACCCAGACCTCCTTCAGTCCCTATGTGGGACCTTTCTACGGTTTTGGCGGCCATGAAAGGTGCCCCTTTCGAGCCTATCCAATCTATTAGCCTCAAACATTTGTCTTTCAAAACAGTGTTTTTGATGGCTCTCGCTTCGGTGAAGCGCATAGGCGACCTGCACGCGCTCTCCGTGAGCCCAGCGTGCTTAGAGTTTGGACCTAATGACTCTAAAGTCATACTCAAACCTAAGCATGGCTATGTGCCAAAGTCCCTCAACACGCCGTTTCGGGCTCAGGTTATCTCCCTGTCTGCCCTGCCGGGATCAAGTGAGGAAGGGGACTCAAGTTTTCTTTGCCCTATTAGGGCTTTAAGAGCTTACGTGTCCCGCTCTGCTGTCTTCAGACAGACTGAGCAGCTCTTTGTCTCGTTCAGTGGACGTTCCAAGGGAATGGCTGTTTCGAAACAGAGCTTATCCAGATGGATAGTTGACGCCATAGCGCTGGCTTATACTGTCAAGGGCCTCCAGTGCCCGTTGGGAGTTAGAGCGCAAGGTCCAGCGGGATTTCCTTACAGGATATATGTACGGCAGCAGGCTGGGCCTCGCCGTCTACATTTATTAGGTTTTACAACCTAGAGGTTCCCGCCTTGCAGGCTAAGCTACTATCGGTGTAGTCGATTCAGCTGTCTAGCTAGAACACTGAACTCGCATGCGCAACGCGCTACCGACTGTCTTATGGGTAGAATTGTGTAAGACCCACATTTCCCACATTTAGTTCAGGTTCCCCACCCTGTCTATGTGATGTCATATTCGCGTCTGCTGACGCGACCATATAAGGACGGAGGGAATCCCCTCTTGTCTCTAGACTCTCTCTGTGAGGTCATGTTTTACGTCTGCGGACGCTACAGTATAGGGAATTAAGGTCCCCCTCCCTTATTCCCAGACTCTTTGTGAGTCTATCTGGTGGTTATGCACTGTACACCTGGCTTAGCTTCCAGTGATCGGTGTCTTTATCCCAGCACGCACGGCGTTTTACAAGGGGTTCCCGTAGCGTTTTTACAAAACGCAGTACGAGAGGAGTGGACTCTCGTAAGAGAACGTACTCGGTTACTAACGTAACCTCGGTTCTCTCTAGAAGAGGGAACGAGTACTGCGTTCTCTGCCGTGCGTACGGTTCACTCTGGTTCGCTTCGGCGATGAAAATCAAGTGAATCAGCCTTTTCGAGCTCCTTTTATAGAGGTTAGCCACACCCGTCTCGGCGGGAAATGGCAAGGAGGGCGCGAAGCGCCCTCATTGGCCTGACGTCACCTCAGGCCTCGCTCGATAGGCTTATGCAGTTGCCGCAGAGCAGCCAATGAGCGAGCAAGCCGTCTCGCCATAGCTGAGTACTGCTGCAGCACGCTTTACATGTATGAAAATTAAGGATAATTTTTTGCTTCAGTATTTCGTGAAAAAAGAGTTTTTCCTGTAGCGTTTTTACAAAACGCAGTACTCGTTCCCTCTTCTAGAGAGAGCCGAGGTTACGTTAGTAACCAAGTACGTTTTGCTCCAACCCTAATCAAACACACCTGATCCAGCTAATCAAGGTCTTCAGGATTACTAGAAACTTTCTTGCAGGTGAGAGTTGGAGCTGGTTGGAGCTAAACTGTGCAGAGCTGTGGCCCTCAGGGAATTGAGTTTGAGATCACTGCTTTAGACTGACCATAAATGTGCATGATGCCATTTTCAGTTGCATGTTTTTGTTTACACATTTTGTTGCCGTGTAACGTGAACGACAGTTTAACAAAAAATTTAAAACTTTTGGCCATGTAAAATGTGATCAATTGCAATCTGATAGTGATATCACAAATGCATGTTAATTCCAGGTGTATGGGAACCAGTGACAGAACTCATATTTACAAGATGATAAATAATAATGTATGGCTGGTTTGTAAAAGGGAGGGTTTTCTAAAAAATCTAGCACTGTTTTCTATTTTCTAACCACGACTGAACTTGTGGTGAGCTGTTTTGGTGTCTGTTGCTCATGTTTTGCACCATGAATTATGGAAAACCCAGTGTTTACATCATGCTGCAGGAGCATTGTGGGGTGCAAGCTGTGCGTCAACCAATGGGAGGCAACATCTGCCCAGTGCCCTAAATGCTGCTCCGAAGAGTACCGCATAACTGAAGTTGCTGGTCTCTCCAGTGCCCTGGATGCAATTAAAAATATTGTTTAACTTTCAATGAGTTTCAACTTTTGTGCAGAATCCATTTCAGTCACCAGAGGACCAGGTTGCTGTGGAGAGGCAGTTATCTATGCAGTGTCCTGACATTGCATCTCTTTTTGAATGTGTTTTCAACTTCCACCAATAAGAGTTCCAAAATGCTTTGAATACTAATTGATCTTGTTCGAGTTCATGCTTAATAGTGTTCCTTGCTGTCCTCTGAATTAAAGGATACTCCACTTTAAAATAAATTCTGTCATCATATACTCGCCCTCATGTTTTTTCAATCCTTTATGAATTTCTTTCTTCTGCTGAATAGAAAGGAAAATATTTAGGAGAATGTCAGTAACCAGACAGTTTCTGGTCTCATTGACTTCCATAGTATATATATATATATATATTCCTACTATGGAAGTCAATGAGACCAGAAACTGTCTGGTTACTGACATTCTCCTAAATATCTTCCTTTCTGTTCAGCAGAAGAAAGAAATTCGTACAGGTTTTGAAACAATATGAGGGTGAGTATATGATGACAGAATTTATTTTAAAGTGGAGTATCCTTTAACAAGTGAACTGGATCAAGTTCCTGTGGAATAAAAAATGTTCTTGATGGCATGCATTGTTTCTCGTTTTTATTGTTTGATTATACAGCCAGGACTGGACTTTCATTGGGTTCCACCCAGTAGGTGATCCTGCTTTTACACACACACACACACACACACACACACACACACACACACACACACACACATATATATATATATATATTTATTTTTTTCATGGTATAATCTGCTTATTGTGAGCCTAAATGAGTAAATTGGCATTTAATCATTATCAGGATGACTTGCCACCAACTGCTGGTGTTTTTTTTAATATATTGAAAGTAGTGTTTCATGTTGTCACTTCACATTTAATAGCCTCTTAGAATGAAATTGCTATGTAAATTCACAGTGCCTCATTTGAGCTGCAATAGACAGTGTGTAAAGTACATCTAAATGCCAGGTCAGATGCTGTTTCTGTGCCACCTATACTGCAAAGCTGGGTGTTTGTTCATACAGAGTTCATCAGACAGCCTGAAGCCTCTTACGTTGTTGATTTAAATTTCAAAACACAATTTCGACATTTGCTCGCAATGTTTTTTTTACGAAACCTCATCATTTTGCAGGACAATTGTCTATTACAGTATACAACACATATAGAAGGGTGCCAATAAAGTTGTGGTGATATACAACACGCTTTAAGAAAAGTTT
This sequence comes from Scardinius erythrophthalmus, assembly GCF_964197995.2. NCBI lineage: Eukaryota > Metazoa > Chordata > Actinopteri > Cypriniformes > Leuciscidae > Scardinius > Scardinius erythrophthalmus. The sequence continues at coordinate 29,486,974 of NC_138224.1, forward strand.
ATTTCCATCACACTGTAAAGTGATCTAGAGGAAAAGCAGATGTGTTTTGCCTATTGGCATACATAGCCTATTACGTGTATTTGTTTTTATTTATGCTATTATAATTACACTGGGTCACCAACTAATGACAGATTGAAATCTACAGTAAATTAACACATCCTTCTTGACTCTTCAACCGAGTGTAATGGTATTTAAGAAGCCTTTAACATTATGTGCTCAACATTAAATCTGTAACATGTAGCCAACATTAAGAATAGGGTTGTGCCGGTGAGGAAATTTTCCCATTGATTAGTTAACTTATGACAACACCAATGTTATTTGTTAATCTCTTCTGAAGATTTTGATCTTTATAAGTTGTTATGATATATTGTTAATTAAAAAACAACAGTAAAATAGTTCAATAATAAATAAAAAATAAAAAACTTGCGTATAGCCTACTATAATCAAACTAATATGACGGGTGACATAAAATACCCATATTATAACAAATAAATAAAATATATTTGGAAATCGCCCTTTAAAACGAAGGCTCGGTTTGTGGTTCACAATTATTTGATTAAAACAAAGACAAAAAGTCACTTATATTAAAAAAAATGTATTTATGTTTTTGTTAACAGAAGTTATATTGCGCTCTTAATTGCCTCCGCTATCGTCCTGTCAATCATACTAGCGGGTCGCGGCTATGATTACATTTTCAGTAAAAATGTATTTCACCATCATCGGTACCCAAGTTCTGACTGCTGACTGAACACTGGTCAGTGATCCTCTCCCACTCGGCGGTGTCTAGCGCAGCTTCACCACACAGATTTAACTCCGCACAGCTAAATAAAACGGGCTGGTGGCAGACTAATATTTAATATTTCTGATGTAAAAATTTCTGTGAAATGCGTAAAGTTGCACAGAAGAAAGCCCAACAGGACCTGCCCTGTACAGTTTAAGAATCGGTAGCGGACTATTATTTTGTTGAACAGACCTGAGCGACTACTGATGACGTCACATGCTCAGATTTGCTTGACCAATCAGCGGAAGGGGGCGTCTCAGGACCGCCCACATGTGGAAAACGTATTTTGAAGTCATTTATTCGTTTTATGCCTCTGAACTAAAAAACGAAAAATCAAGCCGAAATCTCGTTTTTTCGTTTTTTTTCACAAAATGGAAAAACGAATAAAGGGGCCGTTTTCTCGTTTCTGCTTATTTCATTTCAAATTGGAAAACAAACTATCAAAACGTACACAGACCCTCTCTTCATTCTTTGTTCAAAAAGGAATAACGATAAAATGATCGCCAAAAACGAAAAACGGGCTGTTTTTAATTGTTTTTTTGTTTTTTGATTCTGACACCAAAAACGGTTAATTGGTTTTTCGTTTTGAAACAAAAAACAGAAAAACGGTATTTTCGTTTTATAATTACAAACGAGTTACGGATTATCCAGAGATCCCCTGACCGATGTGGAGGTAATTAGTATGCATTTATTAAGACATTAAAACAATATTGCACATGCTGTTAACCGATGTCGGGTGACAGCGTTTATGTTTTTACCGTTCTTGATGCTTAGAATTATTATTAATGCATTTTGTTTAATTAATACGGGCAAGTTATAACATAAATTTGCTACATTCCAGTAGAGCCTCTTTTGCGCTGCACAGACGATAAAACCCGAAGGTGCTGTTGAAAGCAGTTTGTCAGCCGATCGCACCAGAAAGTCACAATGGCCTGAAGAAGCTCATCTTTAATTCGCTAGATTATTGTTTTGTGAATCTCTCACGATTCACAAAATGAAGATGACTGACAGTAATAGCCATACAACACATTTCAAAACAGAGCCATACATTGAACAACACTAAAAAAATACTAAAAAAATACTAAAAATATAGGCTGAAAAAAAGACTACTAAATAAGTAGTATTACTTTAGATATAAAAACTAGTAAAAAAAATTAAAAGATCTTTAAAAAGAACTAAGAACTTTTTTAAAATTTAAATTCAGTTTAAAACCCCATTGCACATTTCAAGGTTTAAATAAAGTGTCGGGACTATTTTATTTTTTTTGCCAGAATATATTTATTAAGTTTTGTGCATACACAAACACAAGACAAACAACCACAATGCCTATCAGAAAGCCATCTCTGTACAAAGCAACAGTCTATAAGTATTTATCACTTATCTTTAAAATAAAAATTATAAAATAGAATACATGAGTTATACAAATCAGGTGGTACAAATTATTGTCCAGAAGTGAACTGCAGTGTCCACACATCTCAGTCATTGTCATCTGTTAAATCCAAATCTTTGGCATAATCAATAAAAGTATTCCAGATATTCTCAAAAAGTCCCTGTTTGCCTTTTAGCACATATGTAATCCTCTCTAGTGGCAGCGCAGACAGCATCTGCCGTAACCATAAAGTGCCTCTTGTTCTACATGTTTTTTCCCAAAATAAAGCTATGCATCTTTTGGCTTTAAGCAGACTAAGGTCTATAAATGTACGTTCATTTTTAGTATAGTTATGCTTCTCTGGATATAAGCCCAATAAAAACTATTTTGGTTCTAATATTATTTGTTTGGAAATAATATTTTGAATAATGTCTCTTACTTCTTCCCAAAAGAGAGTAATTTTTGTACAATGCCACATACAGTGAACCAGTGTTCCTCTATATTGTTTACACTTTGAACACACATCAGGAATGTTTCCATTATATCGACAGAGTTCCACTGGTGTCACATATGTTCGCTTCGCATTAACCATTTAAATTGAATAACTTTAAGACGAGTATTTATTGATGTTGTGTGGGCTAAAGTGCATGCATCCTGCCAGTCTTCCTCTGAAAGTTGCAATGACAAATCATCCTTCCAAGCTCTAAATCTATCATGAGAACTTTCAGGAACGTAAGACATAATCAGATTATAAAACTGAGAAATAATGCCTTTCTTTTGACTATCTTTTAACAACATTTCTTCCAAGTCTGAAGTAGTGGGTTTCGTTAATATATTGTTTTGACTTGCTCTTATAAAACTCCTGAGTTGGAGATATTTAAAGAAATGTTTTTTATCTAAGTGAAATTTATCTTGTAATTCTTGAAAGGTCATAAGTATGTCAGATTCTGGCAAATACACATCTCGAACCATTCTCAGTCCCTTGGTTTTCCATAACTTAAATGTTGCGTCTGCCCTGCCTGGTGGAAAAAATGGGTTGCCCCATAATGGACTAAATTGAGACAGACAGTGTGGATCTTTCAAAAGTGTCTTCACATCACTCCATACTTTTATCATGTTTTTAAGAATTGGGTTTTTAATTTCTCTTAATAGTTTTCTTATTGTATTTGAGTATATATATGAGGGAAGAGGTAAGTTCAATCCTTGTGATTCCATTTCTATCCAATGTGGTGAATGATTAGTATAATAAAACATAATAGACCTTAGCTGCGCAGCCCAATAGTACAGCTTAAAATTAGGACATTTCAAACCTCCACGTTCATAAGGCAAGTACAGTAAAGACAAATGAAGTCTTGCCCTTTTATTATTCCAGAGAAAACGTATAAACATTTTTTTCATTTATGAGAAAAAAACAAACGGGGGTGACAGGGGAATACTCTGAAACAGATATAGTAGCTTTGGAAGAATGTTCATTTTTAAAATGTTAATTCTCCCAATTATAGATATTGGCAGCAGCATCCATCTATCAACTGAATTTTGTATTCCTGTTACTAAAAGATTGTAATTTACCTCAACTATTTTTTCTAAGCTTGGTAAAATCTGTATCCCCAAGTACTCAAATTGTGTCACAACATTAAACTGTATAACATCTGGGATTGGGTTTGCTCTTTCATGTTCATTTAACAGTAAAATAGAAGACTTGATTTTCTTGAGCTTGTAACCTGAAATTTCACTAAATAACTGGATGATTTCCAGAATGATCCGTATTGATGTGTTTAGATTCGAAATAAATAAGATCACATCATCTGCGAACAGAGAAATCCTATGTTCAGTTGGTCCTACTGTAATTCCACTAAGTTGGGGATGGGAGCGTATTGCAATTGCAAATGGTTCTATTGCTAACGTGAATAATAAAGGTGAGAGTGGGCAGCCTTGTCGGCACCCGCGTTTTATTGCAATCGGTTGAGAAATATTTCTATTAGTGATGATTTCAGCAGTGGGGCTGTCATATAATATTTTGACCCATTTAATAAAATTGTTTCCACATCCAAATTTTTCTAATACCCGGAAAAGGTATGGCCATTCAACCCTATCAAAGGCCTTTTCGGCATCCAATGATAGAAGAGCTGTATTTGGCGCATCCTTTTTACAATGAATAATATTTAATAATCTTCGCACATTGTGGAAGCCCTGCCTTCCCGCGACGAATGCATTTTGATCTTGATTTATTACATAAGGGAGAGTTTTTTGTAGTCGTTTTGCTAATAATTTTGAAATAATTTCCAAATCTGAATTCAAAAGACTAATGGGTCTTAGATTCTCACATTTATCTAAAGGTTTTCCTGGCTTAGGCAGGAGAGTAATCAAGGCTGTATTTAATGAAGGAGGAATAAAAAAATTCTATTGAAAGATTTCTTCAAACATGTCCAATATAGGTACCAAAAGTTTATTCTTAAATTTCTTATACAGATCTATAGGAATGCCATCAGGCCCTGCTCTTTTTCCAGATTTCATGCTATCAATGGCTTGTCCAATTTCTTCTATTGTAAATTTTGAATTTAAATTAACTCTATCATCCTCCGAAATAATGGGTATATCTATTTTATTTAGAAAGATGCTTATATTGTTAAGTTTAATTGTTGCTTGTGCTTTATACAATTCTTCATAATAGCCCTTAAATGCATTATTAATTTATATTGGATCCAACAGTGTCTGCCCATTTGATATTATTGATGTGATTGGCGATTTCGTTTCAAGCTGTTTTATTTGCCATGCCAACAATTTGCCAGCCCTATCACCCTGCTCGTAAAATGTCTGTTTCAAGCGTAGAAGACTTGAGGCAGCTCTAAAATCAGACTGCTTATCATATTCAGCTCTCAATAATAATAATTATTTCTCCAATTGTGAATTACTAATATTTTCAGAATTATTTACTTTCGTTTGAAGGGCTCTTATTCTATTTTCCAACTGTAATCTAGTTTCCTGTGTCTTTTTTGATTTAGAACCTGTATAACTGATGATATGCCCTCTCAAGAAAGCCTTGAAAGCTTCCCATTTAACGCATGCAGTAGTTTGTGTAGCATTAATTTGAAAGTACTCATCTATCTGTTTTTCTAAATATTTCACCAATTTTCACCTTCATCTTGTAACCATTTATGTTGGAAATGCCATCTGGGTGGATCTCTTAATAATGTATCATCCCTGTAGACCAAACAGCATAGTGCATGATCTGAGATCACAATATTATCATAAGAGCAGTCAGAAATTTTAGATTGCAATTCTGAAGAAACAAGAAAGAAATCTATTCTAGAGTATGTCTTAAAAGTACCCGAATGACAGGAATAAGCTCTAATATTCGGTTTTCTCTCTCTCCATATATCTAATAAATTTAAATCTCTCATAAACCTATGGATTGTAGCCCTACAGTTGTTATGTGAATTGTCAACCCCAGTTGATCTGTCCATTTCTGGGTTTAATGTACAATTAAAATCCCCGGCTATCATATGAAGTCCTGGAAGCGTTGAGAGAGTAAGAAATAGATCATTATAAAAATTGCTATCATCCACATTAGGACCATAAACATTTGTTATATTTAGCATTTCTGATAACAAAGATCCTTGAAGTATTAGAAATCTTCCCCTTTTATCTTTAATAATATTTTTTATTTTAAATGGAACCGACTCATGAATTAGTATCATAACCCCTCTAGCTTGAGATGTAAACGATGCTGCATACACAGTGCCCTTCCACCTCCTTCTCACCCTTATACTATCATCAATGAGATGAGTTTCTTGCAACAGTACAATTTTAGCATTCATTTCTTTCAGTTTATTCATAACCTGTTTTATCTTTTGAAGACGTTGCAGACCTCTGCAGTTCCATGAAATAAAATTAAGATTCACTTCTTGAGACAAAACTTATGAAAAAAATGTAATTTACCAGGTTGCTTTGCAATGTAAAACTATCCTTGCTTATAGGCATAACAAATTGGGATGTTAGAACAAACATCCAACACTCTGCACAAGCATAACCCCCCCACTGTAAAAAGTGAAACATTGGATCAACTTAATAAAATTGAAGTAACCATTCACAATAAAGATTTTACATTAACCTAATGTTCAGAAACCATTCAGTTCAAACTAATTTTCTGCATTTCATGCAAACTCTTTTCTGAATTTGGTGTAAATCAATATTTTAAATTGGCTTAAATTAAAAAAATCTGGTTTTTAACAGACTTGATTTCATGCAAACTCTTTTCTGAACTTGGTGTAAATGAATATTTTAAATTGGCTTAAAAAAAAAATTGGTTTTAACAGACTTGATCCAAATTGAGTTTTCTTCAATCTGAAATATGTATTCATTGCAAGTAATATGAGTCAGATCAAATGTTCTTTTAAATATTTATTAAATCTTATATGAAAATCAGTTTTTAAGATTAGACTTTTTTGGGCAAAACATTGTTTTACAAATACAAATGTAATTCTGAGACAGTTCAAGTAATCAGTTAATTTAAAGTTGAATTTCATATATAGCAGTATTAAAATGTGAATATATCATCTAAGAACAAGAATAAGAAATAAGAACAAATTCCTAAAAACAATTGGTCTGCTTCTCTCAGGAATTAACATTTTTGGCAGAAGAAATAAATGTAAATCAAATACAAAACATAGATATTGCCACATCCAGTAAACAACAAACAACTACTGAACTACTATTACGATGTAGTGGAGACTGGGATGAAGGCATTTCTGCCATCCTGTGTGTTTGTGTGCGTGTGTGTTCATCAAAGCACTGAAATGGAGGCTGTCAGTCAGTCATTGACTATGCAGCAGAGTGCAGAGGCAACATATTTTGGGGGTCATTTTTCTTGTGTCAAGTTCCTTTAAAACTTTCTGAAAAAACTCAAAAGTGAATTTCAGTTCTTTTGGATACTTGAGGTTTAGCACATATGTCAGTCCAAATAACATTGCTACAGCAGCTGCGGTTGAGGGCACGTTACTGAGGACCTCTGTGCCCACAATGAGAACCCTGGTGTCTATCTCGCTGATTAGATGGCCATTGGTTGCAGTCCATCACCTGGCATATCCTGGCGAGAAAATACATAAAAATGAATAAAGAGTGCTGACCAGACCCAGTTGAGTGTGTGAGAGACACCCATGCTTATTCTGCATTTCCTGAACTGAGTGAGTGTGTAACCCCTGTTGTGTGAGCATAAATGACAATGAAATAAACAAATGAAATAAATTGTATTTAGTATTAGCATATTACTACTAATATTAGTAAACAAGCGATTGCGCCTTCTTTAGAGAGTTAACTATAGTCGCAAGCAAGTTTGCGGTAAAATGTAGTTGGCTTGTCGAGGTCAAAACACTATATGTAGCAGCTTTGAATCAAATAAACGTATTATAAATAATGTTATGTCATTTTTTTACATTGATGAGAAGAGCAACAGAAGTAAATGCTGCACAAGACAAACAAGTAATGTAGCAAAAATCACCTCATATCCGCTCTTCAATGTAAAATAAGGGTATTTTGTCAGACAATGTATAAATCAGGATTTTAGCAGCAGTTAAAGGAACAGCTGGTTGGATTAAACACGAGGTGTTACTGGGTCGTGTTTAGTCACTATTTTATAGCCTAATCGTTTAATGTCTGACTACAGAACAGATAATATGTAAAAAAAAAAAAAAATCACATTCAGTAGTGTTATAATGCAATATAATGTGACAGATCAAAGCAAATTGCAGATTTCAGGTGCACGAATCACCTACTGACCCCAACCCCTTCCCTCCATAGCAAAAACAACTTACCAGTGTCAGCGAAGACTTGACAGACAACCAAAACTGGCACCAAGAACTAGGCCTAACAAGCAGCAGCTTTCCTAAAATTCAAATCCAAACATTAATCCGTTTTAGTTTTACAGTTTCAAAGTGTAAATACATTTTCCTCACATTCATTTCCACCTTCGCAAATTTAAAACATAAAAACATATAAAATCCGCGTCCATATTGGCATTGAGCGCCCGGAGTAGAGCCAGTTAGCTAGCCAAAACTCTGAGCGGGAAACATTACACGTCACTCGCATATTGAGGTGATTCATAACGTTAATTGTCGGCAAATAATTTTTTTTACAACATTCAGAGCGAAAAAATATTTTTTTCCTTTCATAATATCCGTTCAATCTATATAATAAGTTCTTAGATTTCCCAGGGAAATCGTTAGCTGTAAAATGGCGCCATGTTAACGCTAATGTCAAAATTAACGTTATAATAACTTCGAATCTGCGTGTCTGTTCATTAAAATTATATGACGTTAATGCTATTCAAGTATTTAAATGCTGAATGAGTTTCCCCATTACATTATGCTAGATAGGTCGCGCTGTAAACGCTTATGTTAACGGTCACTTGGGAGACGCCCAGACGGAGGTCCCGACGCGAGCCATAGCTGCGGAGGTCCGCGAGAAGGGCCCGGCGCACGTCCAGAGTCCCCTCCGCCCCCGGAGAGCCCGCCTCAGCGCCGGCGCCACCGGGGACCCGGCCCCCCGAGGGAGACCGCCGAACGGCGGGGGAGAGGGACCGAGCACACCCGGCCACACCGACACCTCGGACAGGAACGGGAGGCTATCAGTAAAAACTGTGCCAAGGAAGTCACCTTATAACTGAACTAGCCACCTTATAAAAATTATAGTGTGAGTGCTGAAATAAAGGGTAAGGATAACGCAAACGTGCAATTTTGGTTAATTCCTCACTTACCTGACAAACGTGTCCTGTCTGCTTCGCGCTGTTCAGCAGATAACCCTCTCCAACTTCTGCGTTCGGTCTCTTCCAGAACTTTCTCTCGAGTTTTCATGTGTGCGCATGCGCAAACCATTCTTAATCTAATAAAAGTCGTTTGATCGAATGTATTATTTAAATTTCATTGTTATGTTATAATTTTATATTGTATCAATCTAAGAAAATAGATTGAAAGACACATACAAATTACAAAATGTAATTTTACTTAACAATCTAATCATTTTAGGCTATTGGAATGAAAAAAAATATATCAAACAAAAAACAGCAATGTTTTACTTTTTACAGTGTACATAGTCATGCTATATAATACACTTTTGAAAATAGATAGCTTCAAACTTTAGTACAAAATAATTACGTGTCAGTCATTAAGTGAAATAAAATAATAAAATAAATTAAAAATGGGCTTGTCATGGTTATTTGTGTCCTACCTACAACAAATCACATACCACATTAATTGGCTCTATCATTTTGTGTTCCTGTCTCTTCTTCATGTAAGTGTTCCTGGATTCTCCTGAGAAAAATGTGTGCCTCAACAGGGGTTTTAAAAGAATAAGTTTTGCCCTCGTGAGTCACCAGCAGGGTCGCGGGATGAGACACTCCATGGTGAATACCCAGTTTACGTAGTTCCGCGTGAACTGGGTCGAACTTCTTCCTCAGCTGGGCAATTCCCGTAGCCAAATCTGGGTAGAAACGGACCTGTTGGTCTTCGTAATAAGCCTCCTTTTTCTCCCGTGCAGCGGTAAAAACTGCCTGCTTGTCCTTATAGTTGTGAAACCTCATTATCACGGTCCTCGGGCGTGATGCGTTGTCGTTCTTTGGTCCAATTCTGTGTGCTCTTTCCAAAATAATAGATGACTGTAGCCCCTCATTTTCCAACGCCTCGGCGATCCATTTCTCTAAAAAGGCACATATGTCCCCACCTTCAGCGCCCTCTGGCAAGTTCACAAGCCGTAGATTGTTTAAACGAGATCTGGCTTATAAATCCATACGTTTATCCTCCATGGTTTTGTTCTTAGCTTGTAGCGTATTGACTTTAGCTTGCAGGCTAATTAGCTCATCTTCCGCGGTGGAAATGCGCTCCTCCGCATGGGACATGCGTTCACTGCAGTCACTAATCTCCTTTTTCACATCTTGTAGAGTTGCTGCCAAACTATCAAGCCTAGAGGTGAACCCTGTTTCCATTGAGCCTAACTTTGCCAGTATTTGATCAGCTTGGGTGCCTGCTGGTTCATTTTCATTGTCAGTTTGTGTAGTCATGGCCTGGTTAGCTTGGTTGCTTTGTCACGAAGATTACAGTCAAACAGGCTCGGCTGTCTGGTTGTCCCACCTTTCCCCTTCTGTGACTTTACCGAGCTAGGCATCACACCTCAAAATCTTCTTCTATTTGAAACTGTAAGTGAGCAGGAGAGCTTTTTTGCGAACTTAGCAGCGGAGCAGCAAAAAACATGTCTTCCTACATGGCCGCCATAACTGGAACCCCATTTTATTTATTTAAAACAGGTTTGCATCGAGTTAAAGCTATGGTCTACAATTTCAAAGATTGTTCATTATTAATAACCTCGTTTAGATGCTGGTTATGGTTCTAAAGTACATTCTGTAGCGACTGGGCTATTTGAATCATTCGTTCGTTTGATTCTGAATTAACAAATTCGGACTCTCTGTGTTTTCTAAGCACATTCCTGCCCATAACGTTCTTTGCTAAGCTTATCAGAGCTTGTAACCTCCTGACTTCGAAATTACAAATCATACGTTGGCTCCAGCTAGTCGGCAACAAATTGACTTTTACGACATTTTATTGCACCTTGGGGGAAAGGACAAGAGTTCACAAAAGCAGCCTGAATTCTGAATGACACACACACACACACACACACATACATACTCACACACACACACACACACACAAACATCTGTTGTGTTTACCTTAATATCCTTTTAATGTATGTAACTCAGACTTGTATCTGAACTTCCTGTATGTATGTGTGATTAATGTTGTTGTGATCATATAGTTATGATCTTCGAGTGTTGGCTCTGAAATGTATTTTTCTCTGAAGAATGTTCCCCCAGTAGAATCGCATCCTGTAACCCGATCTCAGTGATAACGGGGGCGCAACATTCCAACGCACACACCTTCCAAAACTCACAGATACACACAGACACGCACATTACCATATATGGACTTCCACTAGTAAAATTTCATTTTACCAACTATTACAACTGTATAAAGAGTGCTCTGGGTGATTTGCATGATCCCCAGAATGATATTAGAGTAGTTGTGTTTTTGAATTACAGTAATGTAATCTTAAAGTGCCTTTATGTCAACAAAATAATGTATCTCTCTGTTGCTATCTTTGCCAATATTCGTCCTTAGTATTGTTTGGATCCCCTCGGCATGACGAAGAAGATTTTTGATAAGAGACTGTGATAAACGTTATGGTTCCATGCGTTTTAATTCCCCGAGCATAATATCATATTTTGCCCCCTCGTGATCCCACACGAGGGTCGGGAAGCATTAACACACCCAGACGATCTTCCTGCTCGGAATGCCCTAAACTGATTCGTCATCCACGAAAAAGGAGGTGTACACAGGACACTGATAAAAAGTCCAAACCCTCCTTCTTCTTTCTCTCATTCCTACGCTCTTCTTCCTCCTCCAAAACCCAAGTCCGGACCGGCTTCGGCCTGCTTCTCTTTTCCTCTCTTTTATTTCTTTCATTTTCCTATTCACCTCTGCTCATTCACGAGCTGAATGAATGTAGCCTGAATCATTTCCGGCAACTTCACCTCGAAAAAAAGAGACTCTTTGAAGCTCCCGCGCTCGCACGCGCGCCGGAAGACACAGCACGCGCACGCCTCCCCTCAGACGACTCACGCTGCTTGAAAGACATGCAGAACCCTGCCTTCCTCCCTCATACAAAGAGAACCATGTGCCATGCAAGTATCGATTATTGAATTGAACTTACAATGTGATTTCTTTGTTGTCTCTTACGGGTTACTGTCTGTGATTTTGCCATGCTGAGATCATCTCGGTGATCTCTCTCATCCTGAACTTTAGTTCCACTTTCTCCCTTCCTCTCCCTCTCTCATCTGTTATCCGTTTAGTCTTGTATTTTGTTTACGTGTCCTGTACATACATATTTACTTGTGTAAATTGTAGAACTTGTATTCCTTAGTTCGATGTAGTATTAGTCCAATTATTAAAAACCCATTATATCCTAGATTGTCAAGTCAAGTCAAGTCAACTTTATTTATATAGCGCTTTTCACAATACAGATTGTATCAAAGCAGCTTCACAGTATTAAATAAAATAGTACATCAGTGTTTGTTTCTGGTGTAAAACATCCACGTTTGGTAATGCAGATCAATAGCACTGTTGAATCGATTAATCAAATTAAGTATCCCCAACTGAGCAAGCCAAAGGCAACAGTGGCAAGGAACCGAAAAACTCCATTAGGTGACCTAATGGAGAAAAAAAAACCTTGGGAGAACCCAGGCTCAGTCGGGGGCCAGTTCTCCTCTGGCGTTTATGAAGTAGAGACCGGATTTAACTGTAAGATTAAAATATTATATGAATGCCTGGCTGAAGAGATGCGTCTTTAATCTAGTTTTAAACTGGGAGAGCGAATCTGAGCAACGAACAGTATCAGGAAGGCTATTCCAGAGTTTTGGTGCTAAATGTGAAAATGCTCTCCCTCCTTTGGTGGATCTGGATATCCTAGGTATGACCAGAAGCCTCGAATTTAGTGATCTTAAAGAGCGCGATGGATTATAGGGCGATAGAAGATCCGTTAAATAAACTGGAGCTAAGCCGTTTAGGGCTTTATAAGTCAGTAGCAATACCTTGTAATTAATACGGAACTTTATAGGTAACCAATGTAGTGATGATAAAATTGGTGTTATATGGTCAAACTTTCTTGATCTAGTAAGAACTCTAGCGGCGGCATTTTGGACTAACTGTAGCTTGTTTATTGAGGATGCAGGACAACCAGCTAATAAAGCATTACAGTAATCTAGTCTCGAGGTCATGAATGCATGAACTAGCTTTTCTGCATCAGAGACAGATAGCATGTTACGTAATTTAGCAATATTTCTAAGGTGAAAAAATGCTGTTTTTGTAACATATGAAATATGATTTTCAAAAGACAAGTTACAATCTAATATAACACCCAGGTCTTTTACTGTAGAGGATAAAGTAACAGGACACCCTACTATGTTAAAGTTGTATTGTGAGAGGTTTTGTGGGCGGTTTTTTGAACCGATAAGTATTACCTCTGTCTTATCTGGATTTAATAAAAGAAAATTGTGCGTCATCCAATCTTTTATATCTTTAACACACTCTGTCAATTTGGATAATTTAGCGTTTTCATCCGGCCGTGATGAAATATATAGTTGAGTGTCATCAGCATAACAATGGAAACTAATTCCATGTTTCCTTATAATATTTCCAAGTGGCAGCATATATATTGAGAATAATAGAGGGCCTAACACAGATCCTTGCGGCACTCCATAGTTTACTGGAGTTATGATCGATTTTTCTCCGTTTAAATAGACAAAATGGTAGCGGTCAGATAGGTATGATCTGAACCAGCTTAATGCTTGTCCTTGAACACCGGTATAGTTTTGTAGCCGATCTAAGAGTATTGTGTGATCTATAGTATCGAACGCAGCACTAAGATCAAGTAAAACTAGTATTGAGATACAGCCTTGGTCAGAAGCTAAGAGTAAATCATTTGTGATTTTAACGAGCGCAGTTTCAGTGCTATGATGCGGCCTGAACCCAGACTGAAACTTTTCACAGGTGTCATTTTCTTGCAAGAAAGAGCCCAGTTGGGCAGACACAACTTTTTCTAATATTTTGGACATAAAAGGAAGATTTGAAATGGGTCTATAATTTGCTAGGTTATTTGGGTCTAATTGTGGTTTCTTAATGAGTGGTTTTATAACTGCCAATTTAAATGTTCTTGGAACATGACCTAAAGATAAAGACGAGTTAATAATATTGAGGAGAGGCTCTTCCACTATAGGTAACACTTCTTTCAATAGTTTAGTTGGTATGGGATCTAATAAACATGTTGTTGTTTTAGAGGAAATGATAAATTTATTTAACTCTTTTTGTTCTATAGTTGTAAAGCACTGTAATTGTTCTTGCGGGGTGATAATCGAGGCTGAATTATAAGGCGCGATTGAAGATTGAACGTTTACAATTGTGGATCTGATGTTTTCTATTTTCTCAGTGAAAAAATTCATGAAATCATTACTACTAAACTGTAACGGAATATTTTGTTCAGGTGACGCTTGTTTATTTGTTAGTCTAGCCACGGTGTTAAATAAGAACCTAGGATTGTTTTGGTTATTTTCTATTAGTTTGCGGAGATGCTCAGCCCTGGCCGCTTTTAGGGCCTTTTTATAGCGTGACGTACTGTCTTTCCAAGCGATTCTAAAAACCTCTAAATTAGTTTGTTTCCATTTACGCTCTAAATTACGGGTTTCTCTCTTTAGAACACGAGTAGTATTGTTGTACCATGGTGCTTTAATTTTCTCTCTGACCTTTTTTAGTCTCATAGGTGCAACAATATCCCATTTTCCAGAGAGAACGGTGCTCATAGTGCTGGTTAGTTCGTCTAGTTCATCTGTTTGTTTAGGTTCAGGCAGCAGCTGAGACAGATCCGATAAGCAATTTGAAAAATTATCTATGGTGGATGGAAGGATTGTTCTGCCTAATCGATAACGCGGCGCAGCATGATATATTACCGGGGTACGTAATATGCAAGTTACCATGTAATGGTCAGTTACATCATCACTTTGCGGAATGATATCTATATCGGTTGGATCGGTTCCATGTGATATAATTAAATCGAGTGTATGATTAAAACGATGAGTTGGTCCGGTAACGTTTTGCTTAACCCCAAAGGAGTTTAATAAGTCTATAAACGCAGCCCCTAACGTATCATTTTGATTATCTACGTGTATGTTAAAATCTCCAACAATTAATATTTTATCAACATTGACCAATAGATCTGAGAGAAAATTTGCAAATTCTTTTAGGAAATCAGCGTAAGGCCCTGGTGGTCTATATACGGTAGCCAAGGCTAAAGATAATAGGGATGTTTTTCTATCATCTAAGAGCGTAACATTTAGTACAAGTACTTCAAATGAAATAAACTTATAACCCGTTTTCTGAGTAACATTGAGAATATCTCTATAGATAGTTGCAATACCGCCGCCACGACCAATCAGACGGGGCTCGTGCTTATAGGAGTATCCTGATGGAGTAGACTCATTTAGACCGAAATAATCATTTGGTTTAAGCCAGGTTTCAGTAAGGGAAAGTACATCTATTGTCTCTGTATAAGTGTTAATTTTACAAGTCAATGAAATGGTGATCAAGCTACGCTTTACAAAGGTGCTACTGTTAAGTAACCTACATTTTATAAGAACAAGAAGCTAATTTTCTTGGCCAGAAAACATAGCTTTCTTCAAATTATAAGAAAGAGATAATTTTGTTGAGAAGTTGATGGAATTAATTTTATGACCAGTTTGCGGGACAAACAACTGTTTAATTAATACATTGATTTCCCTTAAAATTATTCTGATTAATTGATCTGAAAGAGGGACATTTTGGTATATTAATGATTGAATTATAATTCATTGTAATTGAACATTGATGTATACGAATAAGTCTAAATTTCAGCTTCAATCATTTATTAATATTGTAAGAATATAGATGAATCAACCCGATTCATAATTTTGATTCCCTATAATCATTTGAGCTAAGTCATATTCGTTACAATTCCTAACAATATGAAGAAAAAAAAGAATGAAAAAAATCCATTCACTCTATTGGGTGTACAGCTGCAGAGAAGTTGACCAATGTAAGCTGTCCGGCCGGACAGCTTACATTGGTCAACTGCTCTCATCCAATCCCCCGCTCCACTTGACGCTCGTGTCTCCACCCCAACGCCCCCCACCCCGCCCCCCTCCTGCGACATGAAATTTCGCGGGCAAGCAGCTGACAGTCTGGTAGCTAGCAAAGTAGCATCAGCTCAGCAATGGAGAAAAAACAAACCGAAAAAAAAACGACGCTGACACGGCTGACTTTTTGTTGAGCAGGTAAGCATTTATTTATACTTTTATGGTGTGAGGTGTTACATAAATAGCTTTTTATCAGTCTGACAACATGCTTATGCTGCCGGTCGGCATTGGAATGTTAGCCGTTTAGCATCGCCTATCACGGGTCAAAGTAATTATATTTCTTGAAGTGCTTGAATATATTACAACTGTGAATATATTACATTCTGTTCGAGCCGATCGGAATTTGAACAAGATGCGCCGGTGTTTACTACCGGTGATCACAGCTTGACTGAGTGACGTTCAGGTCGTTTCCCGGTGGGAGGGATCAGGTAGCACAGAGGGGAGGGGGGTGTGTGTGGAGGGGCGGGATGAGTTTTTTAAAACATCTCAGGCTTTCTCGACCGATTTTCAACATCGTAGACTACAGCTTTAAGCGTTTATTCCCTGTGTGATGCAAAATGAGGAATACAGAATCGTGTTCTTATTCTTATTCTTGCGACATTTCAAATTTGTATTGCCAAAGAAATAAACCAGTTGAAACAACTGGATTGAACACGTCAATTGATTCACGTGAAAAACCTTTAAATACATTACAATATTTATTTATTGATATCTATCCTGAAAGGCTGCTATCCGACACTCCCCAGCGATTCACACCTCATTGTCCGAACTACCCCTCCCATCCCCCCACAGGCTATCTGAGAGGAGCGTCTGAGGCTGACTTAAAACAAAGATAAGTTGCTATTCTAGACATTAGCATTATTAAAGTGTTGAAAATGAAGGAATTAAATCATTTAGGCTACATGTCGTAGTATTTCTGTCATAAAAGTTTATCAACTAAATATTTCATTATTTCAATGATTGAATAATGAAAACAGAATCAGATGCTTTTGCTTGATCAAATGATGAGATGATTTCATTTTACAAGGCCAGCTTTTTCCATGCAAAACAAAATAGTACAAACTTAAAACTCATGTTCTTTTGTCCTACAAAATTCAACTCAATATTAAATTCCACAGGGATCCTTACAACCATGTTTACAACCAACTCTTTCTGTATAGGGAACCCCATAAAGTTATTATTATAATTTTTTTTTACAGAACTGCTGTTGATATCCACAAGTTTCCTATGTCCCATGAGGTCTTGCGTCAAAAGTGGGCGCATCTTCCGGTTCGAAGTAAACAAGCGGGACGTGACACTCATTCATCCATTAGTTGACAGTTAAAGATATAGCGATCCAAACTTGATAAAGATGTGGGAACACAACCTCAACGAAATAAAAAAGGGTGAAATAACAGTACCTTTACCATCCGCGGTAGATGTTTGGGAGGATGACGTGAAGAAGTGGCCTTGTATCACGTATAGTAGCATTTTTAGCTATTTTGTAGATTCAGTAGCCTGTGATGGTAAGGCGATGAGCAATTTGAAAAGCTCAGAGGCATATCAGTATCTACACAGTGATAAAGTCGGTCGGGTGTTATTTAAGGACGTCGGAAACGACCTTATGTATCTAAAAGCTGACATTGAGCCGAGCCAGAGCCTACACGTATCACATCATAAGGCTTGGGTGCTAGCATCAGTGACAGGTGAAGTACAGACAGCGGGTTGTTCATGTATTGCAGGGCCAGGACGCTCTTGTAGTCATGCAGCAGCCCTTTTGTGGAAGGTCAGTAAAGTAAGGACATTTAAGGGCACGAAAAATGTATTATAGTATTGTGATATTATTAATTAACTAATAAATGTACTAAACTGAAATGTTTACTGCGTGTCATTCATGTTCTGCATATGTTGCAAGTAGCCTTCACTTAAAATATTTAGTCTAAGATTGTTGGATAATAAAAATTTAATTCAATTTAGGTTGAGAATGTAGTCAGGCAGGGCAAGACAGTGATGGCATGCACTGATGTGCAAAGGAAGTGGAATTCTGGTGTGAAGAAGAATGTAGGAATGAGGAAGGTGAAGGACATTAATTTAAAAAAAAATAGTTTAAAGTCAGTGGCGCGTTGCGCATGTTATTCATATGCTATTTTAAGAGCGCATGCTTGGCCATAATCAATGTAGTGTGCACAACGCGAATACATTTTGATTCTCTCATATACACAGAAGCAGTTTTCATTTTTGCAAATCATACATTATTACGATAGATAGATGGATAGATAGATAGATAGATAGATAGATAGATAGATAGATAGATAGATAGATAGATAGATAGACAATTTATTATAAAAGCATACATCTAGCTTATACATTTACCCAAATTATCATACGCCTTTTAACCGAAGTTAATTTGGGTGGGTTTCTCCATCCCCAACGTCCCTGATGAGAGCGTTGCTCTCCTTGGCTGTGAACCGCTCCTGGCGCGCGCCTGGCAAATACGCCGTTATAATAGGAATCCGCTTTAGAACAAAGTGCGCCTGCTCTTAAAGGGAATGTGAGATGACGCTCTTATTGGTTTATTTCACGTTACGCCCAAACCACACCTATGAATAATGAAGCTGCTTCAGACCAACCCATTTTAGATTTGCGCCTGGCGCAAGAGTCATTTATCCTGCTGGGAAAATAGCAACAGCGCCAAGACCCGCCCACAAAGTTACTTGCGCTTTGCGCTTTGACACTTGCGTTTCAGATCGTTAAAATAGGGCCCTAAGTTTGATACTTGCATGTCTCGCCCATTTGAATTAAAATGTCCTGATGCAATTTGTTGAGGCTCCAGTTGATCTTTGCTGATGTGGTCTTGATGAGAGAGAACCAGTGGTTTTCAGAGTATCTTTGGTGAATGGAAAGACAAGGCCGCAGCCTGGCACAAGCTTGGTGGGTCCTTAGAGGCTTCTAGTTCAGCATCATCGTCACGTCAGCATTTCAGAAAGGGACTAAGAGAGAGCTAAAAGCTGATCAGTGACTTTAAAGCGTGAAGATGGCACAACCTCTGGAGGTGCAAGAGCCAGTGAGAAGATTTTCCTTTGGAGGGAAATTTTACGACCCTTTGTGTTCTAGCCAGGCTTGTGCACAATTCAGAATTGAATTGAGAATGACTCCTTAATTCCAATTAAATTTGAATTGAATTTGAATTGATGTCAAAAACAGGATCTAGAATTACAATTCGAATTTGAATTAAAGGAAGCAGAATTGCAATTCAATAAAAATTCAAAGAAATTCATATACATATTTTAAGTGAAGTGTTTAACAAATGATAAGTGTTTAACAATTATGATGACTTCTATGATTGCATTATAATATGCGGGGCGGCAGTGGCTCAGTGGTTCATGTAGGTTGTCTACAAACCGAACAAACTGTCCACTTGACCAAGTGTCGAGGTTTTCCATGAGCAAGACACCTAACCCCAGCTGCTCCCGACGAGCTGATTGGCGCCTTGCATGGCTGACACCGCCGTTGGTGTATGAATGGGTGAATGCGAGGCTATGTAAAGCACTTTGGTGGCCATCGGTCTGTGAAAGCGGTATATAAATGCAGTCCATTTACCATTTAGTCACAGAACAAATAATTAAGTTTGATTTATTGTAATTGTAATTTTGTGGAACATGATGGAACATGACTCCATTTCCCAGAATGCTTTACTTTAACCAAGTATTTAAAATGGTTGCTAAACAATTTGAGGTGGACATTTGTTTGAAAACACAATTTGATGGGCAACACTGGACTTTTTAAGTTTCAGAAGTCCCTTACAACTTCACTCTGCACCTGTTGAGAGAATCTTTAGTGTTGCAGGAAAGATATTCAGACCAGAACGGTGCAGACTCAATGAAAAAACATTTGAGGAGCTATTGAGAATTAGATGCAACAGTGTTGCTCAGTAATTTTTTGTATTGGAATAAATGATAACTGCATTAAACAACTTTGTGTTTGTGTGATTACTTTGAAATGAAAATTACATTGGAACAAAACTAATTAAACAACACTGAGGGGGTAATTTATTTCAAGAATTTGATCAATATCTATTTTAGAACAAAATGTATGCAGGGTTGAGGAGTAAATAAGTACGTGAAATGAATTTTCTGTTATTAAATTACAAAATTAAAGTAATTGTATTTAGTTGTATTACTGAGGTAAAATGTTTAATTCAACTAGTTACTAATCAACTTAAAACGAAATTGCTTTGCAGTGATAAAGTTATCCAAATAAAGTAATCCAAACCATATTTATAATGGGTAACTAATAACAGTAAGCAATAACATTTCCGAAGTAATCTTCCTAACACTGAATGTATGCGAGACTCAACACATTCTTTCTGTTGTGTGGCTGTGTGGAATTTCTTTGAATTGCCATGAATTTAATTCCACTTCCTGTCATTCCAATTCAAATTCAATTCAATGTCCTGTGGGGCGGAGTAAATTCAATTCAAATTCCAATTCATGAATTGAATGGAGACCAATTCTGAAATTCTGAATTTTGCACAAGCCTGGTTCTAGCAGGGCATTTGAATATGTACTTTCATTGGGTGTTTAAGAAAAGAATCTTTAAGATTCTTATAATACTAATGCATCACAAAGTTAGCAACATGTAATGTAAATTAACAAATCGGAGACGAAGATTGGATTTTTTAGAGACCAAACATGCCGCACATATAATGTTGGTTAACCATAATATGCAAAGTATGAAACATTAACCCAATTGAGTTTACAAGAATACAAACGCCACATAAAAGGGAAAATCATGAGATGGGAAAATTAGATACATGTTTACACATTTATCAAGTGGTTATATATAGAATATATATAGGATTAACAGGGGTTTTATTTCTCTTCCTCTGCAAGAATTTAAGTGAGAGTCACAGCTCTCAGGACATTCTTTTTGATCATAAAACCCAGTCTCAGTGTGTGTCCTGTAACAAGACACTGCGTCCTGCCAGTGTGTTAGCTTCATTTGGGGAACGTTTCACAGGCCTTATTTGGGAGAGTGAGTTTGCTGGATTATTCATTAAATAAATGAATAATTTGTGTGTGTCTGATTGGTCCAGACGCTACATAAGTAAAAAACATCCCCATAAAGATAATAAAAAACAAACACTGGATGGATTTTTATCATTTTATGATGGTTGTGTACAGGCACTGCCAACACACATTTCAGTACAATCAACTTGTAAAAGTGCATGTACCATTATATGAACCCTTTAAGTCTACTAATAAGCTAACAAATTATCCAAAATTAGCATTAATCGCTGTTCATCCTGTAGTTATGAAATAGTATATGCCCAAATATAATTCTGCTGGAAATGCAGCTCCTCACATACTTTGTATGTAAATAAATAAAATACAAACAATGTATTTTATTTATTTACATACTTTGTATGTAAATAAATAAAATACATTGTTTGCATTTTAAATCATGATAATGTTCACATTGTCCGTGTCTAAGCTAGCGTTTTCTGCTGTTGCCCAATGGCTTACATCCCTATATTGGCAAGCTGCAGCCATTTTTTAACCCATTGTTTGATTTATTGGTCTGTTGCAGTAGCAGTTAATCAGTTTCTTCTGACAGCAGCTAAAATGACACATATGGCGCTTTTCCATTACCAGTACCAGCTCAACTCGACTCGCCTCGCCTCGTCTCGGCTCGGCTGGCTTTTCGCTCCGTTTTCCATTGCAGATAGTACCTCCACAATAGTACCTGGTCGTCATAGTGATGCCGCAGGAAACTGCCGTGACTAAATCTTCTACGTGACACACACCCGCTACCCACACACACAGGACAATGGAGGAAATCGAGTGTATGCTGTTTTTGGATGTTTTTGTTGTTTTTTATTCAGGATACTCCGTCTGGCGCGTGCAATGATGACGCAGTAAATAGTGACGATTCTCTCTGACCAATCAGCAGTCTGCCGTGTTTTCACGTCACATTTTAGTATCGCCTCAGCTCGCTCAGAACCTCGCCGGAGGTGATACGAAAAAAAGTACCTGGAAGCAGGTACAGGTACAACTTTTACACAGTGGAAAACCAAACAAAGGCGAGTCGAGGCGAGCTGGTACTGTGTAGTGGAAAAGCGCCAATATATGACCAACTGTAAGGTGGCAAATAATAATTATTTATTATAAATTAACATTTATAGGGTAACATTTTTAGTTGACACCAAACAACATGAATAAATCACAGTAGTTTTCAGAAAGCCTTACAATTAATTACAGTTTAAGGAGGTGCCTTTAAATGCAGCCTTTTCATTTATTCCCAGTTAGCCTGACGGGGAGTCGTTTTTTAGAAGGAAGCCCAGTATCCGCCAAACACTTTCTTTTATTGTTGTGCCTCCCCTCAAGGCGCTATCTGTAAAAAAGAATTTATGCACTAATGAAAAAACAGGAGTTAAATCTAATCTTTGAGTAGAACATGAGAAAATTGTGTGGTTTTTTTACCTGTCAACATGACTTCGTTTGGAATTATTTAGCCTTCAGGAACAAGCAGAAGCCATTGCCGTTCCTTCAGCAGTGGGAGGAACTAATTCGTAAAGTGTTCTTGTTTCTTAACTCTTCCATTTCATGTCAAACCGGCCAAGCCAGTACGGATATGGTTTTGTTTTCCACAGTGGGGCTGATATCAGAGCTCATAATACAAATACATCAGTCATTGTCTTTGTAACGCAAGTGTTTATATGCGGTTTGAGATGCAGAATGATCAGATATTTCTTTTTGCTTCGCTCAAATAGGACGCTTGGCCCTCTCTATAGAGAAACTAGGAGCCAGACAACAAACAAGAGACCAATCCTAAATGGCGATGTCACTTCACAAATTCTACCAGCATGGTACAGCACAGTTAGCTACCTGTGCTGAGAATTCCAGGCCAGAATGGTTTCTTATCATGCCATGATGAACCGACTAACTGACCTCAAATGAAAACAACTGGAACGGTTTCTTACCTTTCTTAGAACTGTTCGGCCCAACGGTGGAAAATGTGGCTTATGAGAATGAGTTTTCATACCTTCCTTAGTTTAAAAAAAACTTTTTGTTGACTACCTACTGTACCATTCACAATGAGCAAAAGATGAAAACACTGACACTGAGATAATTGATTTGAGTTGCATTTACCTACTGAAATATGTCCTCCTCCAGTCCTCCTGATGCAGCTGACCCTCAATAACTTGGGAGTTGTTGGAAAATTGAAATTGTGAAACGGTCTGAATTTAATGCTGGGTTGTTCTCTGTAGTAGATTTTTAAGGTCGTAGAACAATTTAACTAATGTGCCCATCTGTTCTTTAATAATTTCTTGATTTTCAGGAATTTTGTGACAGCTAGAAAAAAAGATAAAAAAAAAATGCATATCACTGTGTAAAAATATTATTAGAATATCGTATACAAAAATATGTCAGTACCTACCTCAGTGGTGAGGCTACAATCAAAGGTGCCAGAATAAACTACTAGGCTCTGGAAATAAAACAAAACTGCAAAATAATCATATCTGTTGTGTATATATAATTTGCAAAGTGTATTATTAAAAATACATATAACATGTTTTTATTTCGTGCCCGTAAACTCAGCTTTCCAGAGTCGCAACGGCTCTATTTCTAATTGCAATGTGCGTCACCGTAAATCAGTTGCACTGATAATACTGTACTGGTTTGTTTAATTTTTACAGTAATTATTTATTCTATGGTAACAACAACATATTCATCTGTGTGTTAACAATTTCTACAAAATGAAGTGATGACAATGAAATGAAATCAAGCTATAAGCTTCAGTGTGTCCTTCCGACACACCATCATGACGGTGACACTCCAAACACTTATAGTTTGAGAAGAGCTCTGCTTTCAAAACAAGCTTTTCCATAAAAAGCTACTATTTCCCAACTATTAGCTGTGCAGTGTGGCAAACTCTTTTTTTAATGTCACATTTGTATACTGACGAGCGAGTGGAGGTAAACACCCAAACCCAATCTCTAGCGCTAGTAAGTAGTGATGTCCGGTTCGTGAACGAATCGTTCTTTTGAACCTGTTCTTTTTAGTTCTAAATCGGACTCAATCTTTCAAAACAGTTTGTGTCTTGCGTCAGCGCTGATCCACAACTACTCACTTTCGGACATGCCTGACAGTCCCTCTGACTCCAAATAAACCAATATCCCAGAGTATATTTTACTCCAGTAAATCTCAACAGTTAACTGAACTGAGACATGCTGTGCTGAGAGAACTGATGAGCACGAGCAGCTGATACTGAGCATGCGAGCACTACCGAACGTACAGGTACAGCGGTTCTTGGATCACCAGTACAGAACCGAGAACGGTTTCTTTCGGACATGTTCGACATACTGAGAACCGATGAGCTGACCATGCGTGCAATTTTTTCAGAGGGACGAAATGCATGTTTCTTAAGTATTTTGTTGAAAATCAGTAACAAAATAAAACATGTTAGAAACATGTTTATCACATAATTACTGTCTTTTCACTGTATTATTTTAAAGATTGAAAACACAATAATGGGTTGTAAAACTAGACAATTATTATTATACTAAAACATTATTTTCAGAAACATGATGATGATTCCTATTATTTAACTGATGTTATGATTACAAATGCCTTTATATGAATTTATTTTTATCCGCCGGGATGATAGATAATTATAATTAATAATTTGTTACATTTATATAGCGCTTTTTCTGAGACCTCAAAGCGCTTTACATAGAAGGGGGGAATCTACATTAATTTCAGACCTAATGAACCACCACCAATGTGCAGCATCCACCTGGATGATGCGACGGCAGCCATATTGCGCCAGAACGCCCACCACACACCAGCTTACTGGTGGAGAGGAGACAGTGATGAAGCCAATCAGTATATGGGGATGATTAGGAGGCCATGATGGACAGAGGCCAAGGGGCAAATTTGGCCAGGATGCCAAATTTAGAATTGACGTAATTTCGTAAGGACGTAAAAGAACTGGTGAACCGTTTTTTTTTTTAACCGGTTCATTGAAACGAACTGTCCGAAAGAACCAGTTCGCATAAAAGAACCGGACTTCCCATCACTACTAGTAAGTCCATTTTGTTCTATTGAATCGGTTTGTCTTAAATGGCCCTCTTTAAAGGGGTCAACGGATGCCCATTTTCCACAAGTTGGTATGATTCTTTAGGGTCTTCATGTAAAGTTTGTAACATACTTTGGTTAAAATTCCTCAATGGTTGTGTAAATTCGACAGAAAATGTAACATTTCACATCCGGGAACTATAGGAAAAGCAGTAGATTACCGATTCATAATCTCCATCTGCTGTTTGTCGACCTCACCAGCAGGTGGTGCAAGCAGCTGTTGACAGAGACCAGAGCAACTTGTGTAAAGAGTCATTCATTCATTAAAACGGATTTACAGAAATGGCAGACCTGCCAACCTTGAAGAAATTTAACGAATTTTTAAAACACGAATGGGTAATAAAAAATGCTTTCTGACATTTTGACAGAAAAAACACAAGCAAGAAAAAAATGTAAACTTAGCCCATCAATTTTCATCTTACAATTATCTTCTCTCTCTGTGCGCATGCGCGTCCGTGTTTGTGAGAGAGAGCTTGCACAGCACTGAGACAATGGTAGCCTAATTTATAATCCATAAGTAACTAACGCACTAGTTTTCATACAAAATAAATATATAACATAAATAGGTACTTTAGTTATTATTAACACAATAACGTAACACATGCAGGCTATGTTTCTCAACACTGAGAATGAATAAATAAACGCCTGTTTCTCCAGATTCGCACTTATCAGTCATCCACAAATCACAGCACTTTCATAATCACTAAGGCATAGTGATTATTTAGATTTATTGTTTAGCATTACTTGAGTATTTTACAGGCTGAATGATGTCTTCCTCTTATCTGAGTAACCATTAATGAATGACGGAGTATTTTAAGATAATCCATGCGATCACTCCTGTGTGATAAACAAATCCTGATTATATAATAATATGATTGATAAATCAATTCAATATTTCAATTTTCCACATCCACCCCAGGCCGTTTACCTTCAGGAGTTAGAAGTACCATGACTACTGTAACGGTCCTCTAAAATCAGTCAGACGGCTGGCCACGGGAGTGGAAAGGGGGATCGAGCGGGATTCTTTATTGCTGTCGATTTTCAGTCTCTTTTTAATGATAGGCCTTACGCATCTGTCAATCATCCCCGCTTGCTATTTGGGAAATGAACCCAGTGCTATGATTGGTCGATCTCCACTTAGTTTGCTCTGTTGCTTGATTTGTGCTCTGTTGCTTGATTTGAGGACTGCGCGTGCACAGAGGCGTCACCAGGTTTTTGCGTAGTTTAGATTGATAAATCGTACCAACGTACTTTGAGGTCAAAATGCGTACAAGTTGGCAGGTCTGAAATGGAGCAAGCAGTAAGTATATGTCATGATTCAGGTCCAGTATATTGTAACAACTGAGACAATCAGACACATAACTATTTGTTACATTTAACAAATAAGCTTTAAAGCCCACTCTTAGGAATGAAATATTCCCCCAAAAGAGGCAAGAGAACAGAAAAGGCCTCAGTCGCCAGGGCGACCATCAGATAAGATGATTTTATTGCTCTGAAAAATGTGGTCATAGAACAGATTTTCCTGTATTCATTTATAGACATACTGATCTATGAATGAACATGCATCCCAGAACATTGTGTGAATGATTTACTGTCTTGTGTAGTGTCTTTTAATTCTATTAATTTTTTGAGTATATGTATTTTATGATAGAACCAATGGTCAATGTAACCTCACCTATACCATGTTTGGTCTCTATAAATTGGTACTTTGAAGATCGAAATGATCGTGTATATGATATGTCGATAGCAACACAACATATACGTATTACAAGAATCTTTTATAGTTTCTTCATCAGCAACCAATCCAGCTGCACATGCAAATGAGCACGCTTAAAACAAAGATCCATAAATCAACAACAGGAATTTTCCTGCTTGGAAATTCCACCCTTCTCATTGGTCAAGCAAACCCAGAGAGGTGGGGCTTTTCTCAGGCTTTATAGAGACAAATTCACAGTGACCCACTCTCTCTTCTTCTGGCCTCTACTGCTGCTTCTTCAGGTTGATGTCTGTGGGGACGGCCCCAGCAGGGGGGCCGAATGGGCAACCATCAACTCTTCCGACTTCCTCACACCTTGGTTGCTTGCGTGGCCTCTCCGGCCCAGGGCCGGCAGGCCACAATCTCACCAACTTTTCTTCATTCAACGCAGAAGAAATCGATTTAGACTAATAGAACCATCAAAATCCTTCTTCAGGAACTTCATGAAATGTTTCCATTGCAAAGGCCACGCAAGTATACATTTAATGAGGTGCTCTGAAAATAAGCTGATGGTTCTTTTCATAGTTAAATATTTTCTATAGTTCCATTTCCTCCTTCCGGTTTCATTCTGTCACTCACCATTTTTACCTATGCATGTATGCATGTGTGTTTAGATTAGTTATGTTTGTGATTTAGTTAATAAAACTTGTGCACAATACATATTTGTTTCTGATTCTCTGCTTGCAACAAAGTTTATGTTACGATTTAGATTTTGACTACTGGCTCTTAGTAATACTGTACATTAAGAAAGACATTTCCCTCCCCCAGAAATGAATATTTCTTACTAAAAATATTTTCTTATAAACAATTAACACTAGAGTGTTCATGGGACGAACAGGTGGGTTGATTGTAATATTAATTTTACTACATTAAGTTAATTCTATTAACTGATCCAAATATTCATAATCAATTATAACAAGTTATGATTAATTATTAGTATTTCTTTAGAGCTAATGTGCAATATATATGGCAATGTCTAATTTGCAATATCATATGAAAAAGCTGATAAAGATACAAAAGCTGTGTTTACATTTATGTCTTCACGGTTACTTTGTACATGTAAGTAGCTTTCTCTACCGTGAACGAGATTATGTTATTCCCCGATGCTGGTGTACAGATCAAACGTTACATATGAGGTAGACATATTTCTCTCAGTTGTTTCGTTTCCTTAACTTTATATCGCAACGCTGTGCTGTAGTACTGTGGGTTCCCTCAATACGTCATACTCCAGGATTCCCCTGCTGTCGGGACGCTTAACGCAGCTTAATGGACTAAATACAGTGATATAAAAGACCAAACTTGCACCTTATTGGGATATAGGGTATACTATTTAGGCTACAGGCAAGCAGACTCAGAATATGAACGTAACCCGCAAAGTCTCACGCTTAGTGTTTCCCAGTGATATACTGGCATAGTTGGCTTGACATGACATTAAATGTTCGATATTCGCACATTTAGGGACCATCTCTAAAGTTACATATGACATTGGTATACACGTTTCTAACTTCAATAGCATTTGAAGAGAATGACTCGGTCATAAACCCAACTGTAAAGTGTTCATGTAGGTGTCAGGCATGATGCACACTCTTTCATTTGTCCTACCTGTTTAAAGGTTAGAATTTTTTTTATTTTTTTTTAATGAAAGATAAAAAAGGAGAAACAATACATATTTATTTTCACTGCCTTCTTTGAACATACTTGCAGTGGCAAGGAACCCAAACTTCATCTGTGACAGAAATAGAGAAAACATCCTTGGGAGAGTCCAAGCTAAATTGGGGTGCAAGTTCTCCTTTGGCTAGGGTCTCACATAAGCATGCCTTTTCCTGTGTCTGTAAGTGTGAAGGCAAAAAACACTGATCACAATTTAATCCCCTCCATAGTGAATGTGCAGGGGTGTTTCTCAAAAACAGCGTAAGCAGTTCTCTCCTGTGTGAATTCTTATGTGGCTATTTAGGGTTCCTTTATGAGTAAAACTCTTTCCACATTGAGGGCATGTGAAAGGCTTCTCTCCAGAGTGAATTCTCATGTGGTTATATAAGGTTGCTTTATGTGTAAAACTCTTTCTACATCGAGGGCATGTGAAATGCTTCTCTCCAGTATGACTTCTCATGTGTGCATTAAGGGTTCCTTTATGTGTAAAACTCTTTCCACATTGAGGGCATGTGAAAGGCTTCTCTCCAGTGTGAATCCTCAAGTGGCTTTTAAGGCTTCCTTTTTGAGTGAAACTCTTTCCACACAGTTGGCAGGTGTAAGGACTTTTTCCAGTGTGAATTTTCAAGTGGGTATTAAGGTTTTTTCTATGTGTGAAACTCTGTCCACACTGAGCACAAATGAATGGCTTCTCTCCAGTGTGAATTCTCATGTGGGAATTTAGAATTTCTTTTCGTGTGAAGTCTTTGCCACATAGTTTGCAAGTGAAAGCAGTCTCTCCAGTGTGATGTCTCATGTGGGTATTAAGGTTTTTTTTATGTGTGAAACTCTGTCCACACTGATGGCATGTGTAAGGTTTCTCCCCAGTGTGAACTCTCATGTGGACTGTAAGGTTTTGTTTTTGAGTGAAACTTTTTCCACAATGTTGGCAGCTGAAAGGCTTCTCTCCAGTGTGAACTCTCATGTGGATTTCAAGGCTTTGTTTATGAGTGAAACTGTTTCCACACTGATGGCAGGTGAGGTAACTGTTAGTTTTGGTCTTCTGAGCTCTGTTTCGTGAGGAAGTATTTTTAGTCCCTCTGGATGTTATGAATCCATGATGTTTCTCATATTGATATTTCTCTTGCATTTCATCTGGTACTTCACTTTCCTCTTTCAGCAGCATCAGGTCTAAAGTGAAAAAAGACAAATAAAAAAATGAACACCAGTTTAGTTCCACAAAGCAAGACACATCAAAACTAACCTAACAATATGCTTGCTAGATCCTATATGCACTAAGTTTGTGAAAAAGGAGTTGTTTCAAAATCTATAAATCGCAGAATCTCTTCTCAACATTGTTAACCACTAAAAACCTGCAGTCCAAGAAAGCTGGCAATTATCAAACACCTTATTTGACCCAGGATAATTGGTTTATTATAGACCAATAGCAATGTTTAGTTTTGCAAAGAACTGGAATTTCTATCTTTGCACAGAAACTGTCCTTAAAAGTTACACCTTTTAACAACACAGACCACAACATTTGCTTGGCCAGCATGAGAATTATGTTGGCATTTGTGGACAAGCAGTCATATCTATCTAACTACTACCATTTTGCTTGTGTAAAAGAAGAGAGGTCTCATTGAAAAATCAAACACCTTGGAAATGACAGGTACTGTTTCAGGAATGACACAAAGGTGTGTGACTCTGGGCCCTATTTTAATGATCTGAAACGCAAGTATCAAACGCGAAACGCAAGTAACTTTGTGAGCGGATCTCGCGCTGTTGCTATTATACCGGCGAATAAATGACTCTTGCGCCCGACGCAAATCTAAAATGGGTTGGTCTGAAGTAGCTACATTACTCAAAGATGTGGTTTGGGCGTTAAGTGAAATAAACCAATCAGAGCGTCATCTCACATTCCCTTTAAAACCAAGCGCGCTTGTTCCATGGTGGATTGCTATTATAACGGCGGATTTGCCAGGCGCATGCCAGGAGCGGTTCACAGCCGAGGAGGCTGACGTTCTCGTCATGAGGACGGCGGGATAAATTACTCTTGTGCCCGACACAAATCTAAAATGGGTTGGTCTGAAGTAGCTTCATTATTCATAGGTGTGGTTTGGGCGTAACGTGAAATAAACCAATCAGAGCATAATCTCACATTCCCTTTAAGAGCAGGTGCGCTTGTTCCATGGCGGATTGCTATTATAACGGCGGATTTGCCAGGCGCGCGCCAGGAGCGGTTCACAGCCGAGGAGGCCGACGTTCTCGTCATGAGGACGGCGGGATAAATTACTCTTGTGCCCGACACAAATCTAAAATGGGTTGGTCTGAAGTAGCTTCATTATTCATAGGTGTGGTTTGGGCGTAACGTGAAATAAACCAATCAGAGCATAATCTCACATTCCCTTTAAGAGCAGGCGCGCTTGTTCCATGGCGGATTGCTATTATAACGGCGGATTTGCCAGGCGCGCGCCAGGAGCGGTTCACAGCCGAGGAGACCGGCGTTCTCGTCAGGGCCTTAAAAAGTTACTTTGCGATGGAGAAACCAACCCAAATTAGTTTCGGTTAAACAGGCGTATAATAACTTGGGTAAATGTGTAAGCTATATTTATGCCTTTTTTTCACATCTTCATGGACACATGGACACAATTGTGTGATTGATGATTTCCCTCGTGTGTTAATATTTTTCCTTTTAATAATGTATGGTTTTCTAAAAATGAGAACTGCTGCGTCTGTGTGTAGATGAGAGAAAGTGTATGCGCGTTGTGCACACGCTACATTGATTATGGCCAAGCATGCGCCCTTAAAATAGCATATGAATAACATGTGCAACGCGCCACTGACTTTAGACTAGGTTTTTCCTTGTCAGTGGCGGAATTGTTTTCTGGAACTGCAAAATAGCACCAGGGAACGTTTGCGCCAGAACACGCCTCCTCTTTGCGCTGAACCGCCCCCCCAGGAGCGCAAGTTAATTTCCTAACTTACCGACATGCGTCTGTGGAGGGAAAATTCCGCTGTGCGCGGGAGCAAAATAGGAATGATACATGCGTCGGTGTACAAAGTCAGTTGCACTGGGTGCAAGATAGGGCCCATAATGTGTTATATGGCACATATGCAGGATAATTATGGATCATTACAGAGTCCGAAATTTAGCAAATCTTTGACAAAGATATCAAGGTTATATTTTCACAGAATGTTCTTTACATTATGTAGGATGATTTTATGTAGAAAACAGTGAATCACAAAAAAAAAAAGACTTTAGTTGGGTTTTCACAGGCAGGGTCACATATATGCATATGACCTCGATTTTTTTTGGTGACGTGATACATTGCTCATTATGTTTACATTTTTCTGTTCACGCTGTCATCTCGACTGCTCTTGAGCAGGGCTCAGGCAGCTTTTTTGTATTCAACAGAGCGGACATTGACAGGTGAAAAGAAGGTTAATTGAGGCGTTAGAGTTTTTATTCTGACAAAATAAATCCAAATTTAAAGCCGCAATCCACTGTTCTGGTACATAAACGTCACAGCGCGAAATAGTGCACACTCACGGCTAGTGTCAAGGCCGTTTTACATGGGACACGGCAGTTACAAGTGTCTAGTTCATTTTCCCCCATTCTACTGCAGGGTTTTTTCATTCTTTTTCTATGTTTGACCGAAGTCTTTTGCAGCATCTTCGCGCCTTTCAAAATGGCCAAGAGAACAGTTTAAAAATTCTTTAAAAAGAAGCGAACCGAAGGTATGATATTTCTTTGATTCCTACTGTGTTTAAAGACATTACCCTGACATAACATTATATGTGTGTGTGTGTGTGTGTGTGTGTCTATTCCACTAGTTCCCAAAGTGGGTGCCGCGTGACAACTGGCTAGTGGTGTCACAGAATCTCAGCTTTTTTTCCAATTTAAACAGCCTACAATATCTATCGTACCATATAATAACTTTTTACAGCATATATTTAAAAAATATATCAAACCTAAAAAATATATCAAACCACCAACATATGAGCATGTCCAAACAAAAATAAATAAGAGAAAAAAACACTGATATTTCATTCATATTTAAAATTTAAATCGCCTGCTCTGCTCAGGTCCGCCCTTTGTACTGGTGCGCGCTCAATTTTATACTTCACGCATATTGACAGGATAGGGCAAAGATGGAGCTAGCGTTCTCATCCCTGGCATACATGAAAAACAAAAAAAGGCAGTGCCTGTCAGTGGAGCATGATCTACGAGTTGCACTATCCTCAATCTACCCCCGTATCAAGAGGCTGTGCTCGCAAAAGCATGCACATGAATCCCATTAAAATGCCCGCGACACAATTCCAAGCACAAATATTTTAGTTTAATTTTTTTAAATATAAGGTCAGGTTTGAACAAAAAATTTAATTGGAGGTGGTTATTATTTAAAGAGCACCTATTATGACTCTTTTCACAAGATATAAATAAGTCTCTGATGTCCCCAGAGTGTGTATGTGAAGTTTTAGCTCAAAATACCCAACAGATCATTTTTTACAGCATGTTTAAATTGTCATTTATTGGGGCTCAGAAAAACACGCTGTTTTAGTGTCTCCTTTAAATGATAATGAGATGTGGTTCCACGCACAGGGGGCGGAGCCTCACGAGCTCACACTCAGAGTCAGGACAATCTCATCTGATAATATCAGAACAGAAACTCTCAGTTGCAGTGTTCATTTCGACTTGGAGTCGGACAATAATACCCACAGAGCCAGAGAATATATGATGTATTGAGATAGAAAAGGTATAGTTTGGTTTAATTACGATTAACTTATTT
Source organism: Scardinius erythrophthalmus (assembly GCF_964197995.2). Classification (NCBI taxonomy): domain Eukaryota; kingdom Metazoa; phylum Chordata; class Actinopteri; order Cypriniformes; family Leuciscidae; genus Scardinius; species Scardinius erythrophthalmus. The sequence goes on from NC_138224.1 coordinate 29,520,180, forward strand.
GTCATCTGCTTTAATCCACTATTAATACAAGCCTGCTGTGGCAGACCCTGTCCGAATGATGACCAAAATATACTGATGAGTTCAGTTAAGTTTATTGTACATCACACAAAAGATGAAGCGTTAGTTTTACATCAGAGAATCACTGTAAGAGCTGAATAAACAGTATAAGAAGTGCGCATTAAAGTCTTATACATAAACTCTCTCTCTCTCCCTTTCATTATCATCAACATACACAGCGCAAAGTACACAAAACACTTGTTACAACTAACAGTAAACAAATATATACACACCTTTTCAGTGGGTGCTTAATAAACTGGTAAACTGTATATATCCGTAAAATGACTCGATGAGCTGTGATAAAGTGCGCGCTCTGACTTTCATCTCTGCCGTGGTCAGTAATGTTAGGCCTGTCGCTCCGGAGACTGTAAGCTGGATCACAAACAGTACAGATCCATCCTCGAGTAACAACGAGAGTAAATGAAGACTGCTATGTTCATTCTTACATCCAACAACAAAACACCTCAATCGCTTAGGAGACATTCTTGCCTACAGCTGCTCAAGCGTCGAAACAACGGCGGACTCTGTGTCCAGCTCACTCAGGGCGGGTCTATGCTCAAACTGAAGTGTCACTCAACAGTCGTGGGAGGGGCCTGCTCAATTCTACGTCACATTGCGCTGAATCTGAGAACAGCTCATTCTGAGACAGTGCTTATGATTTATTGAGATTGTAAAAAAAAAACACTGGGTGGATTTTTATCATTCTAGGGTAGTTTTGCTCACACACTGCCAACACACATTTATGTTCAAACACCATGTAAAAGTGAATTTTGCATAATAGGTGCCCTTTAAAGAGTTAAGTATCTATCTTTAAATATGTTTTGTTCCAATGATTCCCACATAAAGTAATTGGTTCAAATCACTTACTGAAACAATCGTTGTCATAGAATACACTTGTCTGTTAACAATGAGTTGACAGTTTGAATGTTCACTGGTATTCATTTTGAAGATCTGAGGTGAATTGTGGCTTTCCGGCTATAAAATACACACAAAATTATATTCAAACTCACACAGTTTGAATAAAGTTTATTTAACATTAAATAAAGCACATAAACAGTACCTGAGATTATCATACTTTCTGTTGTTGTTCCAGCCGTGATGTAGCAGAAATAGAGACTGTTTCTAAAATAGAATCATCGCGTATCGCAGTCGCGGCTGGTTAGGACAACAACTCTGATTAATATGGAAAAGATGTATTTTATCGTGTGTCGCAGCGTCGCGTCATATCTGGTACACTTATACACTTTTCAATATAATTTACTCAAAACACTCGGCTGAACTTCCTGAGCTTGTGATTTCTTTGGACGCCGAAAAGGCATTTGATAGGGTAGAGTGGGAGTACTTGTTTGCAGTTTAAAAAAAAATTGGATTTGGTGAAAATTTTATTTCTTGGATTCGCCTCCTCTATTCATCTCCTAAGGCCAGTGTTCATACTAATGATGTTTATTCTGATTATTTTACCCTTGGACGTGGAACTCGCCAAGGGTGTCCTTTATCACCTTTGCTCTTTGCTATCGCTATCGAGCCTCTGTCAATTACATTAACATCTTCCCCTTTATTCAAAGGAATCACCCGTAATAGAACTGAATATAAACTATCATTGTATGCGGATGATTTGTTATTGTATATATCTGATCCTTCACTCTCTATCCCTGCTGTTTTAAGTATTCTGGAGAACTTCAGCTCTTTTTCAGGTTATAAATTAAATTTGGAGAAAAGTGAGTGTTTTCCCATTAATATTGCAGCATGTCATATGCAACAGTCAGATTTGCCTTTTCGATTTAGTCCATCAGGGTTCAAATACCTCGGTGTCAACGTGACTCGTTCTTTGTCTAGCCTTGCTTCTGCGAATTTCACTCCCCTTATCTCTAAGAGTACAACCAATATTCAAAGATGGGGTAACCTCCCCCTTTCATTAATCGGCAAGATCAATGTTGTTAAAATGAACATTTTACCAAAATTTCTATTTTTATTCCAGTCAATTCCTCTTTTTCTGCCAATTTTTTTTTTTGACTCACTTGATAAGATAATTTGTTCTTTTATTTGGGGTGGAAAACCACCTAGGATTCGTAAAACTCTACTGCAGAGATGCAGACTTAGTGGAGGACTAGCATTACCTAATTTTTTTAATTACTATTGGGCGGCTCACATTCATAAACTTTGCTACTGGTTAAAATCCCCTGGATCCTCTTGGTGTAAATTGGAACTATCATCCTGTAGGGGATCTTCTGTACCTGCTTTACTTTATACCTCTTTACCCACAAAATCTTCTCTATATTCCGATAATCAAGTGGTTCTTAACACGCTCAAAATCTGGTATCAGTTTAGACGACACTTTAACCCTCTGAGGTCGACAAACGCGCCGGCGCGTTTTGCTGGATTTTCTCCACATTGTAGCACTATAAACTTAAATTTCTCCGTCATTTATGGTCATACAGAAAAAATAAATATAAAAAAAGAATCTGTGGTATTTCTACTTTTGTATGTGTCCACTTCCAATCAAATCAAAACATTGTGCTTTTGTAAAATAAAGAAAATAAACAGTGTGTGCGTTCTGCCTCTCCGTCGCGGTGAACTTTTTTTTCTTGAGCACGTCTATAAACTGAAACAAAACTCAGCGAATACTTGTCACACATTTATGAGCCATACACCTTTATAAACATTTAAGTGTGTACTTTTAAATGATCGGATTCAAAACGAAAACAAATATTCTCCGTTTAAGTAATTTGTATAAAACCAACAAGATTTCCAGCTTCTCAAACGCTTCCTAATTATTTTTAATTCGGCCACGCCCACTCGCGCAAAAGATATTCACATGCAAATCTCCACATGGAACGCGATCGCCCTCATTACCTCAACAACAAAACACTTCACTTCACTTTTCGTCGAGTTTGAAAGACGTGCCTGAGCTTACATTGGATTTACATCAGAAGAAGAAGAACGATATTTGAAGACAAGAAAGATAAGGTAAGTAATTCTTACATATTAGTTTGCTATTGTTGCATAAATTTCACATTGCAGTTGAACTGTTGCTAGATATATGGTGAATATTATAATATTTAGACCCGTGTTTACTGTTACTGTGTTTGTGGATATCTGCTCAAACGTAGATAGGCTATGTATATGGTAGGCCTAACCATAATGTTTTATATTTGATCGCAATCGCGTTTTAATGTATCATATTTTTGATCGCGATCGCGTTTTAATGTATCATATTTTTGATCGCGATCGCGTTTGAATGTATCATATTTTGGAAAAGCAAAACGCTCCAAACGGCTTCATGTTTTTACTATTATCTCATTTCATATCATCATAACGAATGGAAACATTTGAAGTAACATGATAATCAATATATTTTTCTCTAGCTTAGTTGTTACTGAAATCTTTTTGAAAATATATATAGGCTGCTATATTTTTATTATTTTATGCAGCACTGCGCATAGCCTATACCTACAAGGCACAACAAACCTGGTGTTCATTATATATTGTTGGAAACATTTGTGTGAGTGTGTGTGTGTATTCTGTGAATTTTAAAAAGCAATTTTAACAAGAAAAATCTAAAATGTATTCCCAAAATCGTGCAGGCCTTTCTCTTGATATCAGTATGTTCTTTTTTTTTTTTTTTTCAGGGCCCAGATGCCACTGAGTCCTGCTGACTTCAACATTCACAGTACATGTCTCTGTACATGAACATGGTAAAGTGAAAATCAAACACCTTAGAAAATGAAAGGTATGTACAATGTTTTTAGGAATGGCACAAAGGTCTCTTTCTTCAATAAGTGCTTTTTTGTTGTGTATCTTTGGATTATGTTGTGCTGTAAATAAATCCAAACAATTTTAAAAGCCATTCTTTTTTAAATCTCCTCATTCTTTGTGCAAGGTTGGTCAGAATGATGGGCCCTGATAAGCTCCTAATAGGGCCATTAGGGAGGTTCTTTGTCTTTCTCAGGTGTGGAAAGCTTTCATATTAATGAGGTGATCCGCCCCTTCGCATATTGCTTTCTAACACAAAACACGTCGTAAAATTTTTAAATCAATATATTGTCTTCTCTGAATGAGCAGTCAGGGTGATTCTCACATAGTTTTAGAGCAAATATTCTAGGCTACGTGATACAATTTTCAAAAGTCTTGTGAAGAAATAATCAGTATGGGTTTCATGACCTTATTTCAGTGAGAATTTATTTTTGTATTTTCACAAACCACGCATAAATGTCATTATCTCAAAACTACAAACTTTTACATACATGCTGCTGATATATTATTGTAGCAGAGTTTGTGCTGAATACAGTGTAATTAGACTTTAGCCATGAAAATGTCACAAGTAACAGAAATAACCACAAATGTCAGAGCATGTCAGAACACCTCCAGGGCCCAGAAAACAGCTCAGACCTCAGAGGGTTAAATTTGTAGATGGTTCTTCCTTGGGTCCTATTAATTACAACCACTTATTTCGTCCATCACTTTCGGATTCGACATTTTCACTGTGGTATGACAAGGGTATTACACAATTTAGAGATTTACATGTAGACGGTGTCTTTGGCAGTTTTACCAATTTGTCATCTCGCTATGAACTCCCTGTTAGTCATCTGTTTCGCTATTTTCAAACTCGCAATTTTGTGGCTAAGTGTTTCCCTAATTTCCCCTCTTTACCTCCAGAGCATTGCTGGGAAACCATGCTTTCATTTGTCCCTCATAACAGAGTAATCATTTCCAAGCTATATGACATTATCTTAGCTTTTAGCGATGATTCAAATCACAAACTTAAGTGTACATGGGAAAGGGAGCTGGGAATACAAATACAGGAGGAGTCCTGGGAACAGGCCATAGAGAGGATACATTCTACCACGACTTGTGCTCGTCTTGGACTTATTCAATTTAAGGTCTTACATAGGGTACATTTCTCTAAGTTTAGAATATCTGAATTATATCCGGATGTGGAAGACAAATGCGATAAATGTCATGGCTTACCTTGTCATCTTAGCCCCGTTTTTTTTTTTTTTTTGTCCTGATTTGAAAGATTTCTGGCTGGGTTATTTTAATATTATGTCTTCTGTTCTTGGGGTAAATCTCCAACCTTGTCCTCTGATTGCTATATTTGGAATTCCAGACCCCTCACTTGCACTTAACCCTACAAAAAAAGGACATCATAGCTTTTACATCCTTACTAGCAAGACGCTCTTTATTGTTACACTGGAAGTCTGCTAAATATCCTTCTATCTCCCAATGGCTCAGAGATGTCATGTATTTTTTAAACCTTGAGAAAATGAAATACACGTTGAGAGGATGTACAGTCAAATTTTTCCATAAATGGCAACCTTTTATTTCCTATTTCACTGATTTAGTGGTACTACCCAACTGAATGTGTGCCTGTTTTTGTTTTGTTGTACTGTTTGTATTGCATAAATAACCAGTAATATGTGTGTTGGTCGTGGTGTTCTGAGTGGGCGGGGGGTTGTTCATTGTTTATTACATGGTACTCTGTGATCCATTGTAATTATTTTCTCCTACATCTTTATCAGAGTGTTTTTGTTTTGTTTTTGATTATTCATATTTTTATGTTTATGTGTATGCATACAGTACCAGTCAAAAGTTTGGAAACGTTACTATTTTTAATGTTTTTTAAAAAAAGTCGCTTATGCTCATCAAGCCTGCAATTTTCATCAGCAAGTACTCCAGTCTTTGGTGTCTTATGATTAGGCTTGTTGCGAAAGTCGGTGATACCGGTGATACTCGGTGTTTAATCCACCTACCGGTCATAGCACTTGACCACCGGCACCGTCCCCATCGTGTTGAAGTTTTAGCCTATAGTAATAAAGCACTTAATTCAGTTAGTGACTACGTGCCTTCGTAATTTAGCGCAAGCGGAACGAGCGCCGCAGTAAAGCAGCAGGTGTCCGATTTCATTTATCATTTGAGGAGAGTGAGGCGAGCTAACTGAGTTTAATTTTTATATTAGTTTTTTTTGCACTTAAGTGTCCAGTGATTATTCAGGTAGGCTACCTTATTTAACAAAGTTTTTGATGTTCGTTCGTTTCATATTCGATGGTTGTGCCGTGTTTTTTTTTTTGTTTGTTTTTTGCTGAAAAGGGCAGGCACTTTATTTAACGAATAGTGATTTTTTTATATAATTTCTTGTTTGATACTTGCACGATGTGTGCAGTGGTTCGTTTTGTTAATAAATGCACTTTAAAGGTGTTTCATAAGTGCTTTTGTTTAGTTTTTACATGGTGTGTTAAGTTATTATTCATTTTGCAATAAAGATGTGTGTTATACAAGCGAGTGTCTTATTGTTTTGTGTATTTTTATTAAGAATAAAATAAATTAACCCATGATTAATTCAAACAAATGCTACTGAATTGCCGCTAATTAAAGTAAAAATGAAATTGAGACGTGTGCACGTCCGCATTTTCGGCCACCCGAAATCCCCGACACGCAACCCCGGTGACACCGGGATTACCGTTTTTTTTACACGTCGATTAACCGGTGGAAAAAATCCGTCACCGCAAAATCACTACTTATGATCCTTCAGAAATCATTCTAATATGCTGATTTATGATCAATGTTGGAAACAGTTGTGCTGCTTAATATTTTTTTTATAACCTGATATCTTTTTTCAGGATTATTTGATGAATAAAAAGTTAAAAAGAACTGTATTTATTTAGAATAGAAATCTTTTGAAACAATATACACTACCGTTCAAAAGTTTGGGAACAATAACTATTTTTTTTAAAGAAATTAGTACTTTAATTCAACAAGGATACGTTAAATTGATAAAAGGTGATGGTAACGATTTATATTGTTAGAAATGTTTTTATTTTGAATAAATGCTGTTTTTATGAATAAATGCTGTTAACGTTTTACTCGTCAATGAATCCTGAAAAAAGTATTCCAAAAAAATATATTAAACAGCACAACTGTTTCCATCATTGATAATAACTGAGTATCAAATCATCATATTAGAATGATTTCTGAAGGATCATAAGACACCAAAGACTGGAGTACTTGCTGATGAAAATTCAGCTTTGCATCACAAAAATAAATTACATTTTAAAATATATTATAAAAGAGAACCATTATTTTAAATTGTAATAATATTTCATATTATTACTGTTTTTTTTTTTTTTTTTTTTTGTTTTAACTGCAGGCTTGATGAGCATAAGAGACTTCTTTCAAAAACATTAAAAATAGTAATGTTTCCAAACTTTTGACTGGTACTGTATATGGGTATGCGCGTGTATGTATGTATATATATGTATATATGTGTATGTGCTTTATATGCGTGTCGATGTACATAATTATGTATGTTTAAAGAGGGAGGAAAAAGGGGAAAAAAATGATCAATTGTATCAGTGATTGGAAGTATTGTATTGTTTTGCTTTTCCCAAAACTTTGATGAGAAGCTAAATAATGCACGTCCCTGTGAATCTCTGTGTTGTGTTTAGGCTAACACTCGACGCAGAAGTATAAATTGGCCTTTAGATGGAAATGAAGAGCCTCTAACATTATTTTTAGATTTAGTGGAACTTGGAGCTACAAATGCAGAGGAAATTTATCAAGTATGGAAAACCTCACGCACCATGGTTTCACAGAAGCTGTTCTGAAAGCTGTTTTGCTTCAGATGAAGCTTTGCTTACTCTGTCATGATTGGAAGTAAAAAGTAGTGTTGCAGCAAAAATTGTTCATCTGTTCTTGAAAGACAAGAAAGAGAAGAGAGCTGGTCCCGGGAAGCAAGTGAGAAAGAGGAAAGGAGAGAGGGAGATAACAGAAAGGGATGAAAGATTCCTTTCCCTCTTTGAAATTCTGGCAAAAAAAAATTATTATAAGACAAAAGCATCTTATGATCATTTGCACATTTGGGTTTATGTAAAGAACAAACATTTAAAATATAATAGTTTGTTAGACCAATACATTTGAATAAAGCTTTGTTTCAAGTGTTGTTGACTTGTATTTATTTATTGTGATGGTTCGTTTTATTTATTTGTTTGCTAATTTTTGTTCATGTTTCCTATTGTTGTCAGTAAAATATAACTTCATTAATTCATGCATTAATTCATTTCTTGACAGAAAATTGATGTATTCACATCAGCTGCATTTGTCTAGTGTGTATTCATGCATAGCTATGACTTTATGGGGCAAGTAACCATATTTAGTCACTTCCGCACACATTCAAAATGCCCACCCCCTGCCTCCATTTGGAGTTGTACAGTCATGTGGTTTTCTCTCAGCCAATCAGGGGAGATCAAGCTATCTGACCAATCAGCAGTGGCCTGGAGCACCTCAAACACGGCCATCTTGGCTGAAAACTAAATGCACCATATTTGATCATATGCCCCGTTCACCTAAGACTAGCATGAGTGGCACAAGTGTCCACTTTTAGACATGCGCACAGGTGCTTATTGTTAGTGTGAGGCCTAGTACTGTGTGAATTGATTTTAATTACTGAATATTGGTTTGTGATAAAACAATTATGAGCAAATATAAGTGGTACTAACAATAATTATATTTTCTGTTTTTATTGTGTTTTTATATTTTCTATGTCAATACTCTTTTCCCATTAGATCTACATTACACTGTTACTGTTTTCCTCAACAAATAAATCAGAGTTGGTTTAATATTGACTTAAAAGCATATTCCTTTTGCAGCTGTCTGCTCGGCTATTTTACGGGAAGAGGGATACCGTTGTTGTTCCCGTAAACCCTGCTATTAGCGATGATGATAGCTCAGAGGAAGAAGACAATGATGTGGCAGATCCCGACTTCCTTCCACCCACCCACAACATGGACATTGATGGCCCTTCTGCCAAAAGGAAGTGCGTGCGGCCTGCAGTGGAAGTGCTTGTAGATGAGGACCTGGACGAAAATGCTGAAAATCAAGAGCCGGCATGAGGCCAGCCAACAAAAGGAAGCCAGAACCCTGGCGAACCCTCTGGAAGAAGGTTGACCTGGACAACCCACCCCTGCCTGAATACCAGCACATTCCCCCTGACTTCATCCAAAGTCCATTTGATTATTTCAGCAGGTACTTCAGTCACAAAGTAATCTCGCACATAACATATCAAACCAACTTATATGCAACCCAGATGAACATCAACACCACCTTTGCCACCACTGAGGATGAAATTATGAACTTTGTGGCTATACTCATCTACATGGGGATTGCTGAGCTGCCCTCCATTGATGACTACTGGGCAATGGAGACCAGGGTCTCACAAGTTGCAAACCTGATGTCATCCAAGCGCTTCAAGTTATTGAAGAGGGTTGTCCACTTCAATAACAATGCTCAGATCCCTGGTAACAATGATCGCTTCTTCAAAGTCTGGCCTAAGTTCAACTATCTGGTTACTGCCTTCAGAAAAGAGCCAGAGACCCCCAAGCAGTCTGTTGATGAGGTGATGGTTGCATACAAAGGCAAGACTGCTGGCAACCTGAGGCAGTACATAAAATCCAAGCCAGACAAATGGGGTTTTAAATTATTTGCCAGGGCTTCTCAGGATGGCTTCATTCACGACTTGATCCTATACCAAGGGCAGACTACACTTGAGGCCCACGGTGTCCCACTGACACCTGAACAACAAGTCATGGGTGTCACCAGCCAGACAGTCTCTGTCTTGGCAAGCACCATGTCCTCCTCCAGCCCAAAAACCATCTTTGCAGACAATTACTTTAGTGGCCAAGATATTGTGCGATGCCTCAAAAGCAAGAACTGCCGGTGCACAGGAACGGTTAGGGACAACAGGACTGGCAATGCTCCACTCAGGCCCATCAAAGAGATGATGAAGAAGGCTGTCCCTCGTGGTACCTGTGACTACATCACTGGTGATGATGGGATCCTGATTGTCAGGTGGAAAGACAACAAGGCTGTCACTCTTGTAAAGACCGGGCTATTGAATCATTCGTTCGTTTGGTCTGAATTAACAAATTCGGACTCTCTGTGTTTTCTAAGCAAATCTCTTCCAAACACATTCTCTGCAAAGCTTACTAAAGCTTTTAACCTCCTGACTCCCACATTCAAATCATGCTTAGGCTCCAGCTAGTCTGCAACACTTTATAGCACCCTAGACACACTACAGAACAACGTTCTGCATTCCAAACCCCCTTTCTCCTCTGCAAGAGAGATAACGGGGAGCGCAACATTCCCCACACACACACACACACACACACACACACACACACACACACACAGACACACAAACGTTTCTTTATACTCATCATGTAAGTCATTACTAAGATGTATTTGATAGGTTTGTGCGTTTGTATTAGGAGAGGAGTAGGAATAAAGTGTTAATCCTACATTTTCTATATGTATAACCACTTAAGAAATGTATAAACAAGGATTTGATTTTCCCATATCAAATCTGTGTATCTGCAATTTTATCGTGTGTTAAACAAAATTTTAAATGTGTGTAATTCTGCATATGAATGTAACTTTATGTTTTGTCTACCTTTACCTGCCATCCTTGGTCTCTCTTTAACCGTCTTGTTTTGACTGAACCACTCATATATAGGAGATTACAGTAAAATGTATTGTTCTATGTGTACAATCTTTCTGGGTAAAAATGACGAAATTTTATACCTTCATAAACTATGCAAATAAGTTCTCCTGACAAGACAAAGAAGAACTCTTCCCGCCCGAGATGCTCTAAGATGATTCGTCCGCAGACGCAGAGGAGGTGTGAACCCATCTTCTCCATAAGAGGCTGAAACCGAAGTTTCAGAGAGCATCTTCTTTTTTACAGAGAGCACTTTTTACGAACCCTCATTGTTCAGTGAGAGAAAATCCATGGCTCCCTTTTAGGGAGCGTTCTCCGTTTTCTCTTTTCTTTTCTTTAAGTCTTTTCTTTATTTTCGTCTTCGGACTCCTACGTTCAGTGAAGAGAATGTAGCCGGCAACTTCAAAGAAAAAGACTCTCTTGAAATTCCTGCGACCGCGCTCAGCTCTCTTAAGGAAGCGCTCGCCCGGAAGACACGAGAGACCCGCCCAGCTCCGAAAAGAACGACACACATTCTTTCCTCAGCAAATACAACGAGAACCATATGCAAGTATTGATTTTTGAGTTGATTTGATTGATGTGATTTCTTGTTGTCTCTCGCCAAGGTTACCTGGTCTGTGATTTTTGCTATAGTATACTGCGATCTCTCTCTGATCGCAGATTTTGCTTTCACTTTCTCTTGCTCACCCTTTCTGTTATCCGTTTTTGTCTTGTATTGTTTTACTGTTTGTTTTGTTATGCGCATATTTACTCTGTGTGAATCGTAGTTATGTATTCATTAGTTCAACAATTAAATTCCATATATGCCTGATTAACTAACATGAACTAACAATGAGAAATACATTTGTTACAGTATTTATTAATCTTTTTTTAATGTTAGTTAATAAAAATACAGCTGGTCATTGTTTGTTCATGTAAGTTCACAGTGCATTAATGTTAACAAATACAACCTTTCATTTTAAAAACGTATTAGTAAATGGTGAAATGAATATTAACTAAGATTAATAAATGCTGCAGAAGTATTGTTCATTATTAGTTAATGTTAACTAAGGTAGTTAACTAATGCTAATTTGTAAAGTGTTACCAAAGACACCTTTCAACAATTCTTAAAAAAAAAAATCAAAATTTGAACATTTATTGTACTTTTTGACTATTAAAATAAATAATATAACAGCTAATACTTCAATGAGTATTTTAATAATTCCCCAGGTCTCTCTCTCTCTCTCTCTCTCTCTCTCTCTCTCTCTCTCTCTCTCTCTCTCTCTCTCTCTCTCTCTCTCTCTCTCTCTCTCTCTCTCTCTCTCTCTCTCTCTCTCTTCTCTCTCTCTCTCTCTCTCTCTCTCTCTCTCTCTCTCTCTCTCTCTCTCTCTCTCTCTCTCTCTCTCTCTCTCTCTCTCTCTCTCTCTCTCTCTCTCTCTCTCTCTCTCTCTCTCTCTCTCTCTCTCTCTCTCTCTCTCTCTCTCTCTCTCTCTCTCTCTCTCTCTCTCTCTCTCTCTCTCTCTCTCTCTCTTCTCTCTCTCTCTCTCTCTCTCTCTCTCTCTCTCTCTCTCTCTCTCTCTCTCTCTCTCTCTCTCTCTCTCTCTCTCTCTCTCTCTCTCTCTCTCTCTCTCTCTCTCTCTCTCTCTCTCTCTCTCTCTCTCTCTCTCTCTCTCTCCTCTCTCTCTCTCTCTCTCTCTCTCTCTCTCTCTCTCTCTCTCTCTCTCTCTCTCTCTCTCTCTCTCTCTCTCTCTCTCTCTCTCTCTCTCTCTCTCTCTCTCTCTCTCTCTCTCTCTCTCTCTCTCTCTCTCTCTCTCTCTCTCTCTCTCTCTCTCTCCCGGTCCTGACGGAATTGTCAGTTGCACAATCGGGGCCAGGCATTGCATCGTAACTAAAGTTGATCATTTTCACTTCTTTTTAAGTCTTATCAGTTTAAACATTCGAGCTGAGAGAGTTTATGGCATCGGGAGGGGGCGGATGTGCGGGAACACAAGACAAAATTAGAGCGCTCTTTCAAAACAGAATATGGCAAAATAATCGTTTTACTCGATTGTACCATTTTGGTAATCGTTTGGACCCGAAATCGAAATTCAATTAATTGCACAGCACAACATGAGAGGGATTGACAAGAGTGACATGCTGGTCCACCTCTACCGCACTCCCTTGAGAGCCAAGAGATGGTACATGCGGCTCTTTGCATATGCCATTGATGTCAGCCTCACTAATACCTGGATAATGTATAGGCGTGACAGCAAGGCTCTTGGTGTGAATGATGGCCTGTCACTGAAGAACTTCAGGATCCAGGTGTTCAAGACAGCCAGTAGCTCAAAGTCAATGACATCTCGACCCCGCAGGAGCTCAGCATCACTGCCAGGCAGTTCCAGCACCTCTGCTGATATCCCCAAACCTATCCGGGGACACCGCAGTCACGTGCCACACTACTCTGTGCGGTTTGATGTGTCACTGTTCCATTGACAGTCATGCCAGTATCAGTACCTCAAGACAGAGATGTCTCTAAATAAATGTTCCTTGCAGTTTGTGCCTATAATAAATAAATGTTCCTTGCAGTTTGAGTGTGTTTTTCTCATATTTTTTTAAATTCACTCTCGGTAATTTCTTTTACCCTAGACAGTAGGGGTGTAACGATATTCAAACCGAACCGAAAAAAACGCGATACACCACCCACGATACGTATCGCGATACTCTCATGGCGTACCGAGGACGCCCCGCCCCCTGCTGCCCCGGCATAGACCCGGCTCAATGGACCTCATGTCTTATGTGTACACAATGAACACAGCGTTATAGCCTAACCACCATTAACACCCTATAACAGCAAGCTCCGTATTTTGTTACTTTCTATAGTAAGCAAGGTGTAATATTTCAAATTCTATTTGATACGAAATTCAAACAATAAATGCCGTTTTGGCGCTCTTTGATGTGGTGTGACAGATCACTGTACTAGCTCCTCATTTAAAGCGGCAGCGCGGAGCGCGAGTAAACGCGATTCTCTTCCTCAGTTACAGAATAAACATGAATGGATGAAAGTATACTGTATCTTATGTTAAAAGATACAGTATACTTACTGAAAGGCATCATAACTTGTGTAATCAATCGATCAGTGTTTCAGCAGCGGAAAGACGCCAATAAAACGTCTTAGTTTGTCACATAGCCTTATATTTACCTCAGGCAAGTCATTTAGTGCCCACAGCTTGTTGGTTCCTAAATGAACTCTTGCACTAAATAAATGCACTATATTAGCCAATATAATATATTTTACTTAACATGTTAATGATTGATATCTTGATTATTTAATGTAGCCTATGTTTTAAATATCTGTCATGAAAATGACAGCAACTGTGTAAATATTTATATTTCAATAACAAATAAGAGTAGAAAACATAAGTTAATGAGAAAACTGCCTTGTGTGCAGTTTACATGTTTTCATACAATGTGTTGAGTGTTGATTATTATTTCTAAAAATAAATAGTATCTGAAATTAGGCTAAAAGTCTAGGCTCTGTTGTTAACCTTTAAAGTAATGTGTGGGCTCCCTACTAGACAGGCAAGTGCTCATATATGGTAACTTCATTGACCTTGATTTGCAATGCAAAGATGAAAAAAATTGAGAACATTTTTTTTTAAATGTCCTGTAACATCCCCCATTAGCTTTCTGAGGTTAAAATTTAGAATTTCCAAATATTTCAATGAGTGCCCTATAAAGGGTTAAAATACAGTTTGCTTGTTTTACTACAATAGATAATTTTCGGTAAGAAAATATGTAATATAATTAAGTATTGGTCAGCATTTATCATTATTATAGTGCATAAGTGTTGGGGTGAGCTAGCAGTGCAAGTCATTCTGCTTCGAGCAGCTCCTCGACGTCTCCTTTGTGCAAACTGTTCAGACATTGCAAACATTTTGCTGATGTTGAAGAAAACTGTAATAGGTATGGTTGTTGAGTTACTGATGAAATCAGGGGTTAGTGCACCTGCCGCTCAAACTAGTTTTTGCCCTTGTGATAACGTTGTAGGTCACATGATAACGTCAACATGGCGGAAGATGTCCGGATCACATTGATACTTAACATGATCAGGCTATATAGCACCGATATAGTGTTTTTAGCGCTTGTTAAGTACTCTTTTAAATTAAGTTCAACAGATAATACAAACTATGCGGTTTCAGATGCAGCCAGTGTCTGAATATAGGGAGGATTCTTGGCACTAGATGGATAGCCTCTAGTTAAAGAACCAACAAAGCTGGATGGCAACAGTACCCAGCACTTCACAAACACTTTTCAGATGCCTCGACTGATCCAAAACGAAACTGGATGCCTTTAGCTGGCCAGAAGAGTGGGATGTTCATTATGATGAGAATGAAGTACAAGAACTCGGCTCCCTTTTCCAGCTTAACAATAGCAAGGAAATTCAGAGAGGCATGAGGGAATACAGTGACAGTGTTAAAACCACTGGTAAATGCAAAGAGCTGAAACCCCTCTTGCAGACGATAAACACACTGGTTATTTCCACAGCATTCCACAGTTATTTTTTGATTAGAGTAGAAATCCATTTATTATATAATGTTAACTTGACTGACTGCTATATTTCCACTTAAAAGGCAGTGTTATAATCTGGTCATGTGATCTCAACATGTCTGTCCAAATGAGGCGACCCGCTCCATGTCAAATAATAGCACTTTAATTAGGACACTTCATATGACATTCTTCAGAAAATATTAATTTCTGTAGAGCTGGACATTTTAATAAGGATCAGATGACTGAGTTCAGATTTGAGAATGAAACCAACCTGTTTGTTTTTCAGTATCTTCTTGTTTTACTTTGAATGTTTCTTCAACCTTCATGTCTTCATTTTCTACTTTAATAAACGCCATCTTCATAATAGTGTCACGTGAATCTCAGCTGCTTCAAACAGGAGTTTTTCTGCAAGTTTGGACACAGTCATGATTAAGATGAGAGTAATTAACAGAAAGAAAAATAAATCCAAACTAAATCTCTGGGTGCGTCTCAATCAGCTCTAGTTCAATAGTTCAGTGAGTCAGTCAGAGTGAAAGTTAATGGACTTACCTGGATCTGGATGACCTGGGGTGCGTTTCCCGAAAGCATCGTTGGCCAACTATGGTCGCAAGTTCCGTCGTTACCAATGGAGTTCAATGGACATTGCGATGAACTTGCGACCATAGTTGGCCAACGATGCTTTCGGGAAACGCACCCCAGATCAGCTAAAAAAAACCTAACTCAACTAGCAGGAAAATTTATTAAAAGAACACAAATTATACATACACTAAGTTACGAGTTTATAATTATTTAATTATATTAAATTGATTTAACAGATTCCACTTTAAGAAAAAAAATATTTCCAGTTGGTTTATAAAACAAAAAAAATTCACACGTTTGTGTTTCTGTTGCCTTAACACTGTTTTGAACAGCTCTTCGAATCACTGAATCATTTGCGAAGTATTTGATTCAATTGACTCGGAGTATTAAAAAACTCCGTTTCTGCCATCATAACTTTTCCAGTAACCGAATTCGTGTTTACAATAAACTGATTCCCGATGTTGGAAGCGAAATGAGACGCACCTTTTCTGTTACTCATGTGTGGGTAGCCTACACTTTACTTACAAGCAATATGCCTACATTTGTTCATTCAGTGATCAATATTTTTTTAGATCGACTCTAAAAACTATAATTGACTGAAAGATATGTATTGATTTAAACACTATAAATGCTTAAAATAACAAACCTTCTTAAGCCGAATCACAACAGACAGGGGGTCGCGGCGCAGACTTATGACCTCACGTCGTCTCTCACACCTAAATACAAGTCCCATTCACACGCCCTGAAACTGTGGTTCATTTATTTTGGCACTGCCCATTTGTAAGACCATTTTGGCAAAATGTCTGTGATTTTGTCACAAGAAACATTGATTACCAATTTATGTTGTTTTGGAAACATATTTTATTTTGTCTTTGGGAGAACAGTAGAATCAAGCATAGTCAGGTTTATATAATTAATTGTATTCTTTTAATGGCAAAATTTTATGTTCACAAATGTAAATTCTCCTGTAAAAAAACCTGTTTTACTTCATTCAGGAAAGAAATTGAGCTTTATATTGATTCACTCCGATTTTCTATGAAGCAAAAAGCAATTAAAACATTGAAAATTTTTAAATGCTTTAATATCTTCATGTAAATTAGCAATAGCCCACTAGTGTGCAAGTCTTTGTTATATCTATGTTGTGACAATGTATACACAAATGTTTGTAAAAAAACCTTTTTGTTGATAATTTAAAAAAAAAGTAAAAAAAAAAAAAAAAAGTCCCATTCACACGCTGCAATAATCACAAACGGGCATAGACGTTTACGTGCAAAAACACACACACACACACACAGTAAAATAATAATAAATAAATATGGTACTCATATTTTAATCCTTGGAGAAATTCATATTTAAATACACCCTGTCTAATGATGTGCAACCTTTTCAGTGAGCCTGTTGGTTTAAAATTGCAATCAGAACTCAGTTTTCCCTACAAAGCTTACAATATACAAAGATTTCAATCTTTACAGTGATGTGAACGTATATGCTTAGGTATGTCAATATTCCATTGTTTGATTGTTTAGGTACAACATATACACACATAGTTATCTGTATATGGGTGATTCTTAGACTATGGGCACTTTTATATGTAGCCTACTTTGGTCATATTTTTAAAAATACATATAATTTTGGACAAATTCCTCTTTCTTTTTCAAACTAACAATAAAACCTCCTTAAAAACTTTTTACTACCTTTTTATTATTATTTTTTCATACTTTTCAACCTCCTTATAGGTGTCAAAATCACTGTTTTCTCCTTGTCACACACCCAGGCTTTTTAACTTCAACAATGAAAATATAGTTTAAATATATGACTTATCTGGTAACTATTAATATACCTAAATTAAGCACTAGTAAAATAATTAAAATACATTATAGTATTTAATGTGAGACCACTATCAATATTACTTTTTATACAAAATATAGCTGTCCCACAGTATTGGTGTCATTTCCACCACAACAACCAAGCGAACACAAAAACGTTTTAAAAATGTTTTTTTCACGTTGTAAAAAGGTTGTGATAACGTTTTTATCCGTCATATTTAATACGAGAGATGTCGGGGTTTTTTTATGTTATAAATACTTTTTCTTTTTTTACAACGTTGCATAAACGTTGTTTTTAACCTTGTTAATGCAACGTTCTTAAAATGTTAATATCACATCTTACTTTCTGGATGTCGGCTTGGTTATAACACATTCACCCGAAATCACCAAAACGAGGTTTCCAGGTTGTGCTTTGGATGTAAATTACCTTGAAGTGTTCCACACACACTGCATGTGTTCTACATCGGTCTTTTGTGATTCCATTGTGAAGCGTAGTCGACCCGTTAAAAACATTGAAACGTCAGTGGACAAGAAATATAGAGGTAAGTTAATTCTTAGGAACTGATTTTACTTAACTTATTACATTAAAAGTTATGGATTGATTTATTAATTCAACATTATGTAACTACCCAACTTTTCCTTCAAGCAAAGGTGTCCAAAAAACAAAAGTGTAGGCTACTCAAAAAAGAAAAGAACTCATATCTCACACAAAAAAATGTTATTAATACAAAAAAATAAACCAATATAGCAATATAAAATATATTAGAACTTTTGTTATATTATATATTATAACCAATAAAGCAAAATAAATGTAATAAACAAAGAAAATACATTGTATAACAAAAGTTAATTCCCAATCATGCTGACAAAACCAACTATACAAAGAACATACAGATACCACAACTGTAATAAATAATGCTAAAAGTATTGATATATGAACAAAAATATAAAAGTAAAAATACAATGCTGTACGCAAAATGAAACCGAAACCTTTAAAGTGAATTTCGTTTTGTATGAATTGTATCTTAATTTAAATCAATGTTTCATCAACCAATTACCTGAATTTAATAAATAATTAGTAAATACAGCAGACAAGAGATAATCAGGACAACGGAGGCGCCGGCGCCTGAACATGAGCTCGTCTCATAAATGAACTGAAACTCTGCTTATAAGGTAGCATACTTGCCTCACAGACCTGAGAAATATATCTATATTGAAATGTCTACTTTTAAAAAGAACAATTCAAAACGAAAGAAAACAGACTGCTCTCTGCTTATGTAATCCGTATGAAATGTGCATTTCTCTCTGGCGGGTTCACAACTGCGAAGATCACCAGTCAGCATAGTCAACTTCATCTTTGCCTCCGACACTGACAGAAAACACTTATTAATAAACAATTAAAATGTCTCCTTGCAATTAAATCAGTTGTTTGTGTCTAATACCAGTTATCACCTTAGTGAAACAATTAATTTGTGAAACAACATATAAAAGTGTACATGTCCAATTTGGGTCTGTCAAAGAAGAATAAAAAAAATTGCTAGATTAAAGGGGACATATCATGCTAAATCCACTTTTTTAGCCCTTAAATGCATTTTGTTGTATATTTGGAGTGTTTAGAAGTACAGAAAATATGAAATTATTCTCTTCAGGTGCTTCGTTGATATCTTTATATTCTGTTTTGGTCATATTTTTCAACCTGTTCCGATTTTTCTGTTATCTATGACGTTTTGTGAACTAATACGTCACAGTATTTGCAGCGGAACTGCCAAATAAGGATATTGACTCCCGGCCCAACACTTCGAGCAATCCGCCATTTCTATTTCTCACTGCAATTTTGTAGTCCAAGCTAAAGGATGCAGAAGTTACGAGAGGGTAAGTTAAAATGTTCGGTTGTTGGATGTAGTAACCCACACACTTCATTACACCGTCTAATGTAGATGAACTGCCGCGCTTGTGTCAGGACGCATGTTTAACTGAAAGAACGAGCAGAGAGAGAGACCCGGTCGCACGCGCGCTCACTCTCTCTCTCTTCAGAGCCAGACGAACGTGTAAACAAGACATCACCGTCTCCAAACTAGACGCTGTCTTGCTCTTTCTCCCTCGCACATATTAATCAAAATAAATCGACACGGTGGTAAAAGGTCGGAAGACCAAAGTTTCATGTGTAAAAACAGTAACACACCATTGCGATACATCCATATGAAGACGTTGTTCTGCAGATTCGTCGTCTTCATTTTCATCTCGCTCCGGCTCTGACTCTGGCTCGAACATGTAAGGCTGGATGGACAAGTCTTCCGTTGTTGACATTTTGTTAATAACGTGTGAATAAAAAGTTTCTGTGCCGCTAGATAATCGTATCTCTGCTATCAAACTACAAAAATGGCTGAACGGGGTGGAGTTGAACCTCTGCAACCTGTAGAGGGGCGGGGTATGAAGTGTCTCAGTTGTATTTAAAGAGACCGCACCAAAACGGGTTGATTGAGACGCACCTCAGAAAAAGGGTAGAAAAGGGGCCTGTGGAGCTATAATAATGAGGAATTCAGACCCAAGCATTGCAGTTCCGCTTTATATAGACTACAAATGTATGATTTATATGTAAAAAGGAACATGATATGTCTCCTTTAAGCAGCATTTTGGTGATTCACTAGGCACACGAACGCAACGTTATTAACTAACAAATCTTGATTCTCTAAAGCTTTCGTACTAAAAAAAAATCACAGTTCGTATATTCAGTTACTGATTTAGACACGACCAACATTCGAATCTTGAAATTAATGATTGAAATGTGAGCTTGGGCTACAGGCAAGTGGGCGCCAATCATGAATTATTTAAGTGAAAGAATTAGCCATGGCTCGCAAGGATTGTTGAGCCACGACAGAAGTTTCCACTTTGAATGCTTTAGCCTGGCTGTTTTTTTCTCCAGCATCTAAAGTGAGAAAAAAAAAAAAAAAAAAAATGTAAATGTAAAAAAACAATGGTTGTCCAAAATGTGAAGTATACACTGGAGTTTTCCCTCTAGGCCTACATATATGTGCAAGATTTTAGTCATAGATAAATTGTAGGCTAAATGTTTGCTTGATTGAGTGACGTCACGTGAAAACTATTCATTTACATTAAATAAAGTGTCAGAAACTTTTGTATGTACTAGTTGTGTAATTTTAGGGGCTAAACTTACCTGAAAGTAGTTAAAACAACAGTGAGAGACGGAGTTTTGCAGCTTATCAGTTGAGCTGCTGCCCCGTTTCCATGGTAACGCCATCCGCTCAGTTCAGATGCGGCTCAAATTTTCAGCGAGCGCACCCATTAAAACATGTAGAAGTCACGCAGCATTTACATTAATTTAGAATAGGCCCTTTTCACATGACGTCACGCAACTTCCATTCTGACTCAAAGCAGTGTATGGTTACTTCCGCCGCCAGCATAGTGGAATGCTATGGAGTTTACTCAGTCCCTTCAACACCTGCCAGAAATACATCTGGATGATGTACATCGACTTGCAGACAAATTTTCACTTAACACACGTTCCAAACTTGACAAAGGATACAAATTCTTCATTGAGCAGTACCTGTTTGCGTATGAAGGTAAGCATTTTGTACTGTCCCGCCCAACTTACGTTAGCGGAGGAGTTAGGATAACGGTAGTTGTTAGCTTTCTCTTCTGCAGTGAAAGTCCATATTCTTGATTAATTTACTGTAATACAGACCTGCAAACTCTTGTTGCAATCATGTTTATTACTGATATTATTACTTAGCTATAGATTGTGTATTGTTAGATAAAAATCTGTAACGCATTCATGGTTAATGTTGTGCCCTTTTAAATCCAAAGAGCCTTTCTCTTTGGCTCTCAACGAAGGCGGTCGCATTTTCTTCCCCTCCTCTCCCTTATCTCCCCTGCTTTGCTGCTCTCATCTCGTCTAGTCTAGAGGACATTGAAGATATCTACCTATTCTGAACCATGATAACAGGTTTTCTGCTGTTTGGATTAGGCATTGCCCTGGTTTATCAAGGAATTAAGAAGACGGTGACAGCTGTCCAAAGCCCCACAAGGCTGCCCGTCATGATTGAAGCAGTGGGCAGAGCTGTCAGCACTCAGACTGTGACTATGAACCACAATATGGATAACATCATGGAGAAGCTCACAGCTTTGCAAAGGCAAATGGATCGTTTCGGAGACCAAAATGGACCAGGAGCTGTGTAAATTGGAATGCGGCTACTCGTACCAAGACCAAACAACCCCAATCTTATCTGCTTTCGGCCCCCCTTAACCAGCACTGGCCTTGGCCTTGGCTGCTGCTGGAACAACACCTCCCCCAGAAGAGCACTGCAGCGAGACGCTCTTGCATTCCTTCCCCCACTCCCCACAGACACCTGCTGATTGTTGACTCTGTCTGGGACCTGACCAAGGTTGACTCCATGGCAATTGCTGTGTATCGCTATGACATCCTGCGGACTGAGGCACCTAGATTAGGATGCCAGGCGTAGCGACTCTCCAGGCCTACAAATACACGAACTCTTACATATATACAGATATACAATCACCCCTTTTTTTTTTACTGTTCCCAAACTGTACTCCTACAGGAGCATAGTCTGGGGGTTGCCTTTTTTTCTCCTCACTTCTCCTCATGTTATGCTGTATTTTTTTTTTCTAAATTCTCTGTCTTCCTGTTCTGTCTACCCCCTTGTCATATTGTATGTATGTTTGCATGGACAGGTTGATGGCTAATTTCGCTGGTAATTGTGACTAAGTGACAATAAAAGGCTACTACTACTTTTACCAAAACATTGCATTGGAATAGTTTCGAATGTAGTTGTCGATGAGGTGACAGTGAGAGGGCGTTTTCACAGGTCCATGAGGAAAAATGAGGAGGCTCATCACCTTCAGGTTTTTCTGATTTTCATGTTCTGCTGCAGTTGCAGACTTTGCAGTATCCCACAAAGTTCCATTGTGGTTCAGTGTGTTTTTCAGCCTGATGTCAATGAGTGTGTGGCGCCAAACTCTAGATGACAATCTTACATTTAAAAACAGAAGAGTGTTGTTTAGGGACAATAAAGGCTGAGAAATATTCTGTGTTATAAGTAAAAAAAAAAGTTGGTGTTCAAAGTTCATAGAATTGCTTTAATTCTTAAGTTTGTTTACCCCAATGAAATGTAAAATTCCTCGGTAAAATGCCTCGATGGCAGACGTATTAAAATTCGGTAGAAAAATTGCTCCTTATCATAACATAAGTATCACGTCCAACAAATGTTGTGATTTTCTGTATGACATGGTTCTGTATTGAGAAAGTATAAACAATATTATATGATATTACCTTATGGACTGCGCTTTCATTGTGAAGTTCTGGAAGGCTTGTTTGATGAAGACTGCAACAATGTCCTCCTTCTGCAGCTGCTTGAAAGAAACGGAAGTCTTCATCCTGCAGCATCCTTAGGAAGCCAGATGCCTCCCTCGTGGTGGTACTATCAAATGAGTTGGCAGTCACAATAGATCTGAAACTTTATGAGTGTACACTCTATCTAGGTT
This sequence comes from Scardinius erythrophthalmus, assembly GCF_964197995.2. NCBI lineage: Eukaryota > Metazoa > Chordata > Actinopteri > Cypriniformes > Leuciscidae > Scardinius > Scardinius erythrophthalmus. The sequence goes on from NC_138224.1 coordinate 29,543,157, forward strand.
ATCATATACAGTGTTCACGATTCTGCTATTTAAGTTCCAAGGCTCTCTTCATGCAACAATCTGGTCGATAATTGTAGTGTGTTTTGGTGATTGGGTAAAAAAGCTGGTAATGCCTTCCAGATCAGAAAAGAAAGCTCTCACTGCTGGAATTTGAGAAGTAGCTTGCTACATGAAGAAATTCATTTGGTGTGCAAAGTAATGCACATAATGGGCATTTTCATAATGTTCACGCACCTTTTGCTGCACACCAGCCCACTCTCCTTTTATCACACTGGACCCATCGTATGCTTGCGCGATGAGTTTAGCTTTGTCATCATCAGTGAAAAGACTGTTCAGCCTCTTTAAAATCACACTGGCAATCGAGTCAGCTGTTGCATCTAAGATAGGGATTAACTCAAAGAAACATTCTTGCACAATATGTTTTGTTTTCAAACACAGAATTGTTTTCAAAGTCTTTTCCGAGTCAGAGAAGGGCAGAATTGTTTTCAAAGACGTTTTCAAAGTCAGAATTGTTTTCAAAGTCTTTTCTGAGTCAGAGTAGGGCAGAATTGTTTTCAAAGTCTTTTACACCACGAGTCTGACAACTGGACACACTGCCGAACAAAGAACCGCACGTCGGAAAGCAAGCCCTACTTGCTTACCAAGTTACCAAAGAGGTAAGTTAGCTTACAATGTTAGCTGTCCTGTCAGATACAGACAGCGATGTTGCCAATGTCATTATTTTGACATAGAAGAGGGCGGGATAATATCGCGAGCGGGCGCCGTGAGCGCTGCGCAAGCAGGAACGAGTAGTGAGTTGTCGTCGAAAAAGATGGATAACGCAAAAAAGCTGTCGGGGGCTAAACATAGTAAAAGAAAGAGGGGATAGGAGATGGCGTGTCAATTGATGCGACAGCAGCTAAATAAGTGGATGGTGAAAGGCTACAGGTAGGATTTTGTTTTGTGTGACGTCCAGGCATATAGGCTAATGCCATCGGGACTACCGGGAGATTCCCGGTGGGCCGACGTGCTTTTTGGGCCAATACATCTCATACTTTTTTGTTTTGTTTTTTGTCTTAATGGCCCATAAAACACGTAGATCAGCGGCCCATTGGTTCTTTTCTTGATCGACACTGGGCTAGCCCAATCACATCTTTAATGTGAAGTATAGAAATATACTCTTTCAAGTATAGAAATTAGTACAAAACTAATTATGAAAGTTTCCTTTATTTTTCAGTGCATTTGTTTTACAATACATGGCTATTACTATCATGGGATTAATATTATAACTATTATTATGTAGTAATAATGTAGACAGACACTGTAACTAAAAGAGTTTTGAATTTGTCTTTGTTTAATTTGCACCAGATTGATGAATTTAATATTAAAAAGCACACAATTTTCTTATGTGGGGGGGGGGGGGGATGCCCCCAAACCCCCCTAGAGGGACAGAGGTCCACTCACCACAGTGATCCAAAAATCCTGTGAGAAATACTGGTATTGCCATGCCAATGCAGCTTACAGCTTTTTGGGGGGGATTCATCACTGTGGAGTATAGTTCAATTCTATTTGAAATTTAAGTTTTGTACTTTCATCTGTTAACTCTCTCTCGTTCCTACTCACTCATTAATTTTTTTTTTTTTTTTGGGGGGGGGGGGTGTACATATATATTGATATTGTTGATTGGATTGGATTGGATTTTTTGCTGCCGCATCCTTCTCACCTTTTTTACCCCTGACCTGTTTTCATGCCTGACCTCGTCTAGTGACGCTGGTCGACCAGTCCATGGAAAATGCCAAGGTAGCTTGTGCCCTCCTGAAACCAACAATCAAACTGTGGTTAAAGTCCTCCTGTGGTGAAAATCAAGCTTTTAATGTTGTTTATATGTCTATGTGGTGTTTTAACATGCTTTAAGACAAACCATGTACAAATTCATAAGTCAACACCATTGCTGAGTATTTTCTCCTTAAAACGTCAGTGAACCAAAGACAGTCTAAAAAACAGGTTTTGAAATTGCTGGTGTTTCCGACGTCACAAACTACCTTGTAACCGATCACGTCAACGTGTGATCGTCAACGAGTGTATCTCTGAGCTGCTGTGAGTGGAGGCGGAGCTCATTTACATATTCATGGAGCCGCGTATACTAAATGAGGCAAAGGTGTAGAGTTAGGCTACATTCAAACTGGCATGAATAACTTTTATTCAAGGAAAAATACGTTTAAATATGTCATTTTGATGAAGAAATAAGGGTTACAATTATTGACTACAGGGGGACTTTAATGATCACCACTTAACATTGACAGTAAATCAGTGCTTTAAAGTCTCATATTCTCATAGGGTTCAACAAGATGTCTGGTGGCTCCAACAAGCACGCAGAATTTACCATCACTATGACACAAAACATGTTAGAGCAAAGAGTTGGTCAAGAATATGCAAAAAGATACTGTATATCAGTATTAGGTGGCATGGATTCAGAAGATGTTCCCCCTTCTATTCCCTCAATGATTGGCCTCCCCTTGTTCAGCTCCAAGGCCAGCTCCTCTGCAGGTGTAAAGGGTGCTGGTGGTGGCCCTCATCCAGTTCCAGAAACATCACTCTTCTTTTTGGCAACTGCATTTAACCCTCATAGACCGTCACGTCTATTGCGATCTCAAAACTCTGGCCAATTGATAATACCTAGAATATCAAAAATCGACTGCTGGCGGTAGATCCTTTTCCTATTTAGCACCTAAACTCTGGAACAGTCTTCCTAACATTGTCTGGGAAGTAGACACACTCTGTCAGTTTAAATCTAGACTAAAAACACATCTCTTTAACTTGGCATACACAGAAAATTATACATTCCTATTATTCAGATTAGTTAAATGATTATTAGGCTGCATACATTAGGTCAGCCGGAACAGGGAACACTTCCTATAACACGCTATGTACTCGTTACATCATAAGAAGAATGGAATCTACGCTAATATTAGTCTTTCTGCTTATTCCGAGGTTCACTGTAATCAGCCGGATCCAGGCCGTATCCAGATCAGATGGTGGACCTACACCTAGACACGACCATTATTTTCCTGTTATCTCTGTAAAGCTGCTTTAAAACAAACTGTATTGTAAAAAGCGCTATATAAATAAATGTGACTTGACTTGACTCATCCCTCCCTTGGGTCATTTTGGGACGAAATTCATTCTTTTTTTTCTTTTTTCTTTTTTTTATTGAACTATGAATACACACAGAAAAAAAAAGGACTTAGAAGAGTTTTGTGGTTGAAATTTAAAACAGTAACAAATCCTTCCCTTGCAGTTCAATTTGACCCCCATAGGAATGAATGGAATGCGAGAAATGCTTCTGGACACATAGAAAATGCTCAAATTTCTAACTAAAAATGCTAAAACTTTACCAAAAAAATTATTTTATAATGTCTACATGTGCATCTAAATGCATACTGAAGTGAACTGACTTTAGGACCCATGGGAAACGGCTAATTTACTCTATATAGAGCTATAAGACCATCTAGTGGCAAGTGTCATGAAATACCATAGTATATTATTTTTCCAAAAGAGTTTGGCAAAGACACCCAATGCAAGATATTTTGAGAAGAATTGAAAGGGTTATGCATGAAATTTGATTTGAAGTTGAGTTTGAGTTGATTTGAATTTAAGCTGAAAGAATGTGAAGAATATGCTTAAATTATTATTATTATTAGCAAGTGAAAGAATATACAAAATTTACAGATCACTGATCACAAAAAACACCACTGTAACACTCTCAGTACAACACGCCAACAAAATCACTTCTTCCACGTCACCACCACAGCATATTTCAAAGGACGCTCCACTCCACATCCGCCAATCCCGGGGGTACGTCTTGAATATGTCCAATTAAGGGTGAACCTTGGATGTAACAATATTGCAAGTTAAATGTTTTAGGCTATACATTTTGTTCTGCTGGTGAAAAAAGGGAAACTGCATTCTGTAGCATTTCTTTTTCTTTCAGTTTCATAAAAAATAAAGAAAAGTCTTCAAGGTTGGGCAAGGCAGAAACAATACAAAACGGCCACTGAATAAACTCAATTACAACTAAATAAACCTTGTAAAAAAAAAAAAAAACAAAAAAAAAAAACAGTGGTGTCATCTAACTCCTTGGCTAAATCAAACACAAGAGAAAAGATGGCACCCAACCCCTACTGCGTCAGTATAGGGCAGCACTTCTCAAAGTCCGGATCCGGACCCGGAGGGAATTCAATCCGGACCCGCCTTAATTGTGTGATTAAAAGTCTGGATTTCCTACTTTGATAAACGCATGTCAAAATCATTTGTTTAGTGTTTTATGTCTTTTTGGAGATGGCCCGAAATTAAAGCGAAGGCGAGATATTTAAAGTTTTCCTCCGTGATTCAGTTGCCATGACATCCAGTGAATGTATACTTTTGACGTAATCGGGCGCGAGCCGCGCGACGCAACACTTCACCGCAGTAAGCGTTTGTATAGGTGTGGAGGATGTCATTGTCCAAGAAAAGAAAAGTTGACCAAGAAAATAGAGTTTTTAAAGATGATTGGACAGAGAGGTATGCGTTCATTTTGCCCCAATCCAGCACGAAGCCATTCTGTTTGATTTGTAACGAGACAGTTGGAGTTGTGAAGAGTGGAAATGTCAAACGGCATTATGAAACAAAACACGGTCATTTTGAGCGGCAATATCCTCAAAATACAGAGCTACGGACAGGAAAACTACGACAGCTAAAGTCTTCATATGAATCAACAAATAAGTTACTTGTGAGAGCTGTGACACAGCAAGAGAGAGCTACAGAAGCGTCTTTCCGAGTGGCCTGGGTACTAGGCAAAAACAAGAAGCCATTCACTGATGCAGAGATAGTTAAGGAGTGTTTAGTGGAGATCGCAGATGCTTTGTTTGAGGGAAAGGAGAGACAGGAGATGTCAGAGAAATTTAAGAAAATTCCATTGTCCAATGACACTTCAACCAGGAGGATAGAGGTACTTGCCCATGACTTAGTAAAGCAGTTAACTGATGATATCAAAGATGCACCCTGCCTTTCACTTGCGGTGGATGAGTCAACAGATAGCACAGACCAAGCCCAGCTATGTGTGTTTGTCAGATATTTCAGCAAGGCAAAGGGGACATTCTGTGAAGACATACTGGGCCTTACTCCACTCTGTCACACTAGAGGAGAGGACATATATGAAGCTATCATGCAGATGCTTAATGAACGGGGAATTGATGTCAAGCATATTGTGTCCATCACTACTGATGGTGCTCCAGCCATGATAGGGAAGGAGAAGGGAGCTGTTCAACGTCTGAAAGAGCAGCACTCCGACCTGCTGACGTACCACTGTATAATACACCAGTCTGTGCTGTGTGCTAGCCTGGGAAAAGAATATTCAGACGTCATGGAAACTATTATGAAGCTTGTGAACTACCTGAGAGCATCCTCTGCCCTTCAGCACCGTCTTCTGCGGGCATTCCTGACTGAGGTGAGAATTTATTTGACTTTATATACTTCTACTGTGTTTTTGTGTGTGTGTGGGTCAATGGGGGTTTATTAAGTGTCACTCACTCACTCACTCACTCAATCACACTCACACACACACACACACACACACACACACACACACACACACACACACACACACACACCTACACACACACACACACACACACACACACACACAGAGAGAGAGAGAGAGAGAGAGAGAGAGAGAGAGAGAGAGAGAGAGAGAGAGAGAGAGAGAGAGAGTCAGAGACTGGCCAAATATAAAAATATTGCTTCACAGCAAAAGCATTTACATCTTTAACAATTTTAATCAATGTGTAACTAAGGCATAATTAATGCAGGAAATGCTGAAAATCTCCCCACTGACTGATGATAAGTCAACCCTTATGTCACAAATGTTTTTTATTTATTTTTAATTGTAAATAAAATGTAGGAGAAAATGTAATTATATGCATTTGGAACTATTAAAGGTTGTCATCAAAATCTACTTACAACAGACTTTAACCAATTACATTTACAGCATTTGCAAAGGTGTTTGTGTTCACTTTATGAATATTTATGCAACACAAAAAAATTATTTATTTATTTATTTGTATTTTTCTTTCTTTCTCTTATCAGGTAAATGCTGCTTATGACGACTTACTCCTCCATAACAATGTTAGGTGGCTGAGTAAGGGAAGAGTCTTGGAAAGGTTTTGGGCCATCAGGAAAGATTTGGAGATGTTTTTGTCCCAGCAGAAGAATGTCAAAGCCAGCCATTACTTGGATTTTCTGAGGGATAATGACACTATGGAGGTTGTGGCCTTTTTAGTGGACATAACATCTCATCTAAATGAACTAAATCTGAAGCTCCAGGGCCAAGGCAACACAGTGTGTGATCTGATGGCAGCAGTACGCTCTTTTGAAAGGCGGCTGGAGATCTTTAAGAGTGACATCACAGGGCCACATATCCACTTTCCAACTCTTCTCCAGCAGACTAATGGCAATCACCATCGTCACCATCTTTCCTTTTTGGAGAAGCTAGCTGAAAATTTCAGGATGCGCTTTGAGGGCTTCAATGCAGGCAGACAAGTGCTGCTCTGCATTCCATCTCCATTTCTAGTCAAGAATGTTGAGGAGTTTTCAAAAGAAATCAAGAGCATCTTCCCGTGGGCAAGCATGGCATCTCTGCAGACTGAACTCATTGACTTGCAGGAAAATGTGGCTTTGCAAGAAGTGGACTGCGACACTGTTACCTTTTGGACTAAAATGGTCACAGCTGAACATTTCCCCAATCTACAGAAAGTAGCCATCTGTGTTCTTACCATGTTTGGGTCAACCTATCGGTGTGAGTCTGCATTCTCAGCAATGAATGCTGTAAAGAACTCACACCGCAGCAGCTTGACTAATGAACATTTAGGCCAGTGTCTCCGTCTAGCAACCACACCTTTCGTGCCACGGTTTCGGCAGCTGATGGGAGACAGACAGTGCCATTTCTCACATTAGACTGCTCTGTATTTTGCACCATGTTACTTTTGTGGTGTTTTGTTAAGAAAAATCCAGACAATTAAATGAATTATTTTGACACTTTTGCACTTCATGTATTGCAATTCATGTATTTTGAATGCAAAAGGCACCTTATTTTTTCATAAAATGAATGTTGATTTGTTATACATGTTTATTAAAAATAAGTTTTGTAATAACCAATAGTTCCGGACCTTTGTCATTGATGAAAATTCAGATTTGGACCTTTGAATGTAGACTTTGAGAACCCCTGGTATAGGGTATATGTCAAACATTTCATGACCAAACCGGAACCCTGGTCTCATGGCATCCACTTGTCAGAGAAAGTGTTGACAGCAGTATGAACTGACACTGATATCTGTGGACTTTTAAGGTAATCAGCTAAACTACCTAGTTCACTTTATTATTGGCGTTTCATTCTATTTAAATATCTAAACGCGAAATGTGAATACAGAAGTTGCACATAACTCCTATGAAGTATATACAATATTTTCACTAAACTGCCACAATAAAGAAACTAAATGAACACTATAAACAGGTGGAAACACTATAGGGACAAAAGTAAAAATGAGGACACTTTACGAAAGAAGCAAGCGAAATAATATACTAAATTTACAGATCACGAATCTGAATACATCCCCACACACAGGGAAAGAAAAAAACAGCAATACGTCTTCAGCCGTAAGTAAATGATCAGAGAACAAAGAGAACCTTAAATACACAATGATAATGAACTAATGCAGGCAGGTATGCTCTCGTTAAATGAATGTCCATGACAACAGATTAGTGACAGAAAACTAGAATGTGGATCGTGGTTGGGAAACCCTGCTATAGATAACCTGTGATCATCAATCCTCAAAAGGCTAGTGGACAAGCAGAAGCCAACAAATTGTGATCAACTATGTGTATGGAAATTACTGCATTGTGATGGCAGACCTTAAATTAACATTTAAATTGCAAACTGTTACCTATTGTTTGGTGAATATGTATTTTTGTTTGTTTGTTTGTTTTTTGTCTGTGGCCTAATAAAGGTTTAATTGTAATCCTTGTTTACTGTAAAATAGTAAAAAAAAAAAAAAATAAGTTCTTAAAAAATTGCTTTGAACAAAAATTAGTTTGTTATTGAAAAAAGTTCCTGATCACCTGTAGGCTATAAATGATTTCTGCACACAAACACTAGTGTTTAGCCATTTAGACAGAATCTCATATATGGGGTTCAAAGGCTTTTTAATTGGTAGTTATTCTCAGCACATTATATCAACCAACATGCATTTAAATATATATTTCACCAATAATTCAACTCCAAATGCCTCTGATATACGTTGTATTATTTGTATGTGAATTTCCTATACACATATGTGAGTTTAGCGTGTGAACAGGACTTTTATTTTGGAGGGGTGATGTGACGTCACAAAGCTGCGCCGCGCTCCTGCGTCTGATTCGGCTGGAGAAAGGTTTGTATTTAAAGTGTTTAAATAAATGCAAACCGTTCAGATAGTTTTATAGTGTAACATTTTTAAACTAATGTTTAATTATTGAATGTAAAATTATAATGCGTTATTTAACATGAACGTTATTGTTTCGTGATTATAGCGCATCCACACGTGAGAAACAGAAAAAGGTGCGTCTCGTTTCGCCCCTTATATAGTGAATGAATACGAATGAATGATCATGAACACGAATTCGGTCACTGGCAAGTAGAGATGGAGAAACGGATCTTTTTGAAACTCAGGAGTCAACTGAATCAATTACTACGCAAAATGATTCAGTGATTCGAATCGCCGCATGCAGACGAGACCTGCTGGTCAAAACAGAAATGCAACAAGAACACAAACACAATTAGCAAATGTTTTGATTAACGTGTAATCTATGAAACATGATTTAACACCATTAAGTGGCTATTATAAATCATAACACCATAGTGTCTATAATTTGTGTTCTTTTAATAATTTGAAGGACTTGTTAGCATGTGTTTTTCCTGCTTACCAATGCACTGAACTAGTGCTGATTGAGACACACCCAGAGATTTCGTTTGGATTTATTTTTCTTTCTGTTGTTTATTCTCATCTTAATCATGACAGATTGTTCAAAACACACCAACAAAAAATTCTTGTGAAGTGACTGAGGTCCACGTGACACACTATAAAGATGGCGTTTATTAAAGAGGAGAGTGAAGACATGAAGATTGAAGAAAGATTTAGAGTGAAACAAGAAGATACTGAGGAACAAACAATGATGGTGATTATTAAAGAGAAGAGTGAAGAAAGGAAGATTGAAGATACATTCAGAGTGAAACAAGAAGATACAGAGGAACACACAGGTTGGTTTCATTCTCAAAGCGGAACTCAGTCATTTGATCCTCATTAAAATGTCCAGCTCTGCAGGAATTAATAATATTTTTGCAAGATGTTGAGGCATGTTGAGATCACATGACCAGCTAAACACCTTGCTTCAAGTGCACCTGAGAAGCTTACTCCAAGTTGGAAACATAAATTCACTCATTCAAGTTGGAAAAATATGGTAGCAGCCTAAACAAAATTATTATTTGTGTGACTTTAAACATTTACTTTAATGAAAACCATTAATTTATAACATAAATAATAATAACATAAAATTATGCATATTATACATATGCAATTATGCAAATGTTGCTACGATACCAAAATTCTGACTTTGATACGATACCTGACTAAAATATCTGAATACTACTACTGAACTGTTACCATGACGAAAACCTAAAAACAACAGGAAAAGTAATCGCATGAAACTTCTGGGCAGAGCAGATAAATGGTCAGTGGTGTGTGGTTTAATTAGCTCTATAGAGTGGTGCAGGTAAAAGGTAAATTTGTAGGCCAACCGGCAGTTTGCATCACACTGGTTCCCTCGACAAAAAGCCAATGGGATTTTTCTATAGGCTTTTGGATTATCGCTAAAAACAAGCTCTGTGATCAACAAAAGTTTATGATACTTGCACATTTTGTCCATTAAGATAATTATCACAGATGAACACAACTTTTATGAAACTTGAAGCCTAAATGCAGTCGCCAGAAGTAAAAAGCTAAAGCTTGGCTATAAACGAACTACACCACGGTCCAACGACTTTAACCATCACTAAGTTGCCAACAACTTTTCCAGGGTAATACTGATGTATTTTATGTTGTAGAATAAAACGTTAAGATATCTTGAGCTTGTGTTACCACACCTTTTTTCAGCCATATAAACAAAAACCCATTAACTTTGGTAAGATGGAAACGGAAGTGCTAAAATGGTAACTCATTTCCAGGTTTTGGCCTACAAATTTTAGTCTGGAAAGATTCTAACTTTAGAATCCAATCTTTTCTGTTTGGTAACCATCAATGGTTGAACAGGGTTCCTCAAATGCAGGAACTGCAGAATTTAGCTCAAACCAGGGTTCGTACAGATACTGTATAACAAAATAATGTATAAATGACTTTAAGGAATAAAATGACTACAATCAGAGATCTCATTTATCAAACATTTATCAATTCTTTATCAACTTTAAAAGAAAAAAGAAAGAAAAGTAAATGGACTTCTTTTAGATGCTCTTTTGAGTCAAAAAAAAAAAAAAAATTCCGCCAGCAAAGTATGTTGTTTATGACCCAAGAATCAAAGTCTCCCAATGTTGCACTCGGTTTAGGGTTCTGCAAAAGAAGATTACGTCAAATGCTTTCTTCCATGGCTATCTAGCAAGCATGCGGTGTTAGTTATTATTATATTGGTTATATTATATTGCAATCTAATGGCTTGTTTGCACTAAAACTCTTATTTATATTTGAATGATTTGTTATTTTCACTCAAATTACAGATCCAGATACAGTATCCACAATGCAATGTAGAACTTAACATCATATATATATCAAATAAATTACATTGAGCACAAAAAAACTTTTTAAAAACATTTTAGGGGAAACAGGAACTGCTTTAACTGTGACATAAGCACAGGGCCGGCGCCAAGGGGGGCATAGATTAAATTTAGAGGTGTAAATCACACGATACAATCCAACATTGATTCTAATAGCCAGCGATTCAGTATTTATCTGTACCTCAAAACATGACATGATACGATTTTATTTGATTCAGAGGTATATGTGTATATAAAGTCGTTCTGAGATTTCAGATAACGCCTCTTCTGGTAGCTTAGTTGGTATAGGATTTAGCATACATGTTGTAGGTTTGGTTGCTTTGTGTTGGTTTTAATGCTTTAAATGTCTAAATGATTTGATGTCTGTTGCTTTTAGCCATTAAACAGGTTAATTTGTCTTTTTTCACCCTAGACCTGATGGCCCTGAATGAAGAGAGTCAAGAACTGAATGAAAAGGAAGAGAAAGATCAGTATCAAAATCCTAATTTCATAACTGGAAAAAAATCTTTTAGTTGCTCACAGACTGAAAATACTTCCTCACAAAAGTCGAGAGCTAGAAGTAATTTCATCTGCCAAGAATGTGGAAAGAGTTTCAATCAACATGTAAACCTAAAAGTCCACATGAGAATTCACACTGGAGAGAAGCCTTTCTCCTGCCAACAGTGTGGAAAAAGTTTTGCTGAAAAAGGAAACCTTAATAAACATAAGAGAGTTCACACTGTAGAGGACCCTTTCACCTGCCAACAGTGTGAAAAAAGTTTCACTCAAAAATACAGACTTAAAGCCCACATGAGAGTTCACACTGGAGAGAACCTTTTCACCTGCCAAGAGTGTGGAAAATTTTTCATTAGAAAAGCAAGCCTTAAAATCCATATGAGAATTCACACTGGAGAGAAGCCTTTCACATGCCCTCAATGTGGAAAGTGTTTTTCACATATAGCAACAATTAAATCCCATATGAGGATTCACACTGGAGAGAGGCCTTTCACTTGTGATCAGTGTGGAAAGAGTTTCAGACAAAGAGTCGCCCTTAATTCCCACAGGAGGATTCACTCAAGAGGGAATTGTTTTATTTGTCATCAGTGTGGAATGAGTTTCAAAGACAGCAATCACCTTAAGAATCATGTAAAAACTCACACTGGAGAAAACCCTTTTATGTGTCATCATTGTGGAAAAACTTGCTCAAACAAATCAAACCTTAATGTTCACGTGAAAGTTCACGCTGGAGAGAAGCCTTTCACCTGCCCTCAGTGTGGAAAGAGTTTCACTGTTAAACAAAGCCTTAAGACGCACATAAGATCTCACACTGGAGAGAAGCCTTTCACGTGTCTTCAGTGTGAGAAGAGTTTCACATATCGAGCAGAACTGAAATTTCATTTGCAAACTCATTCTGAAAAGACATTGCAGAAAAAGGAGTACTTTCAAAAATCGCCTTCACAGACAATTTAATTGTGATGACAAAAGATTTTTTATTACACCGACGACACTCTAGACAAGTGTGATGTGAGACTATTTTTATTTATGTGGAATGAGTTTTAAATGGTGCCATAAACATATCCATCTGTGTAAAATTAATTTTGATTGTATAGAGGCATCACTCATCGTTTCATTAAGATTAATACAGTGGAATCAATATCTATCTATCTACATTCAAAACTAACTGAATGTATGCAATGTAACAAAACATGAACTTTGGTTCGGACTTTCAGGTGTGAAAACGCACTAGGTCTCCCATCCAAGTACTAACCAGGCTCAACCCTGCTTAGCTTCAGTGGGCAACCAGTCTTGGGCTACAGGGTGATATGGCTGCAGTATCTGCAGAGCACATGCAGAGATAATGCTAAATTCTTGTTTTTCTTTTCTCTATATCTTAAAAAATATATTTATTTTTTTAAACAAAACAGGTGCAGTTTTATAATTTTTCTATTTCAATTAAAATCTAAAAACAAATTAACTAATTTTTTTTCTTGTGCAGTGCGTGGCATATCACAAGCATGGTGGGCAGTACCTTTCAAATAATTAACAATGCTAACATTCGTTAAACAATGACAGCAAAAGTTTTTCTTAGGAGAAAAAGAAGATCTGAAATTTGGGTCCATTTTCTTTATAAAAGTGTAGGCTAAACTAAAACATTCCTTTTTAAATCTGAAGGAAAGCAATGTGAACAAATTTTCTAGAAAGAATACAACAAACCTCAAGCAGCATATGAAGGCTTACCACAAAGAAACTGAGGTAGGTTGACATTTAGGTGGTAAAGGTTTTACCACCTAAATGTCGTTGTTAGGTTGTAGAATATTTTATAGCTAGACTGAATCCATTAAGTCAGGGTAAAGTATTTTAGGAGAAGTGGATGAATTTCCCGAAAAGGGTGAATAAATTATTCAACATCATTAATGGGTTCAGTTGGTTGATAATGATGGTATGTATTAAATCCTAGTGAATTTACATGACCTAATGTATGGATTGAGAAATGTATAAACTTGCCTTTTTTTGTATGATTATATGTAATCAAAAGGGGGAGTGTAGTGGACAATTTTAACATAGCAAGTAGCAAACCATATAAGACATTTTTGAACATAGCAAACCATATAAGACATTTTTGTCAAACATAAAGGAAACCAGCTATCTGTGATAAATTTATTTTGTGTTTAGCCTTGAACAGGCTAAACACAGCCTTGGATCATTGTCACAGCTGCAGATAACTGAGTACCATATAAGGAGTTGTTTTTATCTCAGTGACTAGAAGCCCTCTCACATTGAATAAAGGGGTTGTGAGGCCTATAAATGTCTTAACCCTCTAATGCATGAATTATGTTTTTGCACTTAAAAAAAAAATGTAATCTTATTTTCTGGAAGATTTAAGATAACAGATTAACAAAGTAAATAAAAATTAAAAATCAACCTCCCCCTGATTTTATTTTGTTGCCGCAGGGCAACGATATGCAGTATAGGTAGTAGGGATGAGCGAGTACAGCATTATCTGTATCTGTATCTGTATCTGTTAACCATATGAATTATCTGCATCTGTATCTGTACTCGGACTGGGCGGGGCCTAACCCGGAAGTGGGCGGGATTTAATCCGGAAGTGGGTCGGGTTGTCTTGAAATGGGCGGGGCTTTAACCAGTATGTTATTTTAAGCATGCAATTGATATGGGTTGATCAGAAATTGTTATATTTATTGCTGATTAGAAAACTATTTACATGACAGCATCAGCATTGAGCTTCAGATCAATGGTTTTGATCACGATAACAAACAAACTACAGAACAAGTTTTGCAACAATGAATACAACACATGCGGTTGCAATTATGAAGTAAAATGTAATGAACAAGAGTTTTCATCTCAACTAGGGCTGGGTGATATGGACCAAAAGTCATATCCCGATAGATTTAGGCTGAATTTCGATATACGATATATATATCCCGATATTTTTTATTTTTCATGTTTTATTTTTTTTCAAAATTTGTTAACACACACAAGTACTGTCACCCTTCACTTAACATAAATTGTAAGAATGACTAATAGTAAAGACTAGTACTAATAAACATTAGGCCTATGCTAAAGGTATTAAATAGCAGTCCCAAACTAGTTTTTGTTAATACAATGTTGGTATGAGCCACCACAGTCATTTAAAAATATAAAAAAATAACACAAAGAAAAATAGTGGCATTTTGTGGTTAATATGGAAACGACAGTTACCATGGTGAATACATAATACTAACAAGAACTGTTAATGAAACATGGAAACTGCTCCTGGTGAATAGAATGAAAATCATACCTGCATTACTTTTATTTCGTGTAATTTACAACGTAACGGCGTTGCATGCTCGTAGTTTCTTTTGCACTTTATATACAGTGAGGCGATACACAGCGCGCGCCGCCGCATTTGCGCGTGCAATTGAGTGTGCGCTACGACTACAGTAGGGTGATATCAGCTAAATTGGGCCACTTTTTGGTAAATCGTTTGGGACAATAATACAATACCATATATGTCTTTTCCATGTGTGTTTTTATGATTAATAATGGCTGTTTTTGATAATTTTGTGCTAAAATTATGTAATAAAATATAATTATTTATGCCCTACAGTTCTTGAAACATTAGCTGTGCCAACTTTTTTTGCATGAGCAGTTTCAGGTAAAATGGGCCAGTCAAACTACAAAGGGAAATATTTATTTACAATTTAAATTTAATTTTAAAACACAATTTCTTATACAGCCACATAACATTTAAACTGTATTAAACAAACATATTAATATTGTGCTATTAAAAAAAAAAAACATTTTGGGTGCAAAGTCAAACCCATATTCAAATTGCAATTGCAATTAAACAAAGTAATTTTGGAACAGCATATATAGATCAGTGAACTGATGTGTGTGTGTGTGTGTGTGTGTGTGTGTGTGTGTGTGTGTGTGAACACATTTAGAACAAAATGTACAAATAAAAAAAAATCTCATTCAAAATTGATAATTGGGGTGTGTGTGTGTGTGTGTGTGTGTGTGTGTGTGTGTGTGTGTGATGAAAAGATTTTTCAAAGACAATCTTTGCAGATGAAACCATCGTCATCACATATTCCGTTTTCTTCACCACAGCTCTCATGAAACCATGCAGAACATGGTTCACATTTGACCCATTCCTCAGTAGCCTTAGGGTCATCTGGGTCACCATAGTGGTTTTTGCAGACTTTGCAAGGTGATTTTCCCTCCTTTTTCCCCCCCTTTGTTTGCTTTCTGCCTGAGTACTTGCTGGCTGCCTTGGTTGGATTCTTGCTGGATGACTTTTTTTTAAATATGTATTCAATGTGCTGCTCAGATGATAGGTTGTATGATGGTGGCTTCACTCTTTTTCTGATGGCCCTCTCCCTTTGCGGTATTGAGATCAAGTCAGTGAATGTGACCGATCTCACAGACTGAACAGAAAGAAAGTAACAAAGAACCTATGTTATTGCAAGAAATAAAATAATTATTTGGTCTTGCCTACATTTTATATAAGGGACTAAATTCTGTGTGTGTGTGTGTGTGTGTGTGTGTGTGTGTGTGTGTGTGTGTGTGTGTGTGTGCGTGCGTGCATGTGTGTGCGTGCACGTATGTTTGCGTGAGCATGCATGTGTAACATGTCATATAGCCTTAGTTTGAAAGTAGTATAAAATATATCTTACTGTGGAGGTGGAAGGTCCCTCATCCTGGGAGTGGGTTTCTTTCTGGGGTGTGAACTGGTTGAAGAGGTCATTATCTTCAAGTACATCCTCCAACACAACCTCTTCACACACCACCTTCTCATCTTCTGGGAAAAAGTACAGTGGTTCCACAGGTAGCAAAGGTGTCAGAGAAGCAGAGGACTGAGGTCTGGCTGGCGGGTGGGAGGGTTGATGTCCAGAGAGCAGGGCTGATGGCTGGTGGGCAGAGTGGGTCAAGTTCAGCAGGGGTGACCATGGTCCAGTGGGCGGGGGTAAGAGACTCTGCGGCCTTGTGGGCGGGGTTGGGAGAGACTGCGGCCTTGTGGGCGGGGTTGGGAGAGTGGATGGTAGCACTCTTTCGGTGGTCTTGCTGGGGGCAAAAGCAGTCTCAGGGAGAATATCTTTATTGAGAGGGAACATCCCTGTTCCCCGGAACCCTGCCTGGGCATTTTCAATAGTGGCAGCCTTTGCCCAAGCCCTGCTGAACACCGCAAAGAACTCCATCCTTGACAGCTTCTGTCCAGCCATCATCCTCGTCCACTTCCTCCCTTCCTGGTCCCAGTGGTGTTTTAGACTCTTGAAGAGGGCCTTGTCCGCTGGTTGCAGCGCATGAGTTGTGTGGGCAGGGTAGCACATGATGTGCACATTCTTGCTCTTCAGTAGCTTAATAAACTCCAGGTTATAGACGTGGCTACTGTGGCCGTCAAGGAGGAGAAGGTGAGGCCTGGGGTCATCCCTAGGGAGGGACTGAATGAACAATTGACCCCACTCCAGAAAGAGGTCAGAGGTAATCCAGCCATTGTCTGAACACCTTACACTGGTGTTCTCTGGGCATCCCTGTAACCACTCAGAACGAACACGCTTCCCCTTAAAAATAATCATTTTTCGACTGTATGTGCCTTCTGCATTGAACGCTGCCAGACAAGTCGTTGTCTCCCCTTTTTCTCCGGCACACACCTCCACACATGGCTGGCCAACCTGTCCAATGACCTGTGTTGAACTGAACTGATCCTGAAGCCCAGACTCGTCACAGTTCCATATATGTGACGGTGTGCCGTCGATACCCAGCTTGATCAAAAGGCTCTCATATTGATTAAACCACTGGCTAACCACCTCTTTGTTGAGTCCAGCAGCCCATGCTGCAGACAGGACCTCTGGCTTGCGCATCCCAAGCTCTGGGTTGCGCTTTAGAAAGTTCTGAAACCAGTAATATCCGGCCCTCCCTGCTGTCTTGGAGAAACCAGATATGTTGTTTTTGGCTGCGAAATCAAAGGCCACTTGCTGGACATCACGTTTTGTGTAGGGAAACCCCCTCTGCGCCAAGGTCTTGAGGGTGGTAGCAAGCTCCCTTTCCGCCTCTTCTGGAAGGTAGGGCTTCCGCCCTGACGCATGTTCACAGCCAGTCACCTTTGCACTGATGCGTCTTTGCAGTGTGGATCGCGGCACACCCCATGCTCGTGATAAGAGGTGCACACTCACTGTAATTCCTTTCTTCACTCCATCCCTGTATTCATCTAAGGCCCCCTTCATCCTCTCCTCTTTCCACAGATTGTAGTTTTTTGGTCTTCCTTTCTCTCCCTGTTTTATGTTTGTATTCTTTCCTTTCTGGTCCTTGCTCCTTTCTTTTCTCTTTTTCTGTCTCCTCTGCTTGTCTCCTCTCTCATCTTTTCTTGTCCTCTCACTTCCTCTCTCTTTCCTTCTCCCTCTCTCATCCTTCCTCATCCTCTCACTTCCTCTCTCTTTCCTTCTCCCTCTCTCATCTCCACTCGCTTCCTTCTCATTTGCCATACTCACTGTAAATAAAGTATCTATTACCATCTATTACCATTATTACTCTTGGGGGGGGGGGGGGTCATAGTGAGTGTGTGTGTGTGAATGTAACATGCACTACATTTATAAATTTTTATAAATAATATAGGCTATTATCAATTTAAATATATAAAAAAATTGTGTAATAAAACATTTACACACACACACACACACACACACGCGTATGTGTTTGTGAGTGACAGAGATAATGGCCCATTTTAGCTGAAACCATGT
This sequence comes from Scardinius erythrophthalmus, assembly GCF_964197995.2. Lineage (NCBI taxonomy): Eukaryota > Metazoa > Chordata > Actinopteri > Cypriniformes > Leuciscidae > Scardinius > Scardinius erythrophthalmus. The sequence goes on from NC_138224.1 coordinate 29,561,244, forward strand.
AGCCCATTTTACCTTAGTGGGTTAAGGTAAATTGGGCTACCAAGAAAATCATCTCCTTATCAAAAAATATGTTCAGATACCAAACTAACAACATTATTTCTGATTGATGCCATCAAGACAGATATTATGCATATTTTTTTATGTGCATGTTTTTTTTATTTATAGATTTATCATCCTTATAATAGTTTAGTCACATTTGGTATGCCAGACTACTTACCATGCAGCTTTCTGGTGCAGTCTTGATTAGAATGATTGCCCCGCCCACCATGGCAACCATAAACCAATCAAATCACCTGTTACTTGTTAAGCACAGTTATGACAACAGTTTGAAATCCTTTGCAGTCATTGGCACTAAATTCCAGAGGGGATGGGACTCACAAACCTTAAATTGCCCATTTTACCTGATGGCCCATTTTACCTGATATCACCCTATAACGGCTGACAGGACAAGAAAGTCAGTTTTTTCTGAGGTGAAAGACTTTATTTCATGTTATAACATAACATGCTCTAAACACGCACGCAAAGTGGAAAAGGAGGGGCGCGGGGAGCAGTGCAGAGAGCTCCGGGTCAGCTCTGCTTGGAGCAAGGATCACAGCGCAAATTTGAACCATATCGATATATGCGATATGGTCTAATTCCATATCGCGTTTAAATGTATATATTCTTTATATCGATATATCGCCCAGCCCTAATCTCAACTTAACTTTAAAAAAAAAAAATCCGAGCACAGATATTGACTCGTATTACTTGTATAATACTCGTACTCGACAAAAGTGCTTTATCCGTACCGGATACTCGTTTCAGCCGAGTATCCGGCTCAACTCTAATAGGTAGTAAATCACAGAGAAAAATTTCATATTGTCTTAACATTTATTAGGAAAATCAAGAGGGAACTGGCACTCTTTTCAAATATTTCATTATGGCATTTGGCCACTTCAGATATGTCTTAACAAGTAACAAGTAATTCATTTGACTAAAACGTTTTTTGTCAGTCCATATACACACATCAAACAGTGGTAGCTTTCTTTTTAAAAACACTGGAGACCCCGTTTTAAAGTATTGATCAGGGGATAAGATGTCATCAGCTTGTGGAAGGCTGCCTTGCCAATCAGGGTATGCAGGGAAACTAGAATCATGGCTGGTTTTCCACCTTGGTTGCTGAGGGACATCCTCACCATCATCATTCTCAGATTCATTTTCTTCTTCTTCACTTCTCTCATTATTGTTTACTTCATCACCTTGAAAAAGAGAACATTTATGGTTGACTGAATTGCAAATTGTGACATTGATAGAATTGCCTTCCTTTCCTCCAATATCTTTGCTTTCTGAAATCGTACTCGTTTACTAACGTAACCTCGGTTCTCTCTAGAAGAGGGAACGAGTACTGCGTAATATCTTATGCTAGGGGAAAATCTCTTTTCTGCGAGATATTGAAGCCAAAAATTATCCTTAATTTTCGTTCAAAGTTTGTTTTTATTGTTTTTAACAATATAAATCACATTCCCAATCCCCAACCCCTTAGAATAGCATCCATACTGTCCATTAAAACAAAATGGAATTGTAAAAACCAAGTATACATACAAACATACTAACAAACATTAACCTCCAACCAAATATAAATACATACATACATAAAAATAATAATAATAATAAAAAAAAATATATATATACATATATATATACATATATATATACATACATACATACATATACACATACACACATACATATACACATACACACACACATACATATATATACACATACACACATATATATATATATACACACACATATACACATACACACATACATAATAATAATAATAATAATAAAAAATAAAAAAGTGTCCATAGTAGTGGCATTATTTAAACAGACTTATCAACATATTCAATAAAAGAGGGCCACAACTTAAAAAATTGTTTTTCCGATCCTCTTAGCGAATACCTAATTTTTTCGAGGCAGAGACAAGACATCATATCTTTAATCCACTGAGTGTGAGTGGGTGGCAAGGGGTCTTTCCATTTTAATAATATTGCTCTACGTGCGATCAGGGAAGAGAAAGCAAGGTACTGGCTCTAATCTATACTGAAGGACTGCAGAAAGGGTGAGAAATATGGATCGCCAGTAATGCTCTAAATTGGGGCATGTCCAGAACATGTGAATTAACGTTCTCTCAGCACATTGACATCTATTACACATAGGGTTAGTACCAGGAAACATTTGAGCTAGTTTAACTTTAGATATATGAGCTCTGTGTACTACTTTAAACTGTATAAGCGAATGCCGAGCACATATTGATGATGAGTGGACTTGTTTAAGAACACAGTTCCATGTGTCTTCGGAGAGTGGTCTATCAAGGTCTTCCTCCCAAGCTCTTTTAATGCTATCCAGGGATGAACATGCCGGATTTACCATTAAATTATAAATAATAGCAATTGAGCCTTTAGCTATTACGTTACATGAAAGAAACCTATCCAAAGGATTTTCAGAAGGCATCGTTGGGAAGTCTGGTACAAGTGACTTAACGTAATGTCTTGCTTGCAAGAATCTAAAAAAATCTGACTTGGTAGGACCAAAACGTAATACCAATTGCTCAAAAGAAGCAAATACATTATTCACAAATAAATCTTTGAAACATTTTATCCCCTTGTGAGACAAACTCTTGAATGAACCATCCTGCATCGAAGGTGGAAAAAAATGATTACGGAACACAGGGCTAAGAAGAGAGGGATCCCTAAAACCAAATGATTTCCTGAATTGGATCCAAATCCTCAACGAGTGTTTTACCACTGGGCAATCGACAGAAGTATAAGAAGTCAACTGTAAATTAGATGCAAGAAGTGCTGGAAGGGAAAAATGCTGTAAGCATTTATTTCCATGTCCACCCAGGACGGTCTATTGGGCAAAAGGTGATAATGCCACCAGTAAAGTGTATTTCGTATGTTAGCTGCCCAGTAGTAAAACTTAAAATTAGGTAAGGACATACCACCATTGCATCTAGGCCTCTGAAGGAATGCTTTGCGTAGACGAGGGTGCTTACCATTCCAAATGAAAGAAGAGATAAAAGATTTAAAAAAAGACAGGAGAAGAAATAAAGGTAAACACTGAAAGAGATAAAGAAATTTAGGAAGCACCACCATTTTAATGGAATTAATGCGCCAAATGAGGGAAATCTTTAAAGGTGACCATTTAGAAAGATCTTTCTTAATCCGTTCAAGAAGCATGCCAAAATTATGTTTAAAAATATGCTTATGATGGCGAGTGATACAGACCCCAAGATAAGTGAGCTTATTTTTGACTAGTTTCAGTGGTATGTTGGAATACTGTAATTGTGTATCTAGCTTGTTAATTGGAAAAAGTTCACTCTTGTGCAGATTAAGCCTGTAGCCAGAAAACCGACCAAAATTCTCAAGCAAAGATAGAGCTGCGGGTCAAGAGGTTTGTGGGTTTGATATAAAAAGTAGATCGTCTGCATAAAGAGTTACCTCTCACCACGGGTAATTCCAGTGATCTGCTGACTCTGGCGTAGGGCGATTGCTAAAGGCTCAATAGCTAAAGCAAATAGTAGTGGGCTTAGCGGACAACCCTGTCGAGTTCCGCGATGCAAGTTAAATGGCCTAGAGTACAGACCATTGCTTAGGACTACTGCGGAGGGAGCACTATAAAGTAATTTAATCCAAGAGAGAAAGACTGGGCCAAATCCAAATTTTTCTAAAACCAAAAAAAGGTACTCCCACTCAACCCTGTCGAACGCCTTCTCTGCGTCTAAAGAAACAACACATTCTGGAATGGCCTGATGCTGAGAGTATACCACATTAAGCATTTTTTTCGGGTACAAACGCCGCCATACATCCGAAATACCATATTAAGAAAAATAATTATTTAGAAAAATGGAGGATTTGTTTGCAGCGCATGGTCTAGATGATGAACGGTCCAGCACTGGGTCAAGGCAACAATTAAAGTCTCCCCCAAGTATAAGAGAATGCGAGTTAAGATCAGGAATAAGTGATAGAGTATGTTTAAAAAAACTGACATCATCAAAATTAGGAGCATAAAAGTTAGCTAAAGTTACATTCTTATTGCATAGGGTGCCTACAACAACTATATAACGACCATTCTTATCTGATATAATATCATTTGGTACAAAGGGTACATTCGTATTAATCAAAATAGCCACACCTCTTGCCCTTGCCTGGAAAGAAGAATGAAAAATCTGCCCCTTCCAACCACGATTGAGGTGATTTTGATCTGCGATGCGTAAATGGGTTTCTTGCAAGAAAGCAACCTCTGCTTTGAGCTGTCGAAGATGAGCAAGAACTCTGTTTCTCTTAACTGGATGGTTTAGGCCCTTGACGTTCCAACTCAAAAATCTCAACTCTCTACCCATTAGAGTATCTATCAGAAGTCTGTGATCGGAGAATGAAAATAAAAGAATTACAAAAAGTTAAATAACATAACATCAACAAAGGAACAGCAAACATAAAAGTCGTAAGGTCAGCACGACGCCATCCCATACAGAAACCCAACCCACCCACATAATCAACCCAACCCTCAAAGAACATTACAATAACAGCAAAACTACCCCCCTAGAACAAGAACTAAGTGTTCTGAACACTTCCTTATTTCGCCTTACCTTATATAATCCTCAATCCCTTAAAACAAAGTATCCTCATTATACAACACATAGCCCTAGGCCTAGATAACACTACAGTATCAAATAGTGCGCTTAACATACAAGCAGACCAATGGCATAACGATCCTTGGATCATACTTAAACATTTGACCAATGTAATGATCACAGGGCAAATCAAAATAAATGAGAATGTAAAAAAATAAAAAATAAAATAAAAAATTTCCCCTAAAGTAGACAAAAATTGCAATCAAAATCTTGCAAGCAGCATTTGTGATTGCACCAAAAAATAAAATAAACGAGATATACATCATACAACAAATTTAATTCAACGATGGTATCAGATCAAATACCGCAGCACCAATCAGTCATTAGAAACGTAGAAATGACTGCATGATGTAAAACACTTTCAATGAACAGTAAACCGTTTATAATGTCAGAGAGCTCAGGAAAATCTGGCGTAGTTAAGTAAATGTTGTACAGCTCCCTCGTGACATAAAAAGTAAATAAAGTCATAACCCCCACCGTTCAAGTTTATTGAACGGCTGTCGAGGCACTAACGTTACGGTGCGCCGTCAAAAACTCCTTGGCCTCATCCACCGATGCAAGCATCTTTTTCTCACCTTCCTTAGTCAGGATCCACAGCCTTGCGGGGAAAAGAAGAGATGGCTTAAATCCAAGACTGTAAAGCTCTGCCATTACCCCTCGATATTGAGCGCGCTGAGGATCGGCGCACACCGCTTCCAGAGAGTGAATTCGCTCGCTGAGGAGGTCTGCATTGGATTCCAGTGATGTTATTCGTGGTCCAGTGTCCGACACCGCAGCCTGGACGAGGTCAAGTTTTGCCTCTAAGGATGTCAAAGCGGTTTTGAAATCGGAAGAAAGAGCGGCTCTGTGTTCTTCCAATAAGTTAGTCAAGGCTGACATGCTAACCAAATTATCCTTAATTTTGAAATAATGTAAAACGTGTTGCAGCAGCATGCTGGACGGCTTGCGCGCCCATTGGCTGCCCTGCGGCAACTGCAGCATCCTATCGAGAGAGGCCCCTCGTGCCCCTCCCGCCGAAACGGACGTGGCTTGGGCCTATAAATACAGCTCGACAGGCTGATAGAATCTGTTTTTTCATCGCCGAAGCGAACCAGAGCGTGTTGCAGGCATGGCAAAGATACGCAGTACTCGTTCCCTCTTCTAGAGAGAACCGAGGTTACGTTAGTAACGGAGTACATTCTCTTACGAAAGGTCTCTCGTACTGCGTAATATCTTACGCTAGGGGAACACAGTGTAAAACGCTGTGCGTGCTGAGATCTGTCACCAAAGTCCGAAGGGCAGGTGCCCGGGGCTCATATAGTGCATAATCACCAGGGACTCGCAGAGAGTCCGGGAAGAGGGGCTAGAATAGCATCATTCCCGTAATAAGCAGCATTCTATAAGGAGCTAATCATATAAACAGTGTTCCACACAGTCAGGGCAAAAAACTCAGCCTGGTCTGAAGAATATTATGGGTCTTATACCCTGCCCATAGAGTTATTTAATCGTTCAGCGAGCGACGCTCAAGCAGTTTCAGTATTCTGGGCCGATAGCATCGGGGCAGACACTACTGATTTACTAGACAGAAAGCAGCTTAGCCTGCAAAGCGGGAACCTCTAGGTTATAAAACCTTATAAATGTAGACGGGGAGGCCCAGCCTGCCGCCATACAGATATCCTGCAAGGCAATCCCACTAGACCAAGCCCACGACGAGGCCATGCCTCTCGTGGAGTGCGCTCTGACACCCAAAGGGCACTGCAGGCCCTTAGAAGAGTAAGCAAGCACTATAGCGTCAACTATCCACCTGGATAGACTCTGTTTCGACGCAGCTAGTCCCTTAGAACGTCCGCTGAACGAAACAAAGAGCTGCTCTGTCTGACTGAAGACAGTCGAGCGAGACACATAAGCCCTTAATGCCCTGACCGGGCAAAGGAAGCTCGCATCCTTTTCCTCATTATAGATCGGCAGGGCTGACAGGGAAATGACCTGAGCCCTAAACGGTGTGTTGAGGGATTTAGGAACGTACCCGTGCCTTGGTTTGAGTATGACTTTCGAGTCATTTGGCCCAAATTCCATACATGTCGCGCTCACTGAGACAACTTGCAAGTTCAGCCTGTGAACCCGCTTCAGCCCATTAGTGTGCTCCAGAGCCAGCTTCAGCCCCAGAGCTCCCTGTCTGCCATGTTACGACCAATGAACTCTGTCTGCTCTGTATAACCATGGAGGTCTTTAAAGAATTCTCTGCCTGCCCAGATATGACCACAGAGGTTGTTCCCGTGTTTCTTGTTTGCCCTGATATGACCTCTGAGGTCATCCATGAACTTTCTGTCTACCTCGACAACCACAGAGGTCATTTCTGAACTACCTGTTTACACCGACACGACCGCAGAGGTCGTTCAAGATCTGCTTGTCTGCCTCGACGCGACCTCAGAGGTTATTTATGAACTTCCTGTCTACCCAGAAATGACCAACACTTTGCAGTTCCTTTATGACCAGCAAAGACGCCATTAAGCTCCCTGCCTGTTTTGACATGACATCTGAGACCTAACCTCTCTGTGCTCTGTGTTTAAGTTTAGCCTTATCAACCGTGCTCAACTCAATTGCACTTGGATCCTCTGCCTGCCTTCCTTAATTCCCCTGTTTCGTGACACTTATACAATTTTGTCTAATTTGACCATTTTAAATTAAAATAGGCTTAAAATTTACGTGATTCATGTAATGTAATAATTGGTAACTGTTAATATGAGGGGACAAGAGACATAAAGAAGCTGATTTTATCAGATTGGCATAAGTTAATGAATGTATACATATTATGAATGACTTCCATCCATCCATCCATCCATCTTCCTCCGCTTATCCGGGGCCGGGTCGCGGGGGCAGCAGTCTAAGCAGAGATGCCCAGACTTCCCTCTCCCCGGACACTTCCTCCAGCTCTTCCGGGGGGGACACCGAGGCGTTCCAAGGCCAGCCGGGAGACATAGTCTCTCCAGCGTGACCTAGGTCTTCCCCGGGGTCTCCTCCCAGTGGTACGCGCCCGGAACACCTTCCCGGGAAGTCGTCCAGGAGGCATCCGAAACAGATGCCCGAGCCACCTCAGCTGACCCCTCTCGATGTGGAGGAGCAGCGGCTCTACTCTGAGCTCCTCCCGAGTGACCGAGCTTCTCACCCTATCTCTAAGGGATCGCCCAGCCACCCTGCGGAGAAAGCTCATTTCGGCCGCCTGTATCCGGGATCTTGTCCTTTCGGTCATGACCCAAAGCTCATGACCATAGGTGAGAGTAGGAACGTAGATTGACCGGTAAATCGAGAGCTTCGCTTTGCGGCTCAGCTCTTTCTTCACCACGACAGATCGGTACATCGACCGCATTACTGCAGAAGCTGCACCGATCCGTCTGTCAATCTCCCGTTCCATCCTTCCCTCACTCGTGAACAAAACCCCAAGATACTTAAACTTCTCCACTTGAGGCAGGAACTCTCCACCAACCTGAAGTGAGCAAACCACCCTTTTCCGACTGAGGACCATGGCCTCGGATTTGGAGGTGCTGATTCTCATCCCAGCCGCTTCACACTCAGCTGCAAACCGTCCCAGTGCATGCTGAAGGTCCTGATTTGATGAGGCCAACACGACAACATCATCCGCAAAGAGCAGAGATGAAATCGTGATATCACCAAACCTGACACCCTCCGGCCCCTGGCTGCGCCTAGAAATTCTGTCCATAAAAATTATGAACAGAACCGGCGACAAAGGGCAGCCCTGCCGGAGTCCAACATGCACCGGGAAGAAGTCTGACTGACTGCCGGCAATGCGAACCAAGCTCCTGCTTCGGTCGTACAGGGACCGGACAGCCCTTAGCAAAGGACCCCGGACCCCATACTCCCGGAGCACCCTCCACAGGCCGCCGCGAGGGACACAGTCGAATGCCTTCTCCAAATCCACAAAGCACATGTGGACTGGTTGGGCAAACTCCCATGAACCCTCCAGCACCCTGTAGAGGGTATAGAGCTGGTCCAGTGTTCCACGGCCCGGACGAAAACCACACTGTTCCTCCTGAATCTGAGGTTCTACTATTGGCCGTATTCTCCTCTCCAGTACCCTGGCATAGACTTTCCCAGGGAGGCTGAGAAGTGTGATCCCCCTGTAGTTGGAACACACTCTCCGGTCCCCCTTCTTAAAAAGAGGGACCACCACCCCGGTCTGCCATCCCAGAGGCACTGTCCCCGACCGCCACGCGATGCTGCAGAGACGTGTCAGCCAAGACAGCCCCACCACATCCAGAGACTTGAGGTACTCAGGGCGGATCTCATCCACCCTCGGTGCCTTGCCACCGAGGAGTTTCTTGACTACCTCGGTGACTTCAGCCCGGGTGATGGACGAGTCCACCTCTGAGCCCTCAGCCTCTGCTCCCTTAATGGAAGACGTGACGTCGGGATTGAGGAGATCCTCGAAGTATTCCTTCCACCGTTCAACGACATCCCCAGTTGAGGTCAACAGCTCCCCACCTCTACTGTAAACAGCGTTGATAGGGCACTGCTTCCCTCTCCTGAGGCGCCGGACGGTTTGCCAGAATCTCTTCGAGGCCAGCCGATAGTCCTTCTCCATGGCCTCACCGAACTCCTCCCAGGCCAGAGTTTTTGCCTCCACAACCACCCGGGCTGCAGTTCGCTTGGCCTGCCGGTACCCGTCAGGTGCCTCAGGAGTCCCGCAAGCCAACCAGGCCCGATAGGACTCCTTCTTCAACTTGACGGCATCCCTTACTTCCGGTGTCCACCACCGGGTTCGGGGATTGCCGCCTCGACAGGCACCAGAGACCTTACGGTCACAGCTCCGAGCGGCCGCTTCGACAATGGAGGTGGAGAACATGGTCCACTCGGACTCAATCTCTCCAGCCTCCCTCGGGATCTGGTTGAAGCTCCGCCGGAGGTGGGAGATGAATGACTTTAATAAACTTATTTACCTGGTGTTCATAGCCTTCAGTAAATTACCTTGTCTAAGAAAATGATTAATAAAACAGGCTAAATATCAGTTTTCACAGACACGAAAATAAAAAGACAAAGGAGGGGAAGAGACAGATCCTGAGAGAAAAAGAAAGAGTGATGGAATTGCGGAGAGAGCATGTGTTGACAAATAATCTACTGCACACTGACATGGTTTTGAAAGCTATTTATTGGCGTTCAAATGTCTTAAAATGAACATAATGTAGATCAGAGAAATCAAACTTTTCTCAGGGGAACCCCCAAACAGCTAGCCTAGAAATCTAGACACACCCTAGCGGCAGCAAATTTTATTTTACAGGCAGTGTAGTCTAGCAACTCTCCGTTGACTTTCGAGCTGGAAAAACCAAACTCTAGTCAGGCCAATCACATCGTGTATAGAGTCGGTGGGCGGGCTTAACAAAATGATGACAGATACAGCAAAAGTTTAATCTATCAACTAGCTACGCTGGTGGGAAAACGCTCTGGATGGTTGTAGCACTATCCTATTGCGTGCAGTAGGGCTGAACGATTAATTGCATTTGCGATAATATCGCAATATGATGAAATGCGTTTTTTTAACCGCAAAGCTGCGATTACAGTCTGGTCACGTGACACGCGAGAGTAAACCAGTCTGTATTGCAGATGAATCATCAACTTGGCATGCTACGCATATAGGCCTGGCATAGGCTACAGGAAATAACAGTTTATGTTTAATTTATGTGATATTGTGTTATAGATTCTCTCCAACGATTCTGTATCGATTAAGATAATTTCAGATTCATGTCTGCTTAGTTTTAAACACAGATACGTGATGACGCTACGTGTGCTTTATAAACAACCGTATTCTGCTTGCTTCTAATTCCTTTGTCACAAACACACACACACACACACACACACACACACACACACGACACCACTCAAACCTTACAAGAAATAATCTTTAATAAAGTTCGGAAAAGTTTATTAAAAAGCGAATTACAAGGACATTCGCGGGCTTCATCATAGCACAAGAAATGAGATACGAGCGGTCAGTCTCGCCAGCCAGTATTTTACTTACAAATGTTCTACGAAGGCATCATATGTCTTGGAATGCAGTTGGCTTATATATTAAAAATATGAAAATCACAGACAGAAGCTGCTTTCAATTTCAAATACTCACGCGCGCTTTGCGAAGAGCGCTTGAGCATGCGGCTGTGAGCGACTCCGTCTACGTGGTTAAATGTACTTGCATCTCAAAATGCTTTTATGATGCGAAATTAATGTGACACAGTCAGTTATATCTTAAGTTCTTAAACAGACAGGACAAACCACATCTTATAATTTCAAAAGAAATGAAAACATTCAGACAGCCTACTCTTAAATACTGAAAGCACTCTTTGTTTATTGCTTGTAATATTTTTTCCCCTCTTTGTTATTTGTTTTGAAGCTATATTTGTTAAAATTATTAACATGTAATTGTATTAATTTAGTTTTTTAATGTGTAATTATTATAAGTAGGCCTACTTATACCTATGTAATTAAATATTTTAAGTTTTATTAATAAGATCAATTAAAGAAAGAAATGAGATCGGCTCATGAGTTGCCTAAAGATTCCCTTCCCTATTTTACAATGATTTATTGCTTGTTTTTGTTGAATAATAGAAAAGATCTTAAAAAATAATCGCATATTAAATCGCAATCGCAATATGGGTAAAACTAAATCGCAATTAGATTATTTTCCAAAATTGTTCAGCCCTAGCGTGCAGAGGGAATTTGAAAGACAACCGTTTATCCCGCCCATCGGATTGAGTCCTGCCAATGGTGAGTTCCCAGACCCAACATCTTGATGTGGGTCTGGTTTGCCAGGCTACCAAACCGCCCTAACTAGCTCAAATTTGGCACCACTGTGATTTTAAAACCCTGCCTATGGCCCTGGTCGGTTCATTTGTTTAATCTTCCACAAATCATAAATATCACTTCACTAACATCTAACTTTTGATTTGTTTTCCTGCTGTCACCTTATGATATTATCCCTGAAGCAGAAATTAATTAAAACACTGGAAAGGTTGATGTTGCTCAGGGGGAAACTCAAAGTGAGAGTCAAAATCACAATTAACAGCACGATTAATAACACATTCTAATGTTACTGACTGAACGTTGCATATTTGTTAGTTTTGTGTAGTCTGTGACTTTAATATTTTACTATTATACAATGAACAATTTTTGTCAATAAAATTTATCAGTTTTAGATATGGCTCTTTTGGGAGAAATGCATCAAAGAACATGTAGAAAAATGGCTTGTTAGTATATAAACAAAAAACAACAAAAAATTGCCCCCTGGTAAAAATGGTGTCTGCACTTTAAATTAACTAAGAATTCAGCTCTGAATACCACTAATACCACCAGATATATTTTACAACTGATGTATGTTTTCTGTGTTTGTGTTAACAATTTTGTTATTTCAGACACGACTTGTGAGAGGGACTTTTATTTTGGTGTGGCAATATGACGTCATATGTCCGCGCCGCGCTCCTGCATCTGTTGTTACTCGGCTGAAGAAAGGTTTGTGTTTTAGACATGATTAAAGTTTTTAAATCGATGCAGACTGTTGCATGAAATGTAAAATGAATTATATATTTTGTTAAAAAGTCCATTATATACGAATAACAGAAAAGGTGTGTCTTACTTCTCTTCATATATCGTGAATAAATGTATTATTTAACTTACACGTATTCAGTCACTGGCAAGTAACGTTAATGAAGGAAAAACAGCTTTTCTAAAGTGTAAATGCAACGAGAACACAAACAAATGTAATGACAACTTAAACAAACCAACTACTAATGTTCTCATGAAAATGAAATCTATTAAATATATTATCTAAATCAATACCAAACGGAAAAAAAGAAATGTAAATGTTAACTTTATATATTTGTAGTGATTTTGATGGTTGTGTGTGTGTCGTTGTTGTTAATCAGAACTACTGAACTAGAGCTGATTGAGACCCAGATATTTAGTTTGGATTTATATTTCTTTCTGTTAATTATTCTCATCTTAAACAGGACAAACACAGAAATACTCTCGGTGAAGCGATTGAGATCCACAAGACACACTATTATAAAGATGGCGTTTATTAAAGAGGAGAGTGAAGAAATGAAGATTGAAGAAACATTCAGCATGAAACAAGAAGTTACTGAGGAACAATCAAAGATTTCATTTATTAATAAGGAGAGTGAAGGCCTGAGAATTGAAGAAGTATTCAGTGTGAAACAAGAAGATACTGAGGAACAAACAGGTTGGTTTAATTCTCAAAGCTGAATTCAGTCATTTGATCCTTATTGAAATGTGCAGGAAAATGATACGTAAATAGTCAATATATATATATATATATATATATATATATATATATATATATATATATATATATATATATATATATATATACTACCGGTCAAAAGTTTTAGATCGGTTAGATTTTTAATGTTTTTAAAAGAAGTATCTTCTGCTCACCAAGGCTACATTTATTTGATTAAAAATACAAACAAAAACATTCATATTGTGAAATATTATTACAATTTAAAACAGCTGTTTTCTATGTGAATATACAGTAAAGTATAATTTATTCCTGTGATCAAAGCTGAATTTTCAGCATCATTACTCCAGTCTTCAGTGTCACATGATCCTACACAACACAAAGTACCCAAAGTGCTGCACAAGACTCAGAACATACAAACAATTAATATAAAATAATTAAAACAAAATAAGAACATCAGGTTTAAAAAAAAAAAAAAAAAAAAAAAAAAAAAAAAAAAAAAATATATATATATATATATATATATATATATATATATATAAAATAACAAATAAAAAGGATAAACACCACAAATATATAATATGAGGATTTGATGCTCAAGAAACATTAATTATTATTATCAATGTTGAAAACAGTTTTTTACATTTTTATTTCATGATGCTATGATGAATAGAAAGTTCAAAAGAACAGCATTTATCTGATATGGAAAGCTTTTGTAACATTAAACACTACCGTTCAAAAGTTTGGAGTCAGTAAGCATTTCAATTTTATTTTTAGGGTAAAGAAATAAAATAAATCAATACTTTTATTCATCAAGGATGAGTTAAACTGATCAAAAGTTACAGTAAAGACATTTATAATGTTAGAAAATATTCTATTTTAAATACATGCTGTTCTTTTGAACTTTCTATTCATCAAAGAATTAAAAAAAAAATAAAATAAATTGTCCACAACTGTTTTCAACATTGAAAATAATAATGAATGTTTTTTTAGCATAAAATCCTCATATTAGAATGATTTCTGAAGGTTCATGTGACACTGAAGACTGGAGTAATGATGCTGAAAATTCAACTTTCATCTGAGGAATAAATTACATTTTAAAATATATTAAAATAGAAAACAGTAATTTTAAATTGTCATAATATTTCACAATATTACAGTTTTTTTTATTGTTTTTTTTATCAAATAAATGCAGCCTTTGGTGAGCAGAAGATACTACTTTTAAAAACAAAAAAAATCTTACCGATCTAACTTTTGACCAGTTGTGTGTATATATATATAATTTTGAGTAAATTGCTTTTAAAACTTCTAAAATGAAAACCACTCATTTCACTGTGATTTTTTTTTTTAATGAAAACAATGCAAATTCTGTTTAATGGCAGGCTAGAAATATTTTGGCCTGTACATTTTCTCAATTCACTCAAAGGTGTTTTTGTACGATGTCTGTCCTCCTGCAGCTTTCTGTAGTTTCTTTTAAAAAGCCTAATTTCATCTTCATTTAAAGATTAGACACTAAGTGACCAATCACAGGTCGTGTTACTCTGCACTGCTGGTTGAGCTTTATTGATACAAGTAGCATGTTATCAAATTATTATATATTATAGAAATAGAGTGGTGCAGAGATGACATCAGAACCTGGAAGACTAATTTGCTGCTTGTTCAATTTTAAAGCAAACTGGAAAGCATTGTTCAACAGATTTATTTGGGCCTCATTTACAGCCACCAAAAACTTGGCATTTATCAATATGGATGTGAGTGGTGGCCACGATCAAATCTCAGCCTCATGTATACGACTTCAGTAGATTTGATCCTTAAAATGTTTGAATGCACAGAAGCTAGGTTTCAAACCAGCCAATCGACCAACTGATCACAGAGCGAGTCCTTTGGTGTCTGTCATTATAAGTCAAGTCATTCATCATCATTGATCATTATTTGCATAAAACAATTTTCTCAGAATGCGAGTTCTGCTATTTAGAACACAATTTAAAAACACGAATTATCATGCGGCAAGCAATCCTCAGTGTAGTTAAAACATTAAAAAGCAGAAATCCACAGGAAAAGGGCTCAAATGCAGCGTATTCACTACAAATATTTTTATTTAAAATATGAACATTTTTGAATAATATAGTGTGTGTAATATATATGTGTGTGTGTATATATATATATATATATATATATATATGAAGAGTTTGGTTCCAAAACGGCATTTAAAAAAAAAAATTAGTTCCTGCTAAAATTAATATTGTATCTGGTCGTTATTGAAAAGTCCATTTTTAATTTTGCGTAAAATGCAATATCCGCCGTGTTATTCTGTCATGTTTTCTACCTTTCTTTCCAAACCCGGACAAACGCCAGTCTCCCTTCTCTGCAGAATGCGATATATCCGCTCAACCAATCACAGCGCACCATTCCACGTTTTGTAAACCGTAACAGCAGGACTTTAAATACACCCGGCTTTCTTGTTTTTCTTATCTACTGTGTACTTTTCGATTTACAAACAAACCAAAAAAATTAATAATGGCATTGATGAACCTGTGGTGGTTTCTGTGGTAGGGAAGAAACGCAAGCCATCGAAATCGAATCATGTACGTGAGGAGATTAAGAAGATGAGGCACTCGGGAGGAGGAAAAATGCCGGCTGTTGCTTGTTCTCACACGACAGCATCAAACTTCTGTCACGCTGACACACTGACCCCAGGGGATCTTTTGAAAAACTTTCAATTGTTTTATTCAATGTCCACGAAAGCCGAGCAGGACCAAGCCATTTTACAGCTGATCGCCGTCAAAAAAGTTCAGCGGCGACGTCCCAAGGTTGACAACAGCGATATGCAGAAGAATAGGGAGGTCACAAACGAATACCATTTGCTGACTGAAGATCATCCGACAAAGATTCCTGTCTGCAAGGCCACCTTTTGCAGTGTATTGGGTGAGTTTATTTTTTATTTATTAATTATACTATTATTATACGAAGCAGAGAATGAATGAATAGGTAGATAAATAAATAAATACATACATAGGGGAGGGAAAAAATTGCGCCAAAGTTCAGAAATCTTTGAAAGATATCATTGAACATTTATTTAACCGTAGCAAAAATAAATTTCTTACTTACATTGTTAATTTTTTATCTCTATTTTTTGTGTTTATTTAAAATGAGACAAATCTGATATTTTAATCTCCAATATGTTATTTAACAGTTGAGTTAGTTCTAAAATGCTTCGCTAACTAGCAGAAGACACTAGCCAGGTTTAAATCCCAGTTGTGCAGGATGGGCATGTTGTCACTACAATCAGCCACTTTTAGAACTATGCTATTCTATTATATACTTTTATGAATTCTATTGACAAAACATGAGAAAAAGGTGACTAAAGATTGAGAGTCAATGTTCAGAAATGAATTATTATTATTATGTTTCGAACTAGCTGTATAGCTATGTTTTCAGCTGTGTTTGTTGTCAAACTAAAAAAAAAAAAATATATATATATATATATATATATATATATATATATATATATATATATATATATTACCGTTCAAAAGTTTGGGGTCAGTAAGATTTTTAATGTTTTTAAAATAAGTCTCTTCTGCTCACCAAGGCTGCATTTATTTGATTAAAAATACAAACAAAAACAGTCATATTGTGAAATATTATGACCATTTAAAGGTCCCGTTTTATGCCCCTTTTCACAAGATGTCAAATAAGTCTCTGATGTCCCCAGAGTGTGTATGTGAAGTTTCAGCTCAAAATACCCAACAGATCATTTTTTACAGCATGTTTAAATTGTCATTTTTTGGGGCTCAGAAAAACGCGCTGTTTTAGTGTGTGCCCTTTAAATGCAAATGAGCTGCTGCTGGACGACACAGGGGGCGGAGCTTCATGAGCTCGCGCTCAGTCTCTCAGGACAATTTCATCTCACGGAATGAATATCAGAAACTCTCAGTAACGGTGTTCAGTTCGAGTCGGACAATAATGCCTACAGAGTCAGAGTGCTGTATAGAGATGGAACAGGTATAGTTTAGTAGTTTAATTACGGTTATTATAACGTATTTGTCATCTGCTTGTATGTATCCATTATTTATTAATAGCCTACAAGTCTGCTGTCTGAATGATGATCAAACATACTGATGAGTTTAATAAAGTTTATTGTACATCACACAAAAGGTGAAGAGTCAGTTTTACTTCAGAAAATCACCGTAAGAGCTGAGTAAACACAGTAAGTTATTAGAAGTGCGCAAGTACATAAACGAATTTCGGTAGAGTTGAGGGAGCATTCCTGTGGGCGGAGGTTAGTCAAAAAACGGTTCTAGTGACGTCATTAAAGAAGGAAGTAGAGGGATGTAGTCCAAACGGGCCGTTCGATGTAGGCGACTTCTGTTAAATAAAATATCTCGCTTGGCATTGAACTTTGAGCTTTATAATTTTACAGATATTATTTATACTCTAACAACAACATTACACACTAACTAAAGTTTGAAACATGGGATCACGAAGAACGGGACCTTTAAAACAGCTTTTTTCTATGTGAATATACAGTAAAGTATAATTTATTCCTGTGATCAAAGCTGAATTTTCAGCATCATTACTCCAGTCTTCAGTGTCACATGATCCTTCAGAAATTATTCTAATATGAGGATTTGATGCTCAAGAAACATTAATTATTATTATCAATGTTGAAAACAGTTATTTACATTTTTATTTCATGATGCTATGATGAATAGAAAGTTCAAAAGAACAGCATTTATCTGAAATCTAAAGCTTTTGTAACATTAAACACTACCGTTCAAAAGTTTGGGGTCAGTACGAATTTTAATTTTATTTTTGGGGGAAATAAATAAAATAAATAAATACTTTTATTCATCAAGGATGAGTTAAACTGATCAAAAGTTACAGTAAAGACATTTATAATATTTTAAATAGAAAATATTCTATTTTAAATAAATGCTGTTCTTTTGAACTTTCTATTCATCAAAGAATTTTGAAAAAAAAAAAAATTGTACACAACTGTTTTCAACACTGATAATAATAATGAATGTTTCTTGAGCATCAAATCATCATATTAGAATGATTTCTGAAGGATCATGTGACACTGAAGACTGGAGTAATGATGCTGAAAATTCAGCTTTGATCACAGGAATAAATTACAGTTTAAAATTTATTCAAATAGAAAACAGTCATTTTAAATTGTCATAATATTTCACAATATTACTGTTTTTTTATTGTTTTTTATCAAATAAATGCAGCCTTGGTGAGCAGAAGATACTACTTTTAAAAACAAAAAAAAATCTTACTGACCCCAAACTTTTGAACGGTAGTGTGTATATATATATTTAAGTTAATAATTGTATTGTAATGAGAAAATATTTTATTTTGTCTTGTATATATTATTTTGATAAGATCAGATATCCTTTTAACATAATTGTACTAGACGTGTGAAATAAATGCAGGAAAAAATAAATACTCTGAACCCTAAGTAGGTTTACACAAACTGAGAAAGTCAAAAAGCGTTTAGTCTCCCCTACATTCATACATAAATAACCAAATGTGACCTGATCCAGCAAAATGAGTCACAGTGACCCAAATATCAAAATTGAGATTTTGGTATTAATGGAAAGAGGAGACCATAAGCTTTCAAATGATATCCTAGTCAAAGTCATACCTTGAATGGTTGTAAAGATATATACATTTGAAATATGGTCGTCTGCCCTCTTTTTCCAACTGAAAACCTGAGAAAATCGCTTTTAAAGTTTTTTGCCCGTTTTTTGTTGATATCTTTCAAAATCCATTGCATTTAAAGGGATGAACTATTTATTGTACAGCTTAATTTGACCAAAGACATTAATATATGCTATTATGCCATGCTGAAGCTCAAATTATTTTAAAGTTTTTATTTGAATACATAATTTCAAAGGCACTTTTACAAACATTTACTAAAATCAGAAAGATTGAACAGAGGTGCTACAGTTTTCCTTGAGAGAGGGTGTGTGTGTGTGTGTGTGTGTGTGTGTGTGTGTGTGTGTGAGAGAGAGAGAGAGAGAGAGAGAAAGTGAGAGAGGCAGAGAGACAAGGAAACAGAGAAAAAATAATGTTAGCCTATGCAATCATATCTTTGTGTAGGCTAGTTGACAATAACAGTGTAACACATTCATAACGGAGATACCAACAGTTAAATATTGGGTTAAAATAAATCAAACACATTGTAATGGATTCTCCTTGCAGATAAATACACTCACAGAATAATTGCACTCACTCACATCCATACACGATAAATACCACAGGGCTGTCACTTTCGCTGTCATCAGAGGATGACACTTCTCCAGATCCAAAACAATCACGCCTTAGCCACTCTTGATAACCAGCAGCTTAGGTAAGAAGCCTCCAGTGAGTTCAACGCTTTTGGCGACTTTGCTCTCTTTTGACAGCGATATTTCTCAAATTAATAATATTTAATCTTTCTGAGGAGATCTGCTAGCTTGTTTACACAGAGCGCTGCGAGTCTGACAGGAGAATGGCTGGACCAATCGCGTGCCGGTCAGTCGAAACGGGGCTTCCCATTGACAAATGATCAGCGTTTGTGTACATTTCTAAGCTTTTTGATTGGTCCTATACAACGTGAAACACCATATTTGGAGAGCAGAGACGTTTGAGGGGATTCCCGGGAAATGCTCAGAGGTGACGAGAGGCTTTGAGAAAAGCATTTTGAGCGAATTTAGTAAAACTTTGTAAACTTTAATAGTCATTTAAATACCTTTACTCAATTATCTGGACTACGAAACTTTAGGAGATTATTTTTGAATGTCTGTTCTTTGAGATTTAGCAAAAAAAAAATTTTTTTAAAAATCTATTATTTTCATTGTTTTTCCACATAATCGGCCCATATCTTAAAATGGAACGTTGCGACTTCCGACTCATTTCGCCAGATCGGGTCACAAATAATTTTTTTTTTTTTTTTTTTTTTTTGTCATTGCAGGTATCGGCAAAGATCGTGTGTCTCGAGTGGCAAAGTATTATGCTCTCAATGCTACAGCCAGACCAGAACGCAGGGGTGGTGCTCGTAAGGTGGCTGAAAATGAGGCCAAGAAGCAGCTCGTGATGGATCACATCCAAACGTTTACGTGTAGGGCTAGCCATTATGGAAGAAGGGGAGCACCTGGCCGGAAATACCTACCCAGTGACCTCAGCGTGAAGAGAATGCACAAGCTATTCGACCAGCAAAATCATGATTTAGTCAGCTACTCCCTGTATTACACTGTTTTTCGACAACACTTCAACCTTGGATTTGGGCATCCTGCCACAGATGCCTGTTCTTCATGCGCCAGGTTTCAACAGAGTTAAGTACCCTAGCTTAACTGAAAGTCTGAGTCCACATCCTACATTTTACACAGGAGACAAGCACGGGTGTTCTATGATTTGCTGGGGAAAGTAGATCATGATGCAGTGACTCTTTGCTTTGACATGTTGCAGAATTTAATACTTCCTAGATCCCCCATTGGTCAGGCATACTATTCCAGACAGTTGCACATGTATGTCTTTGGTGTTGTTATTCACCATGGGAAGGGCAGTAAACAAGCACTGGATGATGTTCAGCTGTACACATGGATGGAGCATGAGAATAGAAAAGGTAGCAACATGACTACTTCAGCTCTGGACCACTGTTTACGTCAACAGTTGAGTGGTGCTATTAACTGTGCTCAAAGGCTGCAATTGTTCAGCGATTCTTGTTTCGGTCAAAACAAAAACATAAATCTTCTGTCCATGCTGTTTGCCTTAATGAAGGAGGCATTTCCTAGGATTAGTGCTGAGTATGCATTTCCTATAAGGGGGCACAGTTTTCTGCCTGTGGACCGTGTATTTGGAAGGATTGAGCAACAGGTTCGAAAGAAGGATAACATTCTTATGCCGGAGGAATATTACAAAATTTTGCGCAACCATGGAAATATTCACATCTACGGGCAACACTGGAAGGCTTATTATTTCAAGGCGGAAACACAGGTTTTTGTAAAGGCTCAGAAGTCATTTAGGCTAAGTGATGCAAGAATGCTGGAATTGAGGAATGACAAACTGGGATTCAAGGCTGTGTATAGCAGTGAATACTGCTATCACTCAATACTGAAGAGAGGAAAGAAGTGGGCAAACTTTAAGCCAAGTCAGCTTCCCAATGAAAGCACAGTGAAAGAAGCAAAAAGGAAGGATGTGCTGAACTTGCTCTCTGAAATAGGTGTGAGTGCCAATGTGAGTGCCTTCTATGATAATGCACTCTTTCAGTCACAGACGAATGATGTTGACTGTGACAGTCATGAAGATTAGCTGCTCATTGTGTCAGCCTTTTGAGAGTGACCATTCACTGATTTCTTAATGAATGATAAGTTGTTGAATGTTTTTACTAGGGATGAGCGAGTACAGCATTATCTGTATCTGTTAACCATATGAATTATCTGTATCTGTACTCGGACTGGGCGGAGCCTAACCCAGAAGTGGACGGGAATTAACCCGGAAGTGGGTTGGGTTGTCTTGAAATGGGCGGTGCTTTTAACCGGTATGTTATTTTAAGCATGCAATTGATATGGGTTGATCAGAAATTGTTATTTATTGCTGATTAGAAAACTATTTACATGACAGCATCAGCATTGAGCTTCATATGAATGGTTTTGATCACGATAACTAACAAACTATATACAGAACAAGTTTTGCAACAATGAATACAACACATGCGGTTGCAATTATGAAGTAAAATGTAATGAACAAGAGTTTTCATCTCAACATAACTTTCTTCTTTTAACTTTTAATTAATAAAAATCCTCACAGAACGCAGACACAGTCAGCTACCCAATGAGGATTTTTATTCAATCCGAGCACAGATATTGACTCGTATTACTCATATAATACCCATACTCTGCAAAAGTGCTTCATCCGTACCGGATACTCGTTTCAGCCGAGTATCCGGCTCAACTCTAGTTTTTACAAAGAATATTGTTCTATTAATGCAATGGATTTATAGAATGCACAATACAATCAATTCAATACAACAAAGATGTCTTAAACATGAATTTAATTTTCTGTAGTCTAATACATGAGGTGTTGTGCAAATCAGTTTTTAATCTTCTTTACAGTTCTATTTTTAACAGTTTTACACATTAATGCAATGTATTTGATAGTATGTATGGGTTGAATTAAATCTTTAAAAAAGTTTTGAAAAATCATGGATTTATTGCATTTTGGGAGAAAAATCTGTTTTATAATAAATCTTTGAAAATCAAAATCTGGATTTGAATTTTTTCTGTTATTATAACCTAAAAATGCTATGTAAAAGTTTGAAACCAAAAATAGTGTTTTTCATCTTGCCACTTTCTTGGTAAAGAAAACACATTTTTCTGTTATAGGACAACTTAGTTTGAATAAACGAGCAGACACTGATTACTGATCGCCTAAATAAAAAAAAAAAAAAAAAAAATATTTGTGTAGTGTTCAATGTTGTTATCGATAGAGATACATGGATGGGGTATTATTTCATCCGCAACCGCATCACAAAACTCATCATCCACACCAACGTTTTTTGACCAAATTTCAAAGCCGCACCCACTCGCCATCCGCTGATTGTTTTGCGGTCTGTGGACGATGCAATGCTCTGCTGATGCGAGCCGCAAGAAAGCCCTTGTCTGTTCTAGAAAGGATGCAGCAAAGATATTGGTGGGTATTAATTTCGGACCCTGTGTGTATGTATATGTATGTGTATATATACACTCCTGAACAAAATTGTAAACTTCCCTTGCCATCCATCCCCAAATGTTCTCAATGGGATTTAGATCAGGGGAAGACGCAGGATGGTCCAAAAGAAGAAAAAAGCACCCCAGATCATGATGGAGCCTCCTTTACTGTGCTGCTTAGAAAACCTCTCCGGTGGGATCTCCCTATCCAACCAGCAATGTTGGAAGCAATCGGGACCATCCAGGTTAAATTTTTTTCTCGTCAGAGAATAAAACTTTCTTCCACCTTTCAGTGTCTCATGTTTGGTGCTCCCTTGCAAATTCCAAACAGGCAAGTTTGTGGCATGGGAGGAGACGTGGCCTTTGAAGCCGGTTTTTGTTTTTGAAGCTCTTCTCTTGCAGATGACATCTTATGGTTATTGGGCTGCAGTCAGCATCTGTAAGGGCATTAATTTGGGTCGACCTGTGTCTGCACAAACAACCCGTCGGATCCTCCGGCTCAGTGCAGGTGAAATTTTTTTGGGGTCTACCACTTGACTTTTTTTGTCCCATAACTCTTAGGATCTTTTAAGAAATGTAAAATGACTCTCTTACTGCGTCCAACTTCGTCAGAAATGGCGCGTTGTAAGAGCCCTTTCTTGTGCAGCTCAACAATCCTGCCACGTTCAAAAAGAGAAAGCCTTTTTGCCTTTGCCATCAGGAGATTGTGACAGTAGGACTGCCTGAAGAACAGTGACATGAAAGGCATATTTTTGTGCAGATTTTACCTTTTTAGGGCTATGGAACTTTTGATCAGATATAAATCAATTAAAAATACAATTTAGCCAGTGGAAAAGATTGAAAACAACTTTCTCTGCAATGTATTTTACACTATATTATTTATTTATTCAAAAACTAGGCAAGGATAGGCTACTAAATGATTTTTTTATCAATGTACTGTAACGGCACATCCGTATTTCAAATTTTCCTAATTTCTTGTATCGTTAAACGTGGATGAATAATCATATTCAAATGATTTCTAAATGAGGATATGCATAGTAAAACTATACATTGTAAGCTCCATATACGGTTATTTCAGAGAGGAGACCCCTGCTGCGCGCAATTTTCCCCTGACTGGGATTTATAAAAGGAATCGTGCGCAGGTTCTGGCGTACAAACCGATTTATAAGTCTGAATATTTTCTGGCATGCGCCATTTTTGGCTTTCGGGCGCACGTACACTTTTAGTAGGGATCCTACGCACAGTTTTGTAAATGAGACCCCTGATATACTCACAGTGAAGTTCTTTGCTTGGGGGTAAAAAGTATGAAATTCAGGACCAACGGAATACTGCTAGTGAACATCCCGATGTGCTGCATGCTTTTCTCTCAATAACAAGATAAACACAAAACAGTAATGACAGCAGTTTAGAAAGCATATAGCCATACAGATATGTTTGCACAAGCTCTGCAATTAGACAGATCAGTAATTTCATGTTAATTTATATAACACTTTATACAATAGATTTCTTTAAAGCAAGCAGCTTTATAGTATTATATGTGGGGAAAAAACAGTGACAGTGTCGTTTTCAATTAGAAATTACAGTTTAATTTCATATGATAAAACAGCTCTCTATCTGACCTCGATGGACCAAACAGATGAAATGGAAAAAAAGAGAAGAAAAGACACGCATCAAAGAATGTGAAGCCTCAACGCACTACTTCCTATAAGTAATTGCCACAGACCAATGGTAGTTTGAAGGTGTTTACCAGCTAGAGCGAACTTTTCCACAAAGTTCCCGAAACTATCTCCATATGAACTTCGTTATGGCCTGATTTTGTTTCAGTTTACATCACACCAGTTTGCTCTTTGATTTCATTTGAAGTATATCTGGGTCTTTAAAGGCTGAAATGATTTTCAAACAAAAGTATTCATTTAAAAAAAAAAAAAAGATGATCACTTACTGAAGATGACTGTAAGTTATATGGTATTTAAGACTCTTGTTTTCTCTTTGCATGTGTGTGAGAGAAACACAGATCGCTCTAAGCCAAGCCATGAAAAAACAGAGGACCTAATACTGAGCCCAGTGGCACACCATACTTGTGTTTGATGAGATTTTCATTGTTTGATGAGTGGTAGCATTTAGATAGGACTTAAATCATGGTAATTTTTGTCCACAAATGCCAACATAATTCTCAAGAGACTCAAGATAATGCCATGGTCAATGTTGTTGAAAGATCTAATAGCACTTAAAGAGAGCTGTAACTGCTGTAGCTGTAAATGCAGTTTCTGTATTATGATGGAGCATAAATCTTTGAAGCCATTAAACTGTGGTTAACTTGTATTTGTCTCTTTCACCTTAGACCTGATGCCATTGAAAGAAGAGATTGAAGTTCTGAATGATATGGAAGAGAAATATGATGGAGAAAAAAATGGAGAAAAATTGTTTAGTTGCTCACAGACTGAAAAGACTCCTTTACTAAAAAGAGCAGAAAAGACAGGACCTTATATTGATTTTACCTGCCTTCAGTGTGGAAAGTTTTTCAGTTATCGTGGAAGCCTTACAGTCCACATGAGAATTCACACTGGAGAGAAGCCTTTCACCTGCCAACAATGTGGAAAAAGTTTCACTCAAAAGGGAAGCCTTAAAGTCCACATGAAAATTCACTCTGAAGAGAGCTCATTCACATGCCAACAGTGTGGAAAAAGTTTCAAGCAAAAAGCAAACCTTACAAACCATATGAAAGTTCACACTGAAAAGAGCTATTTTACCCGCCATCAGACAGGAACTAGAAAGTATTTCACTTGCCCTCAGTGTGGAAGGTGTTTCAGTCAACAAGAAAACCTTAAAGTCCACATGAGAATTCACACTGGAGAGAAGCCTTTCACCTGCCAACAATGTGGGAAACGTTTTACTCGAAAAGGAAGCCTTAAAGTCCACATGAGAGTTCACACTGAAGAGAGCTCATTCACCTGCCAACAGTGTGGAAAAAGTTTCAAGAAAAAAGCAAACCTTACAGTCCACATGAGAGTTCACACCGAAAAGAGCTCTTTTACCTGCCATCAGTGTGGGAAAAAATTTATAAGGAAAGGACTCCTTAATTCCCACATGAGAGTTCACACTGGAGAGAAGCCTTTCACATGCCCTCAATGTGGATTAAGCTTCGCTCAAAAAGGAAACCTTAACAAGCACATGAGAATTCACACCGGAGAGAAGCCTTTCACCTGCAAACTATGTGGAAAATGTTTCCTTCATAAAGGAAGCTTTGAAAGCCACATGAGAGTTCACTCTGGAGAGAAACCTTACACCTGCCCTCAGTGTGGAAAGAGTTTTACACATAAACAATCTCTTAATTCCCACTTGAGAATTCACAATGGAGAGAAGCCTCACACTTGCAAACTGTGTTGGAAGAGTTTCATTGAGAAAGGAAGCCTTAAAGTTCACATGAGAATTCACACCGGAGAGAGTCCTTTCACCTGCCAACAGTGTGGACAAAGTTTCACTCAAAAAGGAAACCTTAAAAAACACATGAGAATTCACACTCGAGAGAAGCTACACGCATGTGAACAGTGTGGAAAGAGTTTCAGATTAACCCTCAATTCCCATGTGAAGATTCAATGTGGAATGAGTTCACCAGACATGAAACACTTTAACAGGCACAAAATTATTCACTCCAGAGAGATGCCTTTTAAATGCCACCAGTGTGGAAAGAGTTTTCTATTCAATAAAAACCTTGAGATTCACATGAGGCTTCACACTGGAGAGAAGCCTTTCATGCGTCTTCAGCATGAAAAGAGTTTCACATATCAAAGAGACTTGAAACATAATTTCCAAACTCATTCTGCAAAGAAACGGCAGTGTTCTGAGGGTGGTAATAAGTTTAGAAAAAGGAGCAATAATCACTTGCACCTTCACTCTGGTGAAAGGCCATTTAATTGTGTTCAGTGTGATAAAAAATTTATTTTGCCATTACACTTACAGATACACCTGAAAAGTCATGCAGATGTGAGACCCTATTCTTGTTCTTTGTGCGGAAAGAGTTTCAAATGGCTTGGCCATTTAAAATGGCACCAGAAAATACGTTTGTGTGTAAAACTACGACTGCGTTCACACCGCAGCTGAATATGAGCCAGATCTGAACATTCCTTATAGTCACACAGCCTGTTTTAAGTTCTGAGCTATAATTCACTGTTATAGTGTGAAAATTAACTTGCACTAGTTAACAGAAGCACACAGTTCCAACAAACTACTTGCACAACCGCTGCTCAAGAACCACTGATAGCTGATGACAGCTTATGGTTCTTCTGTATTTTGTGTGTTTAGCTTTCAGAGCAAAAGGAGTTACCTCTATCCATTTAGCAGTTTTTCAATCTTATTCTGTCAAATTTAAATAAATAAACTTGTTACACACAGTAGTGGCCAAAAGTGTTGTGCGGTCTTGGAAAATCTTCACCGTGTATTCAAATTATAATTTATTTAAAGATTTTGTAAGCATAATATGTTGATGTGTTTGGAGTCAATAGTTTTATTTGTGATAACACAATGAAACATGCCAAATTGTACTGACATTATTTTTTTCCAGGCTGTTACAAAGAAAAAATTAACACATGCAAAAACAATAGAGAATCAATGAAATATTAACCCAACAACGTAGCCAACCTTCTAACAACGTTTTAACAACATGGCCAAAATGTTGCTATAACTACGTTGTGTAGTGAACAACGTGTAACAATGTGTAGTGTTGTTACAGCGTTGTCACAATGTTGGCATTAAACCACCGTTCAGGGCCATTGCTTAAGTTTGTGCCAACGGTGTCTTGACAACCACTGGACTACATATGTACTCGTCACTGCCCTGAAGCGCAAAAATCAGCTTTTTAAATTCCAACCACCTGTTGTTGGGCTCATTGTGTTCTCATTCATCGTCGAGCAAGGATAAGTGAGTATTGCGTTTAGCCGACCTCAGCTATCAAACACAACCTACAACTTTAATTTCTAATGTGATTAATGTAGCATCGCTCGCATTTTTTAGTTTTTCATTTGATTTTTCCGCTATTTAGACTTATTCGTTTCTTAGCTCCTCTGGATTTGTGGATGTTTCCCGGTGACACCGGCTTTCGTCTACTGTCTGCCATACAGACCCGGTTTTGTTCATTAAATGTTCTGATCTGCCTTTGCTTTTTATGTTTTATTTTTTATACTTAAAATAAATTTGTATATGCGTTTATTTCTTTTTTTTTCACAAATGTATGACTTTTGGAAGTGCTATTTGATTATATGCAGTTTTAATAAAGTTGAATTAACGAAACCTTCTGTCATTTTTACTCTTCATAGTGTAGGTTACACTTGCAGGTGTTGATAGCCCCATTAAATAATAATATAGATAAACAATAAATGATAAAAAGTATATAATTATCTAACAAAATACACATAAAAATATTGTCAGAACGTCGTCTCTCAGTTGCTGTATGTCGCGCAACAACGTTGCTACAGCCCTGTCACGTCTTACAATTCTACGTTGTTACAATGTTGCGAGCACGTAGACAGCGACGTTGCCATAGCAGAAATGCAATGTGCCACAGACGTTGCCACAACGTAAATGTGTTTGCTGGGAAGTGATTATGCTGTAGTCAATCTATGCTTTTGCTGTGAGCTTTTTGTTTTTCTATATTTTTTTGTTTAATGAAGGATATCACTTGTCAACAGATGAATTATAAGGCGTTATAACAAACAATTAAACCAAGCAAGCAAGAGTGAGTTTTTTGTCTGTATGACGCAACCGAGAATTTCTGTCGAAGTGAATGTAGGGAGATTGAACTCATGCATTCGTAGTCATGCAATTTTGGTTATGAGTGAAAGAACCTTTGGGCCAGGGGGTGTCAAACTCAGCTCCTGGAGGGCCTCTGTCCTGCAGAGTTTAGCTCCAACCCTAATTAAACACACCGGAACAAGCTAATTAATGTCTTTGTTATTACTAGAGACTTCCAGGCATGTGTTGTGAAGCTCGTTGGAGCTAAACTCTGCAAGACAGTGACCCTCCCAGGAACTGAGATTTTCAAATCAGTCAGGTTGAACACACCTGAAGCATTGCTTACTGAAATCATGTGACTTTGGTAGTTTGATACACACTCCGAACCACTGATTTGAAACAAAAGAGTCGTAAAGGTTTCAAAGCTTCATGAAGCAGTGTTTCGAAAGCACCCATCACTAGATTTCTTGAAGTGTTCTCTACTTTCAATCCCTTAAAGGTGGGGTAAGTCGTAAATGCTGTTTTGCCAATGTTGATATTTGAAATCAACCCAAACAAACACAACCTTCTTCATTGCTCCGCCTCTAAACCAATTGGCTGCACAGAAGCAGACGGAGGCTATTAAGCACATCCTCCAACCCGTCACTGGCTGCAGCTCCCCCATCTGTGGAGCCGGCCGTAGGAAAGTGGCGCAGCCTGTCCCAGACCCTGCCAGACCCTCCAAGCGTCAAGCCAAGTGGCGGTCCTGAGACGGGCAACCCAGAGATGAAGGAAACAGCTCTTCAGGAGATGACTGCATAACTCCTTCCCCCAGAGGAGGGCCAGGCAGAGAATCTATTGTTGAGTTTTATTTCTGTTCCCAAATTTCTGGGTCCCAACTACAAAACTGAAGAAACTCACCTATGAAGCCTCCTGTTAGTCCACTGATCCATAACATTCCAACAAAAATGGTGTAGTCACACTGTAAAGGGTCCATACAATCCAACTCAGTGAAGTATTAAGTCTATAACACATTTATATATCAATAAACATCCACAGAATGTAGTAGTGTCATTTCAAATTAGCCGGCAGAGCAATTTTTTTTTTGACAATTTCTGTGGTGTAGCTTCTTTTCACCTATGAAAAGTGTATGGTAAATGACTGCCTTATATGATTGCCAATGAACCTCTGAAAAGATTAATATACAGCTTCAGTGGGATGATTCAACCTGTCAAGCTTTGAGAAAGTTACGGGTGAAAGAGGGTTAAAGGTAAAAAACAGCAAAGAGAACGGGAAAAACACACTTCTCACTTGAAGAAGTTGTTTAACAATGTACTCAGTGTGACAGCAATGAGTCAGAGGATGGCATTTTTGACGAAGCTTTCTTTGCTGCCTTTTACCACTAAGAGCCACTACAATCACAGACTTTGAAAAGTTTCAGTTCATTCTCTCTATTGCGTAATCTGCCGTGGCTCGTTGAGAACTGGCCAGCAGATAAATTCAAGTGAAACATTGTAGTTAAATGATAATCCCCAATACTGAAATTACAGTACAAATTTAGAGCTGAAACAAATGTTGGCTTTTATTTTTGCAGCAAATTTAAGCAAAGTAGGCTAAACGTTAACATTGTGTCCCCAGTTTTTCTATTGGCTATATTAGAAAGGCTATGCATGTCAAGGTCATGTGTCTTATAGGCTACTTCATGTTATTTTAATTTGTTAGTAGGCCTAGATTTATAAACTGAAACATAACAGTGAAATTAATTAAACTAAATGATCGTAAAATTAAAACATTGCCAGGACTTGCTAACCGATGTTAGTCGGCAGCATTTGTTTAGCTTTAGCCTAATTAAGAATTAAATAGGCGTACAGTAGGTTGTTATTGTTTTAATGAACTTAACAAACTAAACAGGTCATTCTCTTTAATTTTTCAGATTTCTGTTCAACTCAAATCACACACAAATGCTCTCTAAGCATTGTTTAAATATTCTGTTCTCTTTCAATAGAAAAAAATAAACAAAAATTAATCAGCTGCATTACAGACAAACTTAATCTGCAAACAATTATTATAGTAATAAAATAAAATAAAAATTGACATGACAATTGAGCTGACAGACATTCTCATTCACCTTTTAATTTACGGTATGAAAAAGTAACTGACATGATATTAACATCTCCTTTTTTAAGTCTTCTTGAATAAGGAACAAAATACAGGCAAGTGATAAGACTGTAATAACGTTACCTAATAGTGTTAGAATAATAAAAACAGCCCTGACTCCTAAGCTCGATCAAGCTTTGTTCTATGCAAAAATAAATCATCACATTACTGTAATTATATTATTATTGTTAATATTATTGCCATTATTAGTAGTATTGCATTCTCTAATAAAGGGATTTACTGCTAGTTATTTATTTAGCTCCATTTGGAGAACATTCACCTCTCACCGGCTCCTCTCGTGCCGGGGTGTTTCCTCTTTAAGTGCTTTAACATGCATGTTGTGCTCCCGTGAAAAGCAAGTTCCACCTTGCATGTATTGCATACGACAGCATTCTTGTTTTGAAGTTTTGTGAAACTTTCACACACCTTGCTAGTTGGGATTCGTTTGCACTCTGTCATAATTCGCGCTGTGTTTTCTTCTACCGCAATAGGCTACGTGCACAGGCGAAGAAACAACCTTCCGGTTTGTCCAGAAGTTGGCGTATTCATTTCCGGTCATTCTATTTACATCCTAGCAACCAAAGCGGAGCCGTCGGCGTTGTTCGCAAAATGAGTGGTGCTGGTGTACAAAAGAAGTACAATGTACGTGGTACATTTAAAATGCTGAAAACTGTGGCTCGGCTTCAAGTAGACACAACAGTGTATTAAGTTTTCATCGGTTTCCTCAGGAGGCTATCCTATGTGCTAAGTGGCTGCACAGAATACGGAGGGCGGAATTTACAGTCGCTCAAAACACAAAGGTATGCAGTCATCACTTTGAAGAACATTTAATCCGGACGACTGCTAAGGGTAGACGGGTTTTATCACGTAATGCAGTGCCATCGTTGTTCCACTGGAACGACTACTCTTTGAAAAGACGTGCCGGGGTTTGGGAACGGCGTACTAAACCCTCGAGTCCAGAGCCTGAGCTGGAGGACATCGAGGATGAGGCCATCCCAGATGAAGAAGCCGTCCCGATGGAGCACGAAGCCCGACCCACCGTTTGTGTTGACAGGGAAGAGTACGAGAGGATGAAGGCAGAAATTGAGGCCTTGAGAGAACAAGTCCAAACTCTCCATCTAAACAGTTCTTTTGGACTTCAGCGATTTGCCTCGTCACCTGAGGACATTAGATTTTACACCAGGTAAGATGTGAAATCCCATTTTCTGTTTTCAGTGTTGGACAGTTAATGTAATCCAGTACCTACTTTTCTTGGGGAGGCCGGAGGCTAATTATGTGAATTACTACGTAATTGTTATTGTTTGCTCTGGCCTATCGGTAGTGGATCCTCCTAGTCTGTCATTGCAATGGCCACTATTATACTTGGGCTATTGACCCCTCTGTGCACAATATTAATGTTATCATAACCAAATTCAACACAGCATCAGTCGAAACATTTTGCATTTACCTTGAAAAATAGAAAACAATGAAGTAATATTTAAAAAAAACATTGAACAGAATGAGAGGCTAGGCTGTGTAATTTCAACAGCAGTGAATATTAGCCTAAGTAATTTACTTTCACTGATGTACAGTATTTGTGTACTTTGTCTGCCATTGTCCGTTTCTATGTGTTACTACAATTTTCTCCGTTTTCCCTTTCTGATGAGGATACTATATTTCAGATTCCCATCTTACAAGCACCTGATGGCGTTTTGGAGCCTGATAGAGTGCAACATCCAAAATGATCAGGGTGACCAGCAGAGCCAAGAGAGCATCTTCCACCAGCACAGTCACTGAAAGCCCAGTCACCAGACCAACTGTAAGTGTGCCCTTCTCATGGTTTTATACACATGGTTATCTGTGAGGGATTTAATTTTTATGTGGGTGAATGTATGTATTTGTGTGTACTAGGGGTGGAACGGTACACAGAACGAGTACGAGTTCGGTACAATGGAGGGAAAAGCAAAACAAAAATGTAGAAGGCAATTTTTTTTTTATTGTGCATGTCTCAGGCTGTACCACCAAAAGAAAATCAATGTCTTAAGCCTTGTATTTTTTAAATAAGTTTTATTAATAAAGTAAAGGCATAGAACCAGTTTATTTGTAGTGCATTGACAATAGTTTTATATAATTAGTTTATTAATTAAATTAATAAAAAGACAAAGACCTTGAGATATTTTTGGTAATTGTACCTGAATGAATTTAAAATTAATTTGTTATATTTCAGATCCATATATTTGTTTTCCTTAATTTTAATTAACACTAACTTTATTCTCAATTGAATTATAAATGATTGATTTCTGTATAAAATAATACTACCATTAAAAGACCATCTTTTTTAGTCAATGTAGAATGTGTAACTTAACAATAAACAGATTAGTCCTCTGTTTGGGGACAAGAAATGAAAACCAATGCAATATGATCAATGTCCAAAAGATGGCACCGACAGACTGTTTTTAAATGGGGTCCGATAAATATTTTTTGCTTTTA
Organism: Scardinius erythrophthalmus; assembly: GCF_964197995.2. Lineage (NCBI taxonomy): Eukaryota > Metazoa > Chordata > Actinopteri > Cypriniformes > Leuciscidae > Scardinius > Scardinius erythrophthalmus. Next base: position 29,594,197 of record NC_138224.1, read on the forward strand.
AACAGTGTGTGTGTGATTTTGGTTGGGTAACAGATGTAGATTTGTTTGTACAGTTTGAAAAGAGTTTACAGTTTGACAAAAGCACAATGTTGTGTTTTATTGCATTACATTAATTAATTTGCACGCAAATTTTATTTATTTTTTGTACCGTATTTATTAACCATGAGCCATTAATTACATATTGAAGCACAAGCATTTGTGCATTTTAGACAACTTTCTACCAAAACAACTGGGGAACTTTGTGTTTTTTTTTTGTTTGTTTTTTTAGCAAAACATGTAGCCTTTTCACTCCTCTTCAACATAACTTTGCTTTGGCAACAATGTCAGACATGATAGCAGGCCCGGCTGCAGGATGAAATGACTGAGGGGGCATGTGAAATTGTTAAGGGGGCTTAACTTTATACCATCAAATCACACCGCAGCCACAATAACACTGTTTGACAGATGTATCATTTTTATTTGGTCTTTTAAAAACCTTTATAAATAATTTTGATCTTGATCTATAACGTGAGATGGGCCATCAGTTGGATGTCATCAGTTTCTCCCGAAATACATGCAAGAAAGTGGCCGGTGAACTGTGAGAAAAATAGAGTAAACTTTATAGTTACTTCCACTGTGTTTGTCTGATATGAATAACACACGTCGGCAAATTATATTTGAATAGATTATTATTGCTGCTTCCACAGACATCAGTGTGTATTTTACAAACTCTCAATAATGTATTGTTTTACTAGTGCTTATGTGTATTTAAATGTCTGAAACCTAAAACAAACATTGTGAGGTTGAAAACACTGCATAGTTGTGATATGTGACAGCACTGAGCGCGTCCGTCGCATCCAACCAACGCGCGAAAGCACAGTTTGAATCTGGCAGTTATTTCGTCACTGAACATGGGACCGTACTCTCAGGGGCACTGAAATAAAAATCCCATATTTGGTAATGGACCGCTCAAAAGGTTAAACATTTCATTTATATCCATGAATACAAAAATGAAACTGAGGGGGCACAAATCAGATCTGAGGGGGCAATGCCCCCTCGTGGCGCCGGGCCTGCGTGATAGGTTGGGCGCTTGTGATCTGCTTGCCTCTCGGCCGATGCCACTGCTGGGCCTGACTTGTACAGGACAGCTGATCTCTCCCCCACAGCTGGTCAACATAGTGGAACAGACCAATAATATGGGAGCAGTAACCCGGTTCCCTATGGATTCAATCCCAATGATGTGTCAGATCAATGTCATGGAACTTGTTACTGTTGACAGATGTTTAGCAAAGCCTAGTATATTACAAAACGCTGCTTTAGCAGAAGAAAAATCTAGCTATGCTAATACGGAGCTTTAAGCTAGGTTTTGATAAAAAATAAGCTAGTAGCAATTACCATAGCATATTTTACAAGTCATGTCAAGTTAGATTAATAAATTGAAAGTAATAATAATTAACAATAGTAGTCTCCAAAAATCATCAATTGCCTCCTGTGAAATGTCTCCTACTGTGACAGCTGCCACAGTGCCTGTAACCGGATGTTGACTGTTTGTCTGAGTGAGTGGAGGGGGCGTGGCTTAGCCATAGGTCAATTGCTGCTACTCCTTATTATTAAGGACTACTACTATATACTTACTTGCTTCTGGCATTGGGTACAGGGAATGCTTCCCATGTGTTGGTTGACTTTGCTGATCAACAGGTGATCCTGATCTTTGACTTTGTTTTGTTTGGAGAGATGGTCCTCCCTGTGAAGGTGGTCTTGTCTGCTTTTCTGAGATGGGCTCCTGAATTTGCCGGGGGGCAACAAAAATCAGAGAGTAAATTTACAGCTTAAGACAAATGATTAACTAATTGTAATATGTCATTTTAGTTTTGACATCCACACTATGGATTTTACTATGACATATTACTTAACAATTAGATAATAGTCACATAATGATACCTTTGCAAATCATTAGCTAATGATTAATTAAAGCAGACAACTGGAAGTTGAAGTACATAGCTTTGACCCATTGTGGTAATGAACACATTAAGTTACACTATTAGTTAATAAAATATATTATTTTAAAATATATTATTTAAGGAATTAATTAATTAATTAATACATTGACACATTTAATTAATATATTACTTAATCTATTAACAATGTAGACTCTTTATTAGTTGCTGATGCAGTATGCAATAATTGTGCCATACATTAACTCATTATTATCTGTGCATTAGTTAAGTATGAATTCATGCATATTAGTGCACCCGTATTGTAAAGTGTTACCAAAACTTTTAAAAAAATTGTTAAGCATGTTAAGAAAATAAATTAAGATCACGTTCGCACCACATGACATTTAAGGACATGACAAACAACAATTGCAATAGATATTATTCTTTTTTGTGTTTTAAAATGGGCCTGATCTAGAATCCACGACAAATGACAAGTTTGGCCAATATGTAAAAAAATAATAATATTGCGTGTCATGTGGAGGGCTCTGTGAAATTAATATAAATTAATGCATTAATTTCACATGCTAGTCATGTTTCCCCGACTCCCCCAACAACAAAGTGTCACAGTGTTGGGTTTGTGTTCCCCGGTTGTCCAGTAGATGTCCTCCTTCCCCGGTGTCACTTACATCATGAACTACGTTTCCCATCATCCTGTCTGACTATCACGATCATTGCACTCAGGTGTTCCCCGTCATTATTGCACTCAGCTGTTTCCCCTCACCTTGTTAGTTTCTGTGTATTTATACCCTTGCTGGTTCAGTGTTTGTTGTGGATTCCTTGTTGTATGTATCACGCCACTTCCGAGTTCGGTTCTTGTCAGTGTCTTGTTTGTTCTTGTTCTTGTTCATGGATTGCTTCACTGGATTTTGACCTTTTGCCTGGACTAGATTGTGAGTATAGATTATCCCAAATAAACTGCAAATTGGACCTTTCCCCTGTTTCCAGTGTGTGGATCATGACACAAAGGCTCTGCAGCGGCCTATTCACCTTATTTTCCACGACAACAAGGGTGTCGTCATTATGTTCATTTTGTCATCTTACTTCCGGCTGAGAGGGCCTTCAACTTCCGGCCGAAAGGACCTACGCTAATTTCTAGACGTAATTCTATAGATGTAACTGTGAAATATGTCGAGTATTATATGCTCAGTTAGGGGCTGCCATAACAATTCGATTAAGAGGAGAGAACAATTGAACCAACGCTGTTACGAACAAAATGTAAAGCAATCGGAGTGTTGTGGTGCACTTTACGATTTACACCCACCACCTAAAGACGAGGAGCACCTGAGGCAATGGCGGAAGGCGATAAACTTGAAGTGCCCACCCAAGCGCCCTTATGTGTGTTCTTACCATTTTATGGACGGGAAGCCGACTGACGAACACCCTTACACCGAGAAATGGCTCGGCTACGATTTTCCGGTAAAGAAGTCACGCCGGGTGCTGAACAGGTTGTCAGACTCAGGTAAGCTACCTTACCTAACTGTTAGCTATGTGCTTGCTAGCCTAACGTTAGATTCGTGAAGTCCGTTCTATGAATACATTTAAGATCAATAACGAGCCGTTAGCAAAATACAACGAATCTTGCATGATTACCATTGCCCACCTATATATGTCATATTTCGTTTACTTTGTGATATGGACATAAGGGTCTGAAATAAAGAATGAATGAATGAATGTTCACGATAGTACAATATATTATGGTACATTAGTCTTACAATAGCTCACATTATTCCTGTTAGCAGGCCAGCTAGCTACATCTATCAGTCAGATATTGATATTGACCAGGGGGGCATGGATTTCTATTATTTTGAAGGTACCCCCGGGCGCCGCCATTGGCTAGCGGACCCCCACCTGCTGTTAGCATCCCATTGACTCCCATTCATTTTGGCGTCACTTTGACAGCGAATAACTTCACATCTGAGGCGTTTAAAGACTCCATTTGTCCATTATTTATTTCTAAAGAAACACGAAAATGTATAAAAGGCTTCATTACCTTGTAGCTTACGTTACGGCCCCGTAGAAGCAGTTTTTTGTAAAAATAGGCTAACGATTGCGTCATACCCACGCGACTCTCTGTCGCACAGTAGGAAATTACCGTATGAACAGGAGGAGAAGCTCGCGGGCAATCGGGAGGACGTGGAGACAAAATGACAAAGTAATTAATCAGAACACCTACTAAAAGTTTCTCCTGCTCCTATCTCATGGACAGCTCCTACTCACACTCTCCGTCTCTGCAAGTCTCGGAAGGGAATGATTCAGATTTCTCTTGGCACAGCTACTAGAAGACAGACGGTTTGCTCACGTCACATCTACGTAGTCAAGCTCAGTTTGAGTCTGCGTAGTACGCTCGACCCCCAGGAAATAAGAGTTTCTAATTGGCTTCACTTTGTCTCCGTTGAATCCAATGGGGTCGCTGTGTCCATTTCTTTTACTGTCTATGATATTGACCTACGGCGAGTTAGGAGATTGTGTGTATACTGTCTCGTTTTTAATGTATCTCTCTTTTACACACTGTTCTGTGTAAGTATGAGTGCCATCATAAATTAATTCTCATGATCTATTTTAAGTACTAATGTAAAAAAATGTATGGTTATATTATTTCCATTGATGCTTCAATGAGCGTCAATGTTGCAGTGGACAACTGTGAGGATGATCACAGCCACATGCCCCAGACCTGTGATGCAGAAACACAATGGGAGGATCCATCTTTCTCTGACCACAACTACGCTTCAAAATCTCAACTCAACCTGAAGCCACCTACATCTGAAATGGGAACACAATGCGTTGAGCCAGCACCATTGTACATAACTCTGCTGAGAAATGACCACCTTTGTCTGCTCTACACAGGGTTGACATTGAATGCATTCCATTCAGTTGCCGAGCACCATACCAGTTCATACACCAACAGCTTTCAGCTACACACTTGGCATCAGCTCCTGATGACTCTGATGAAGCTGCGTCTTAATTTATTGCAGGATGATCTTGCTGAAAGGTTTGGTGTTTTTCAGTCCATTGTAAACAAGGTGATTTCGTGTTGGCTTGACATCATGGAGGAGAAGATGAGGTGTTACATACCATGGCTTCCCAGGGAGACAATCCAGGCAAAATTGCCTCAGTGTTTCAGAGAGCAATTTCCAAACACAACATGTGTGATCGACTGTTCAGAGACACCCCTTCAAAAGCCACGCAACCTTGACTCGAGAGGTGAGTCCTACAGCCATTACTACGGCCAGAACACCATCAAATACCTGGTCTCCATTGCACCATGTGGAGTGATCATGTTCATCTCTCAAGGTGCAGTGATAAATTCATAACTGCAAATTCAGGGTTCCTGGAATACTTTCGTCCAGGCGATAAAGTAATGGCAGACAGAGGCTTCACTATTACCGATCTCCTCTATGAAAGGAAGGTGAAACTTGTCCTTCCAGCATTCACCAAGAGAGGCATGCAACTCTCTGAAGAAGACACCACTAACACTAGGCGCATCGTCAATGTACGTGTCCAAGTTGAGTGGGTCATATGCTGACTTAAAAACGTCAAAGTCCTCTTTCAAACCGCTCCAATTAACTTCACCCCTAAAATAGATAAAATTCTAAGAATTTGTGCAGCAAGAATTTGTCATTTCTGATATTGAGGATGAATAAATGTTTATTTGTAGGTGCGTCCACGTCTGTCCATACTTATTGCTTTGTTTTTGCATTAACTAATCAGTGTAAATAGTGTAAGTAGTTGTTTTTATAAACTTTTACAGTGTGACCAGATGTTACCTGTTGTGAATAGTTATTTTTATAAACCTTTACAGTGTGACCAGATGTTTAATAAACCTTTACAATGTGACCAGATGTTACCTGTCAGTCATTTATTATAAAACCATATAATGTGAGCTCTGTAGATTCCCCTTAACTTAAAGTGTAAGTTGCAGGTTAACCACCACAGCCAATTAATGTGTAAATTAAAGTGCTCTATATGTATATATTTATTTATTTCTGTCTTAAAATGCGTTAAAATAACATTTATTGGGGTTTCTTCAAAGGTAGCGTGTTTTTTCAGTAACTGGTGATGACGTCATAAGAGGAACTCGCAACCCATACTCTGCTAGATTCCTACTGTATTATGGCTATTTGGAGAAGGACTGAGGATGTGGGAAACCATCAAATTCTTTATGGACCACAGCCCTACAATTTTTAACCCGTCAGACGTGAGAGAGGGGAGGAAATTGCCAGGACCCATGGCACTCAAAGAGTTATTAATGCTTGGTGTGAGGAGAATGAGTGGAGGGTTGGCCAGGTGTCGGCGAGTAAAGTTAGCTACGTTAGAGCTAGTCTAGGCTAGCCTGGTGCAAACTTAACCCGGATAATATAAGGGAACAAGCCAGTCTTTTCAAAAGTTTGCTGTCATGTAGAATAGCAAGGAAGGACAACGACTGAAGACATTATTTACTTACATGGTGTCAGTCCAAATCAGAGCTGTAGAGATGCACACACTGCCAGGCACCAATCGCTAGTCTCATCGACGCCTCAAACGTCATGTAATACGCTTCCTCAATCCACACTATTTCTCACGATTTAATTAGCGATGTTTATTGTCAGAAAAGAAAAAGAGAGATCGATGTCCCCATCACTGTGTTTGTGTGGGTTATCAGCAGTGGGGAGTGTGTGCTGCCGTGAGGTGAACGCGTTTTGTTTAGTGGAACAGCTCGACCTGCGACCGGCTGATCTGACGTGCCTGAACCCGTTTGTTTTGCGAATAGCTTATTCTCATTTCAGGCAGGATCACGGTCCCTTTGAAGTCAGCACACACGAATATGTTTACAGTTGAGTTATTTTATCCATAATTTTTTTATCAAATAAAACATACAACCAACTTTTCTGTAGTTATGTAAGGCATCTATAGCTATGACTATGCCGGTAACTCTTCTAGTGAGTTCCTCTTATGACGTCACGCCCCATCTAGTGAAAGGGAGCGGGAGCGGGAGCGGTTAAAACCACTGTTAAAATTGCCAACTTTTCATATTATATTCAGCATTTTGGCATAAAAAACAATGGTGGGCGGTTCTTATCTTTATGTTTAATAAACACATTGCATTATCTTCGTGAAAAATTTTACCTGCAATTTACACTTTAAAGGAATGAAGTCTTCTGGTTAGAAGGAATAAGTCATGTCAAGTTTGCAAATGAATACCATCTTAATACTTTTAATACCCGTTTAATACTTATGAAAATTAAATTTCTAAATATATCAACATGAAGGTCAGTAGCAGGTTCCTAAAAACATCAAACACTTCTTCCAACTGATTTTATACAACTTAATCATTTATATTTTTTAAAACACAAAATCACAAATGTATCTCGTTTAACACAACTAATTTAAAATGCATCCCACCACAATTACCTAATATCCTATCTTTAACCCTAATTATTCTAATTCCTGCTTATTTACAAAGCTGCAAGTATCTTGTGGAAAGCAAAAGACGGCCTGCCTGAAACTCATCTGACACATGAGGGAGCATATACTAAAAATAAAAGGCTTTTAGTCTAGTTACAGTCTTGGCACAGAATTGCTCATTGTGGACTTTGGGACTTGTAGGAGAACTTGCTGTGATGGAGCCCAGATGAGCAGCTTACAGGCCCTCAGCCCTGTACAGAACATGCCAAGCTGCACTTGCACATAGAAGCCCCGTGGACCATTTGGCTGTAGCTGAGGTGTCCCCTCCACCATCTTCACATCATACCTCTGACTTCTGAACAGGTCCTCTAGAGACTCATCACTTTTAAGGAGAGGGGATTTGATCTCCAGCAGTTCCTCTGAGTTCAAAACTCCATCTGGGCTTGATGACAGCCAGGGCTCGCTTGCACACACGACTGTGCCTCTGCGGCTGACTGTAAACCCACAACCCTCTAGCCACTGTATGGCAGATGCCTCGCTTTCTAAGCCATGGTGAGTGGCCGCATTGCCATGGAACCTGGGGTAGAGGTGCTCTCTGAGAAAGGTCTGAGGGTTGACTTTGATGGTGACCTTCTTTGCTGTCCTTGCAGTGATTCTGACTTTACGAGAGTCATGCCACAAGTGAGAGGAACTCTGTTCAAGGGTTACACACTCCAATGCTGTACATTTGTTCAGATCAATGGCCACAAAACTGTCATAAAACAACATGCACCTCTGGCAGATGTTGGTGCCATCATGGTCAGCATGTGGTGAGGATGCAGGCTGTTCTGGCTTCTGAGCAGCACTCAGACATTTATGTTGAAGGCTTGACACAGGCAGTCAAAGATGCTTCAGACCCTCTCTCAGCTCACCCTGGGAGCAAAATGAAGGAGTGGGAGGCAGAGGGACATTGTTGGGCATTACCTCTGACGTCAGTACATCAGTGGCTCGGTGGTGGGGAAAAGGTGATGTCCATTAACTGCTTCGAGCAGAGGTTCCTCTGGGTCCCCACATTCCAGATCCGCTGCTCATCTGTGCAGGCAATGCCAGTGAGGCCACTGGACACAGCATTTTCTACCTGAGACCAAAAATATATGCACTGATAAGCTTGTATACTTAAAAAGATATTTCAAAACTTTCACTGTTGTCTTATTTAAAAACCATTCATTATTATTAAACTTAATGTTTACCTACCTTATTCCTTACAGTATATCAGGTGATAGCGTAATTAGACTTAATGTTACACTTGTACATGTACAGGTAGGCCAACCAAATTCACCTTTACCTTAACATTTACATATTCAGTGCATGCATATTTCTTTCCTAGCATATTTTAACAATTCCAAACCAAATCAATCTTAATAATTAGCATTAATTTTGTATTTAATTATTTTTAAGTGACATATAATTGTTCATGAAGACTGGAAGTAAAAAACACCTTTTATTCAGATGTGCATAAAGAAAACCTGCTTAATAATTATGCACATCTAAAATACACAATTAATAGTAGTTAAGATTGATGTGGTTTGGAATTGGTCAAATGTGCCATCAGAAAATCAAATTGCATAATAATTATTATGCATAATAACAATTATGTACTTACCTGGACTCCATTCACTTACCTTACCCCAATGTACAATTAAGAGATTTGACAAGATACTTAGCCTGCCGATGGTCATCAGGTCATCAGCTGTCAGATGTCACAAACACATGTTAATATACTTAAATATATAAATTTATAACATTCTTATGTTAACAACACGAACGTTGCAAGATATTATCATGAATAATAAATACTAATAATGTGTGTTATAGTCTTACCTTCCGTAATATAGAGGTTGCGTGGCTACAGGACCTTCCTAAACCAGCGATGCACGAACATCCAATAGTCTCCACTGATCCCTGGTTACTAACTAGCACCCACATAGAGTGGCTTGGACTGCTCGACTGACTGGGGTGCACATTTGCTTTTAAAAAGACGAAATCACCCTTACTGTGTAAGAGTACACGACCCACTTTCCTACTATGTAAATATTAATAGGCCTCAGTTCTTTTATAATTTTTCATTGCTGCTCCATCAACTCCTTCTGACAGGACGAAGTAGTTAAATATGTCCCCATAGGTTACCTCTGGCCACTTCTTCATATCATCTACCCAGATTCAGTCTCCTGAACTTCTCCGAAGAGGTTCCTACAGGTGTAACTGGATACTGAATGTGTTTTGTTCTCAAAACTGTAACTTTACCAATATAAAAAGTATATATATATATATATATATATATATATATATATATATATATATATATATATATATATATATATATATATATATATATATATATATATATATATCTACTCCTGTGATGGATTTACCTGTAGAGTTCCAGTGTTTCTAGTAAAGTGGTCATTGCATCTAGAAACTGAACACCATTCACTGTTAATAAGGGTAGAGGAGTAACAACTGAATATGCTATCATATATTTGCCAATTACAGAAAATGAAAATGTATGACTTGAATTATTAACTGTTTTTTTTATACTGCCCAAAATTTTAATTATAAACAAAATTGCTCATATAAAAGAGCATTAAATCAATAAGATCAAAGACAGACCATACATTCCTAACAGACAGATTTGTTATTTTTCACTGTATCTGTTATTCCATAGTGTTATTATTTTGGGTAATAAAATCATGTTTGTAAATCAGTTTCCAGTAAATGAGTATCTGTTCCTGAATCTGAAAGCTAGTCATATTTCAGCACAAGTTCCATACCACCAATTTTATTAAAGGTAATGAAATTAAAATCAGATGTCATTACCATTAAAATAAATAATTTTAACCAATTTAATGTATGTTTTCACAGTCAAAATCAATTGTTTTAAACCCACCACCAGTGTAATGCTTTACAGTCATGGGCCTTTGATGATATGCACTTTAATCTAGACAGATTTTGATTTTATTTATTGGCCTTATATTCTGTGGAGAAACTGAGATGGAATAGAATAAAATAAAAATAATAAGGATTCAGTTTTAGTTCATAAATTAAATAGTAGATCTCTCTGCAACCACAAATTTAATTAACTACAAATTCTTAATAGGTTTGAAATATTCAAGTTCTTAACCTTTCATTTGTAATATGAATACTTAACTTTATTCATGATTGAGAATATCACACATGCTTTGTAGTTGGTGTTATAATTGCAATCACTTCACACTTTCTTACTTAGATATAAACCAGAAGCTTTTGAAAAAAATCTCAGTGGTATTAATAACTTTGGGTATCTGTGATTTATCCTTTGAATCAATCCTTTATCTTTTCATTTGAATGTGTTTTCTGTATGTGAATTTCTATTATTTGTATCTTGTGAGCGGGACTTTTATTTTGGTGTGACGACATGATGTCATAAGACTGCGCCGCGCTCCTGCATCTGTGATTCGGCTGAAGAAAGGTGTGTGTTTTTAATCATTTGAAGTGTATAAAACGATACAGTCCAATGAAATAATTATTTTTAATGTAACATTATATTGTATCTAATATGAATGAACATCGTTTTTATGCATCCACACATTAATTTAAAAGGTGCGTCTCATTTCGCTCCGTATATTGTGAAGCACTTAAGTTAATCGTAAACACGCTGTTTGATTACTAACAACTTGCTTTTCGAAACAAATTCAGATTCAATTGAAACACATGCTTCTCAAAAGGACACCTGCAGTACAACAGTGAAAATGCAATAGGAACAAAACACAAATATGTGTAATTAGGCTACTTCTACAAATCAACTGCCAATGTTTTCATGAAAGTGTGGTCTATTAAATATAATCTACACATCAATACATATTGAATGTAAACCTTACGTCTAAATATTAATTGTCTGTATTCTGTGTTCCTTTATTCATTTGTAATGCTAGTTTTGAGTTTTTCCTGTCATTAACTCTTAATCTGACTGACTCTTAAATTACCTGTGCGCTGCACAACTAGAGCTCAGAGATTTAATTTACAATTATTTTTCTTTCTGTTAATTATTCTCATTTTAAACAGGATGCTATGTCTAAACACTCAAACTCCTGAAGCAGCTGAGATCTATGTAACACATTATTATAAAGATGGAGAGTGAAGAATTCAGGATTGAAGAAGTATTCAGTGTGAAACAAGAAGATACTGAGGAACAAACAAAGATGGCGAGTATTAAAGAGGAGAGTGAAGAATTCAGGATTGAAGAAGTATTCAGTGTGAAACAAGAAGATACTGAAGAACAAACAAAGATGGCGATTATTAAAGAGGAGAGTGATGAAATGAAGATGGAAGAAACATTCAGAGTGAAACAAGAAGATACAGGTTGGTTTCATTCTCAAAGTCTTTCTTCAGTCATTCTGTGTCATGCTTATCTTTATATTTACTTCATGTAACTCATGACAAAATTAATGACATATCACAGATTAACTTTTTGAGTCAGAGACAAATGCGCTTTTCATATATCACAACTATACAGTGTTTTCAGCCACATAATCACCGTTTTAGGTTTCAGACATTTAAATACACAAGCACTAGCAAAACAGTACATTTCAGGGCTCGACATTAAGCCTTTTCATGTGCTTGTCCTTCGGAGTATATCTGTCACTTGTCAGAGTAAAAAAGTTGCATGTCTTTTTTTTTTGTGTGTGTGTTAAAAAAAATAAAGTTAAGTTAAATATAATTTATTCTGAAACAATATTCTCATCAGTGTTCAATCAGCTTTGATAGTTAAATCTGCATATTGTAAAATATGATTCTGCACCTTTATAAGCCATCTTATAATTTAGAATAAGACACTATAGGGCTGTTACTTTAGGTAGGACTGATCAAGTTAAATCATTTACACTGAAAAATTACATTAATGTAACATTAAACTGCCAGTAGGCAGGCGACTGTCTTAATGAGCGAGTCATTGATTGATTCATTAAAACGATTCGTTCAAATCGCTGAATCATTCAGTAATGAAAATACGTTTGCTGTGAGAAGCATTATGGTTCTTCTGTGATCTTTGTTTGGAACAATTTTCACTGCTGAAACAGAACAAAAACAGTCAATATTGCATCTAAAATGTAAGTGACTTAAAGGGATAGTTCACTTTGAAATTAAATTTTGGTATGTTTTAGCTTACCTCAAGGGCATCCAAGATGTAGGTGTCTTTTTTTCCGCAGTAGTTTCAATTTTTATATTTTTAGGTCAAACCGTTCTTGTCTGTCAGTCGTATAATGCAGGTCTATGGTCACTGTCTCAAAGAGCATGCATATTAAAGCAATTCCCCATCGTAAGTACACATTGATGGCCTAAGACACGAAACAAGCGGTTTGTGTGAGAAAACGAACAGTATTTATATGGTTTTTACCTCTTGTAACACAGCCACGTCCAAGTGATCTGAGGGCGCGCGCGCATCCTGGTGTGTGACGTGTGCGCAGACTGGTGCATAGATATATACACTAGATGTATATAATAGAGGCTGCAAACCTCAACAGCACAACATTGTTACCATCAGTAATACATTTATTATCCACTATCGATCCTTACTTACAATAAATGTCATAAAATTAGAATTATTGTCTCATTTAGTGATTCCCTAATTATTTTTTTGTTATTGACGTTCTAATCCGGCTACTTGTCCGGTCAGGAAATTAAAATTCTCTTTTACTTGTCCTGGACAAACGTTAATGTCGAGCCCTGCATTTGTAGTTTGTATACACTCTGATGTCTATGGAAGCGGCAATAATAATCCATTCAAATGTAATTGGCTGACGTGTTTTATTTATATCAGACACACATTGTGTAGGTAACTATATATTAAGGTCACTCTATTCTTCTCTTATGTCACCAAACACTTAGTTTCATTTATTTTGGGAGAAACTGATGAATTTACGTGTTGTAAATCCGACAGATAGGATTCTCTGAACTGCGGTGTAAACTAAAATGGCGGCGCCATCAAATCGCATTCACGTACACGTATTAGTTGATGACATGGTTTGCCGGTTTCTGGCTGAAACCGTCGGGCTGCATGATTTAGGGGATGTAGCCTAATAAATCTAATTGTAATCTTTCTGGTTAATATTGCAATTTGCAATTTAACATTCCCCAAAAAAATGATAGAGAACACGGCATGTTCAGACTTGGTCAATCTGCCTCTGTCTCTATGGCATATGGTTGTTACTGTCTAGCTGGACGAAAACTCTGAACGTAGTAGTGTTCGGGAATGTCTCTTTCCTCACAAACTGGCGGCTCAGAGCGTGGTCGTATCTGTTGAGGACTCAAGCTGTTGACCCAGATCATTGAATCTGTTGTTGTCTCTCAAATTTTGTATTTATTGATATAGACTTCACTACAGTGTGACAATAATGTACTGTATATAAATCATATATATATATATATATATATATATATATATATATATATAAAATACTCATTGTTTTATGGAATGTTTTCAGTCTACATGGTAAGAAAGAAGAGAATAACACCTGTGCAGGATGCAAAAGAACACATACTGTCAGGCAAAGACAAAGCCTTCATTGAGGGACGACAAATCAACACATTTAAAGGTATGTTTATGTTCAGACTGCAGGCAAATCAGATTCCGCCATTTTCGGGGAGACTGTCCTCACTATTAATTGCAAGTGATCAAAAGAGTTTTGTGTCTAGAAATAACCAACATATCTGCACCATAAAGGAAAAGTTAATCCAAAAATGAAAATTCTGTCAATCATTTACTTAACTTCAAGTTGTTCCTTATACATTTCTTTGTTCTGCTGAACACAAAGGAAGATATTTTGAAGAATATTTGTAACTAAACAGTATTTTTTCCTACTATGGAAGTCCTTCTATTTTTCACTTACTGCATTTCATATTACATTACACATTTTACAGGATTTAAAGGTCCCGTTTTATGCCCCTTTTCACAAGATGTAAAATAAGTCTCTGATGTCCCCAGAGTGTGTATGTGAAGTTTCAGCTCAAAATACCCAACAGATATTTTTTTACAGCATGTTTTAATTGTCATTTTTTGGGGCTCAGAAAAACACGCTGTTTTAGTGTGTGCCCTTTAAATGCAAATGAGCTGCTGCTGGACGGCACAGGGGGCGGAGCTTCATGAGCTCGCGCTCAGTCTCTCAGGACAATTTCATCTCATGGAATGATGATAATAACAGAAACTCTCAGTAACGGTGTTCAGTTCGAGTCGGACAATAATGCCTACAGAGTCAGAGTGCTGTATAGAGATGGAACAGGTATAGTTTAGTAGTTTAATTACGGTTATTATAACGTATTTGTCATCTGCTTGTATGTATCCATTATTTATTAATAGCCTACAAGTCTGCTGTCTGAATGATGATCAAACATATACTGATGAGTTTAATAAAGTTTATTGTAACATCACACAAAAGATGAAGCGTCAGATTTACTTCAGAAAATCACCGTAAGAGCTGAGTAAACAGTAAGTTATTAGAAGTGCGCAAGTACATAAACGAATTTCGGTAGAATTGAGGGAGCATTCCTGTGGGCGGAGGTTAGTCAAAAAACGGTTTTAATGACGTCATTAAAGAAGGAAGTAGAGGGATGTAGTCCAAACGGGCCATTCGATGTAGTCAACTTCTGTTAAATAAAATATCTCGCTTGGCATTGAACTTTGAGCTTTATAATTTTACAGATGTTATTTGTACTCTAACAACAACATTACACACTAACTAAAGTTTGAAACATGGGATCACGAAGAACGGGACCTTTAACTTTTTAAAATGATAAGTTGATTAGTTGTGTGACAAATAGGTGCACTTGGGTTCATGTTTTATTTTTTGCCCTTTTAGGGAGAGGTGTGTTTGCACTTGAGCACATTGAACCATCCACCTTTGTTGTTGAATACCGTGGGGTTCTCTCTCAAAGTAAACATGTTGAAGATGCTCAAGGCAACTACTTGTTTGACTTCACATGGAATGGAACACGTTATTGGTAAGCTGGCTGTTTTTAAGTGTGTGTTGCATGCCATTCTAATAAAAACTAAAATAATTAAGATTATTATTACGATAGCAGCTTTGCTAGGGTTCTTATAACATTAGAAACTTATAAGTTAGTGATAATCAATAACATGGCTATTGTTCAACTAGGTGATTCAGGGGTATTTATTTATTTATTTATTTTACCTTAAGTGGATCATCTCACCTATTAAATTATTAGAAAGGGAAGTTAACTGTCATAATGTATTTTTTGAAAATAGGTTAAAACCCCAGAAATATATAATGTTCAGTTAGAACCTTATATTTCAGTTAGGAATGTTTAGTTTCTTACTGCATTATTTTTCTCACAGCATAGATGCAACAAAAGAGGACGGTTCACTTGGACGACTCGTGAATGATCACAAAAATTCAAATTGCAAAGTCAAGACAATAATTGTTGATGGAAAGCCACACCTGTGCCTATTTAGTATAAGAGATATCTTTCCAGATGAGGAGGTCACATACAACTATGGGGATTCCTCTTGGCCCTGGCATTTACGCGTGAGTCTCTTAAAGGGGTCATTTTATGCCCTTTTTTACAAAGTCTTGATTTTGAGGTGTACTAGAATGTTTCATGCATGCTTGTTCAAAAAACGTATTATTTTTCACATATTTTACATTATTAGAGCTCCTCTCTCCCCAGTAGAGATGCGCGGATGGGCTATTATTTCAACCGCATCACAAAACTCATCATCCATCTGCACCCGTGTTTTTTGACCAATTTTCAAAGCTGCACCCGCCCTCCATCCGCTGACTGTTTTAAGATTGTCTATGGGCGATGCAAGGCACTGCTGACGCGAGCCGCGAGACTATAAAGCTCTTGCCTGTTCTAGAAAGGATACTGACCTAATGCAGCAAAGATATTTAAAGGCTAAAGTCCCTAATAGTATAGCCTTTTGGCCATGTTGTATCCCCAGAATATCAGCAGTGAACTCCATCTCCGATCGGCGCACGGGGACAAAATATAAATAAATAGCCTAAATAAAACGCAGGTAATGTTGGTAGCAATATTTAACAATGTACACTACCGTTTAAAAGTTTGGGGTCAGTAAGATTTTTTTAATGTTTTTAAAAGAAGTATCTTCTGCTCACCAAGGCTGCATTTATTTGATAAAAAACAATAAAAAAAACAGTAATATTGTGAAATATTATGACAATTTAAAATGACTGTTTTCTATTTTAATATATTTTAAACTGTAATTTATTCCTGTGATCAAAGCTGAATTTTCAGCATTATTACTCCAGTCTTCAGTGTCACATGATCCTTCAGAAATCATTCTAATATGATGATTTGATGCTCAAGAAACATTCATTATTATTATCAATGTTGAAAACAGTTGTGTACACATTTCTTTCAAAATTCTTTGATGAATAGAAAGTTCAAAAGAACAGCATTTATTTAAAATAGAATATTTTCTAACATTATAAATGTCTTTACTGTAACTTTTGATCAGTTTAACTCATCCTTGATGAAAAAAAGTAATGATTTATTTTATTTCTTTCCCCCAAAAATAAAATTAAAATTCTTACTGACCCCAAACTTTTGAACGGTAGTGTTTAATGTTACAAAAGCTTTAGATTTCAGATAAATGCTGTTCTTTTGAACTTTCTATTCATCATAGCATCATGAAATAAAAATGTACACAACTGTTTTCCCGAATTTAATTGAAATATTATTTTTCGCCACGTCATCCGCCCAACCACAGAGTCTGCGGCTGTAACCGCCAACCGCGCATCTCTACTCCCCAGTCTGGCTTAAAACCTCCTTCCGAAATACGAAATGTGCTGTGATTGGTTAGCTGGCTTAGTGTGTTGTAATTGGCAGCATTTAGCGCGTGTTTGGAAAATGTTTCGCCCCTCCAAAACTGTTCTTCTATAGTGTAAATATTGAGAATGCAGTCAATTTCAAAACCAATTTGAGCCCCATTCAGACCCAAACAATGTTAACGAACAAGAGGATCGTCTAGAACAGATTTCACGCAGACTTTGCAAGCACAGATACCACAGGACATTTCAGAGTGGTATGTTTTTTGTAATTTTCGTATACATTATAGATACGATGTTATCCACCATTTAAACGTAACATTTGTCAGAAAACTAAGGTAATACAAACAGTAATCGATCACAAAACCAAGGTTTATTTTCCTAAGGAGCTTTTTGTCACTGAAAATTCAACCATGTTGCACTGTGTTCTGCATTTCATGTATTTTCTTTTTTTTTTTTTTATATGATACAGATTATTGAAACATTTCTGCATGTCTGCTTTGTGCATGACATAGCCATAAAAGTGACAGTAGATATTTAGACTTTGGTTGATACTAGAATTAGTTGTGGTGGCCATCTGGCAAACATATGTTCTTTGTCACAATTACAGGAATTGTGTGACGAGACATCAGTGGCTGTGACTGAACACAGTGTGAATCCTTCCTCATCAGTTAAAGATAAAGTAAGTGAGCGTATGCTCCTTAATTGTTTACTTCTCTTTGACACTGGCAGTGTTAAGTGTAGGATGGTTGGGCATCATACTATGCTTTTCTTTACATGTACTGTTGTCTTAAAGACGTGACGTCTCAACTTTGAGTAAAATATACCTCGCTCTGTTCATTTCTTTTTCATTACTTGTGACGCCGGTATTCTTTTACATCACCTTGTACATATTTTAGGGCTGTCAAAATGGCTGAAAAGCTAAATTCAAATTTCTTTCTTAAATATTTGCAAAATTCAAATTATATTAGAATTCTAAAGGCAATACTTAATGTTAAGAAGAAATAAGTACTGTATTGTCTTTCATGCCCACAAGAGAGCGCAAGCGAGTGCAATAAGTAAATATAAACCAAATCAAGCATCGCATCTTTTATTGAAATTAAATGACATCCACTTCTTAAAGTGCATTAACAGTTGTTCTTAAATAAAATGTTATTTCTTCAATGTGCATGCTAGGAAAATTAGGTTACAATAGTGCTTAAAACTGTGTTTGTGCATCAGTAACCTGAGAAAACATGCTTCAACAGAGCATAATGTACTACATGAACACAAACTTCCATTAAAAAAACAATCCACATCTACTCACTACACATCTACATATTGTTCGTCAAAAACACCATATGGTCAACTTGATCTGCAGCGATCGTGGAACGCTTTTTGTTTTCAGCTGAAGAAAACACACACTCAGCTCTGACCGATGTCCCAGGAATGATCAAGTATGTCTTTGCCACAACTGAGAGGGTTTTCGTCAGTAGGTAGCCCTTTTCTGGCATTTTTCAAATTAACAACATAGCCACACCGCACACTGTATACTGGATAAGCTAACAAAAACAAACCGCGTCAGTTACGTCATCAGTATGTCTCGTGCACCTTGACACCAAAAATTTTAATGCACTTTTTTTTCGACGAATATTCAAAATAATTTTTTTTATTTGACAGCCCTAACACATTTTCAAGTTTGTTATATCAAAAGTGTGCTGGACTATAAACAGGGTATATTATTTTGTGTTTTTGTTATTATTTTGATAATAGTTTTGTTGCCTTTTTTTTTTTTTTTTTTTTTTTTTTTAGCCAGACGTTGAATTTTCCAGTTTTGAAGAATCTAGCTCCGATGAAGAGGATTCTTCTTATGCTGATAAAAACACTGAAGAATCCTCCTCTGATGACTTCATCCCGGACTCGAGACAAAATAACGATAGTGCTGATAGTCTATCTGTCATGAGGTCAAAGAGTGTGCCACCACAACCCATTCACTGTTCTTCCACCGAGCAAGAAATGGCTAGTGACCGATCCAGTTCTGCTCAAGACCTCATATGTGATGATCATGATACTACCACAAACAATATTGACATTCAGAGTTTTAAGAGAACAACGGCATTGTCTTATGAACGGTCAGAGATTGGCAATGTGCCAGAAAACACTTTTTCCACCCACAAAAACTACTGTTATGTCTGCAAGAAACCTCAGTCTAAAATTGCCCGTCACTTTAAAAACCATCAAGACAGTGAGACAGAAATTGCTGCCGCATTCTTGCTCCCTAAACACTCCCAGGAGAGAAAAAGGTTACTTGAGAAATTACGAAACCGAGGCAACTATGAACACAATCAAGAGGTTATGGGAAGTAAAAGTGGACCACTGAAAGTTAGAAGGCGGCCAGGAAGATCAGAGACTGAATTGAGTGCCAAAACATATGTGCACTGTGTATACTGTAAAGGCCTGTTTGTTCGCAAGGAGCTGTGGCGCCATACACACAGATGCCCTTCAAACACGTTTTCAAAGTCTGAAGCAACTAATAAGGTCAAAGTCTTAGTTTTGGCTGATATCGCAGAGTCAACATTCTCCCACGCAATATCTCCAGAGGTGTGGAAGATTTTGGGAAATATGAAGAATGATGACATTTCATCTGTAGTTCGAAATGATTTTCTCATATTGCAGTTCAGTCAGTGTCTTTACAACAAGCTTGGAAGTGATCCAACAAAATCCGAATACATCAAACAGAAGGTTCGAGAAACGGGCAAACTCTTGCTAAGCTTGAGAACAAAATGCGCCATATTTAACTTCGAAGATGCTGTGAAACCGAACAATTTTTGCAAAGTGGTTGAGGCTGTGAAAGATGTCGCTGGTTACGATGAAAAGAGCCAATCGTATAAGACACCAAGCCTTGCGCTGAAGTTGGGACGTTCACTCAAGAAGATCGGTGACATCATTCTCTGCAGGGCCATCGCAGCAGAGGATGATGGTATGACAAAAGCAGCAGCGCGATTCAAACGACTGTGCTCAAGTGAATGGGCAGAACATGTCTCCCATGCTGCTCTTGATACTTCGAGCAAATCAAAGTTCAACAAACCATCGACTATACCGTTCACACATGATGTGCAGCTTCTCCACCAGCATCTAGAGAAAAAATCAGCTGCTGCTTTTAAAAGCCTAAAAAATCATGAATCTTCACAAACATATGCAGAACTCGCCAAAGTGACACTTGCACAAGTAATAATCTTTAATAGACGTTGTGCAGGAGAGGTTTCAAAAATGTCTCTTGAGTGTTTCAGGAAAAGAGACCAGACTGAGCTCCATGATGATAAAGCATTCGGTCTCTCTCCTTTTGAGCAAAAAATGTCCAAGAATTTCAGCAGAGTGGAAATAATGGGCAAGAACAAGAGAAAAGTTGTAATTTTGTTAAACTCTGAACTTGTCAGAGCAATAAAACTTCTTGTGGACAAGAGAGATGCATGTGAAGTAGAACGGGACAACCCCTTTCTATTTGGAAGACCAAAGTGCTCACCCACCAGCTTCTTCAGAGGACAGGACTGCATCAGGCTTTTTGCAAGTCAGTGTGGTGCACAGCACCCAGAACATCTCCGGTCTACACAGCTCCGTGAGCGGGTGGCAACAGTGTCCCAGATTCTTAATCTTAAGGATAATGAGCTTGATCAATTAGCCAACTTTTTGGGCCTTGACATTCGGGTCCATAGAGACTATTATCGGTTGCCAGATGCAACAGTAGATATTGCAAAAATTTCAAAGCTTCTCTTGGCAATGGAGAAAGGAACTCTTGCAAATTTCCAAGTAAAGTCTCTTGATGAAATTGAGATAGAAGGTATGTGCATGATTTTATATAATAATAATAATGTTACAGTAAAGTAACATGAAAATTCTAAATTACTTGTAGAGAAAAACTTTAGAGCTAATTTGTAGTTTTTAAAATGTTACTCAGAAATTTTTTTTTGAGGTGAATGAAATTTAAATTTTTTTAGAGAACCTCTTATTTCTTTAGATAATGGAAGTTTAGAAATTATATATGTGTACTAATGCATGTGTCGGGGTGTTTTTCTATAGATGAAATTGATCTGGAATTAGATGAGGAAGAAATAAGCGGTGAAGATGATGAAGAGTCCGAGACTGTCCCTGGAGTAAGAGGTATGTAATGCAGGGTTTTTCCTGGCTCAAAACGAGGAGGAGGTGGTAAAATCCTGATAATGTATTTTAATAATAAGCTAATTAAATTTGTATTTTTCGTAGACCATCATATAGCCTACTGTGTTTCCCACAGTATTTTTGTGAGTGGAGCTCGGTACCTCTAGGGGGCTCCGGTGGAATTTTTTTTACATTTTAAAGATAAATTATTTAATCTGGTCCATTCTGAGTCACCCGAATCCACTGGTAAAAATATTCCACCTGCCAACTGCCCAAACCTATGAGATTCTTTGATTTAGATATCTGCATTTTATCATCACATTACAATTATTCAAATTCTCAGTGTTAATCATGATAATATGGTAAAATATCACACTGAAGTAGGCTGCTTTAAAATGAACATTTATTTAAAATAAAATCTCTTCTTTTGGCAAAATTAAATTTCCTTAATCGCCTAAACAGAGGCTTTACTCCCTTCAAACTTAAATTGTCAATGTTTCATTACATCACTGTTGGAAAACACTCTTATCAGAATAATTTTTTTTTTTACCTTTATAAAGGGCATTTTTTCCCTAATTTTACTCTGTATGCCCCATCTATCATTTCAAATTCTTAAATTTGATCACATTGTGTTAGAATAGGCTAATAAGACACTAGGCTGTTACCAATCAAATTAAATAATTTGTATTGAAAAATTACAACTGTATTAAATTGGGTAGATTAAATCTTGTAGATTATGAGAGTGTTTTAAAATATTTTTTGAATATACAAACAAGGAATGTTGAAAAGAATGATACTTTGAAACTAAACCGCCAGTAGATGGTGGCAGACGACCGCATTGAGTCATTCATTGAAATGATTTGTTCAAACGGCTGATTTATTCAGAACGAGGCAGTTTATAAATGGGTTATTGAATCTTTGACTTAACCGATCGTTCAAAACGCTGAATCATTCAGTAATGAAACATGGCTGAGTGTTGCTGTGAGATGCGCGATGGTTCTGCTGTGATCTTTGTTTGGAACTATTTTCGCTGCTGAAACAGAACAAAAACAGTCATTGCGTCTAAAATGTAAGTGACTTAATTTTAACTATTTGTTTATTGAACTGTTATGAAATCATTGTCTCGGTTTCAGTCATGATGTTATTCAGGAAAACAGCACTCTGGTCGTGTGATGATTCTTAACTGTATAATATGTTATAAATAACTGCGCGAGCCTCAACAGCGCAACTTTGTTACCGTCAGTAGTCCTACATTAGGTAGGCATAGATTATTATCAACTATAGGCTATCAAACGCCACTTACATTAAAGGTGCCGTAGAATGGATTATTTTGTTATTTTATAATGTTTCCTGGGGTGCCCTTATAATGTTAGTATGTTTATTAGATCAAAATTTGTTATAATTTAGAAATAAAAGGCATATTTCCTAGCCTGATTTCATACCCTGATCTGGACACTCTGTTTGAAGGGGCGTGTCTGCTGTGAGACTTCAGTGTAAACGCCCACTGCTGTGATTGGCTGACATGCTTGCATATGAAATATCTGGCATTACATGTAAAGCTATCTGGAAAACATTTACTATTACAGCGATTATACGTTTTTACTATTACAGCTATCTGGATTAACGAATCATGATAAGTTTTTTAAGTATTTAGATCTATTCCAGCATTGAGCAGATGACAGCCTGTCGATCGCGTGAATGAAGATCTTATCACTGCAACGCGATTTACTGATGCATAAACAGTGTTGAACGACTTTGAGAGAAAGATTATCTGTCTGGACTTGAACAATTACACATCAGAAATTCACATAACCCACTGGTTCTCCAGAGGCTCGGATGAAGGAGCTAAAAAAATATTTTTGTGTTCATTTGTAGTTACATCCAAACACTGAACAACTGCCATGCTCGTCTGCAAGCCACGATGTCTCTCGAGGAAAAAACAATATCGCGCTGAATCTAGATAACACAGTGTAAATTATCGTTAATAAAATCACTACTTACCGCTTGCGGGAATATAACGTTAGTTGAAATTGCCCCCTTCGTCTGTTTGAGACGCCGAGAGAAGCCTGGCTGCTTGATATTGTTCCAGGTTAGAAAAACAGTCCGCGGTGAAATGGGCAGAGCAACTAACAACTTCGAATTAAACTGTAGCGGTATCCGATTATAGATAGATTATAGATAGATCTGCCATTTTCTCTATGATCCTCGCTTGTTTCTTCACCTGCAGAACTTCCGATGATTCGGCTGTGCAGTTTCGCCTGGCACTGAGCATGGGCTGGCTTATGCAAATTTTTAGAGGCGTACATATTAATGATCCCAACTGTTGCGTCACAGTTGGTGTTATGTGGAGATTCACCTGTTTTTCAGGGGTGTTTTTCAAAAACGAGATTTAAATAAGAAAGAGAAAACTATGGTGTTTGAGACTCACTGTATGTCATGTCCATG
This sequence comes from Scardinius erythrophthalmus, assembly GCF_964197995.2. Lineage (NCBI taxonomy): Eukaryota > Metazoa > Chordata > Actinopteri > Cypriniformes > Leuciscidae > Scardinius > Scardinius erythrophthalmus. The sequence continues at coordinate 29,617,952 of NC_138224.1, forward strand.
TACTGAACTCTTGTTATTTAACTATGCCAAGATAAATTCAATTTCACATTCTAGGGCACCTTTAAATGAAATAAAATCAGAATCATCCTCGTGTTTTCTGTGATTCCCTAGTTATTTTTTTATTTTATTATTTTATATTAAACATTTTTTTTAATCAGGGCATTTGTCCAGTTGGGCAAGTTCCTTGAACTAGTAGGGTGTACTCACTTTTGTTGCCAGGTATTTTGACAATAATGGCTGTATGTTGAGTTATTTTCAGAGGACAGTAAATGTGTACAGCTATACAAGCAGCACATTGACTACTCTAAAATATATCCAAGTAGGGGTGTGCGATATGACGATTTTTGATCGTGGACGATTAAAATGTCTCCACGATCTGCTTTTGAAGAAATATCGTAGAATCGTGCATTAGCCTATCTGTTCTGGCGCCTCTGTCCCAACATACTGAACAACGCGACGTATATTCACATAAAATGTTAACACAGCGGAACGGGACACTGCAGTTCACAAAAGTTCATAATTTGCATGTGCTTTAATGCCTTGTCGGTTAAACATTTAATTGGCGTGCTGATGCGCTGTTCTAACGCATACATTTCTCAGCGCGTAGCCTACATGTGAAGCTCACACACATGCACAACGCCTGTCTACCAGCGCCTGGATACTGGACTAACGTTAGTTAAGTTATCTTTCGAGTCTTATTGTGCTTATACTGTTAAATACACACAACGGTTTACATAAAGTCGGTTATGTCTAAACTGAAAGTAAACTTGAGAAAACTGAGAGAAAATCTGCTTGTCAAATGCGTGTATATTAAACGCGTCGCGCGCAACTCTTAAAGAGACAGTAGTAATAGTAAACAGACACGCTGCCGCTTGTCTTTAAAGGGATAGTTCACCCAAAAATATCTCATCATTTACGCACTCTAATGTTGTTCCAAACCTGTATTAATTTCCTACTAATATTTTGTAATATTTTTCTAATATTAATATTTTGAAGAATGTGGCTATCCAAACAGTAGCTGGTCCCCATTGACTTCCATAGGAGAAAAATATACTATGGAAGTCACTGGGGTACATCAACTGTTTGGTTACCCACATTCTTCAAAAATAACTTTTATTTTCAACAGAAGAAAGAAACTTATTCGAGTTTAAAACATCTTGAGATAGTAGATTATGATAATTTGAATTTTTAGGAGAACTATCCCTTTAATGTTAATAAAACAACAAAATGCAAAGAGAAAATCACTCACTGCTCTTGACTGATAACTTTAATAGTAGCTTTAATAAGTATCAATGTATAATTTATATAGTGAAGTCTGTTCTGTTTATTTTCATATTTGTTCATTTACTTTCTGCAATGCTACTGTTAAATACACCTACTGTAGCTGAAAACATAAAGCACTGTTAGCCTATTTAATTTTTATATTAAGTTGTTTATGTGTAATGTGTATCTTTAATCTTAATATTTAATAAAAAAAATGACAAATATTTTTTATCTTTGCCCCTGTCCACCATTTTTTTATTTTTTTTATTTTGTTACCTAAGGCATTTTTTTTTTAGAATATGGACATTAGATTGGCTGTAATGCTCAATCACAAAATAGTACAACCAACATAAAAAGAATCGTGATAAAATCGTTAATCGTGATTTTCCTGAAAAAAATCGTGATATATTTTTGCCATATCGCCCACCCCTATATCCAAGTTTCACTAATATAGTATTGTCCCTTGAGAAGATATACTTTAATGGTTGCTGAAATGTGAGGGTTGTATTCACTTTTGTGAGATACTGTGTGTGTGTGTGTGTGTGTGTGTGTATATATATATATATATATATATATATATGTATATGTATATATAAACTTGTTTTCCTGTGTGCTATCAGCTGATATTTGAGGTGTTCTGAAACCGTTTGCATTGTAGGGCTGGAATACTTTTTAACTGTTGCTTTTTTCCCCCTCAGAAAAAAAAAAAAAAAAACAGGATGAAACTGATAAACACAGAGGTATTTAAACATTTGGGTATTTAAAAGTTATTCAAAGTACATAAAGGTATGTATATATTTATGTTTGTTTGTTTTGCAGAGACCAAATTGAGGAAAATTGTGAGAAGGCAATGGAGCCCAAATGAAGTGAATGCTGTCATGAAACATTTCAAAGTCCATATTTCAAAGGGACACCTCGCAACAACGGCAGAGTGTGCGCGGTGCAAGACTGCCGAGGGCACTGTTCTGAGAGAAAGAACGCTCCAGAATATAAGGGATTTCGTGAGGAACCGAGGTTTGAGGTTGAAAAATAAATGTTCTTAGAGTTGAACATTTATTCAGTGTTGCCTGTGGATTTTGTTCTGTAAAGTTCTCTAAAGTGTTGCTCTAAAAGTCTTATTAAGCAGAAGAGGCTGACTCAGGACTATACTTGGTGTCGAAGACATCTTTTTATTTGCTTTTGTTAAAACATTGTTTTTATAGAAATTTACAAATAAATGCATTTTTATTGGAAGGCAACATAATTTGGTTTTATTTCCACTGGTACTGTGATGCTGAGGTAATTTTGAGGCCCATTCCCTGATGCACTTTAGTCCCATAAAGGTCCTGATGTTTATATCAGTTTTTTATTATTTTTATTATTGCCCTTTCAGTTTAATTTTGGTTTTATTGGTTGTCTAGTTTTATTACTTCATCTTATTGACCTTTATCCTGGTTGGAGAAAATTCAGTCATCAAAGATCAGCATGTTGTACACTTCAGACAAGACTAGTTAATTTAACTTGCATTTTGCACCCAATGGCTGATATAGCAACACGCACACCTAAGGAAATACCGTACCTGTGTGTGTGTGTGTGTGTGTGTGCTTACATGTTTTTCTATCTCGGTGGGGACTTCAACCTGAATATAATAGAATTTATAGTTTGTACAGTACAAAAACCATTACGCCTATGGAGAGTCCCCACAAACATAATGAACCAGATGTGTGTGTGTGACAAATTATTACCTTACTCGTAACTTGTTCAAGTTTAAAAAGATTCTCTGAGTGCTACCCATTTAAACTTTATTGGAACATCTGGAATTTTTTTCTGTACTGTGTCTGTAAATGCAGTTCCACTTATCAATGATTACATTGTGAATGACCTAAAGAAAGACACACAACAGTATCGTTAATATTTCTGATTTAAAAAAACCTAAAGAAAAGTAAAAGTAGCCATTTTAAAAGATGTAGGTATTACTTGATGTTTGAATGGAGGCTCTGCATCAGATGATGGGGACTAAGTTGGAGAGTAATTTTTCTTTTCTTTGTCACTCTTTTTTTCAGCATTTGGCAAACATGGCTGTTTTTTCTTCTTCTTCCCCCTCTAGCCTGAACATCCTCCTCCTGAGGTTTTCTTTGCTCTCTAAAGGGACAAAAATTCTATAATTGTGGCTGGTGAACTTCCATTTTCATAGGCCACATGCACAACATGTATGTCAGTATTTCCATTTTAGGGACGATGTCATAGGTGGGAGGGTCCTCCCTCCATTCCCCAGAACCCATGTTTTGTTTATTTTTTAAGATAAAAATAAATAAATATAGAATGTACAATTGTATGTCAACAAATACATTTATACACTAATTATATATATATATATATATATATATATATATATATATATATATATATATATATATATATATATATATATATATATATATATATACACATATATATATATATATATATATATATATATATATATATATACACATATATATATATATATATATATATATACACATATATATATATATATATATATTAAACCAAAGGTCTACAAAACTCCATGGTCTCATCTTTCACATTCATCTGTTACAAAATGTTTTTTGATCATAAAGCTTTCTTAAAATAAGTTTTGACATAAGTGATGTATGGTATTTGCACTAGTTAGGCTACATTACATTATAATGTATCATCTACAGCGAAAAGTAAAAAGATTTTCATGTTTAAGTGTTACAAATACACAGCAAAGTCGTGTGTCCCCAGCATTAGTCTGCTATCAGTGGCTCAAACCTCCGTTACTAACTCTAAAATGACGTTTTGGAATTAGCAACGGAGGCACTGGATTAGATGCGTAAGAAATTAGTCCTACATACAAGAGCGTTTTAATGACAAAAACTTTACAAACGTCTTGAAATACATAATCTGAACAATGTTTCGAGGTGTGGTAACTGTAGTATAAGCGGAATAATTGACTTCAGGCCGTTGAATTATTATAAAAATAATGCACACCCAAGGTGAACGGCCACTCCACTTCGCGTCGTGACCGCATTACCACCTCGGGTGTGCATTATTTTTCTAATAATTCAACGGCCTGTCGTCAATTATTCCTTATATATATATATATATATATATATATATATATATATATATATATATATACACACAATATTTCCTGCACATATTGTCAATGTGTCCTGCAGGATTTCATCATTCCTACAGGATAACTGCAAATATCCTGTAGGTTATTTTTGTAAGGGCACACTCCCTAAACAGTTGGTAAAGTGCCACACTCTCCAAAATTCCTGCCTGATATCAAGCCACAACCATTGCCTTTTGGTTGGGAGACAAAAATCGCCTTTCAAAGCAGTCCAGATGGCTTGGCAGACCTCCCTCACAATCACTGATTCTGCGCTCGATCCCAATTCATAACTGGAGGCAATACATTTTTGGCTACTACCAGACGCAAGTATGCAGAACGTGACAGCCAGTCTCTCTCGCAAACTTACTGGGCTCCTGTGGGTTCTTTTACATTGAAAATAGGGTTTGATGTGAAGCAACAATCGTCAAACCGCTGAGCAGACATTCTGAAGTGCATTTCCTCGTCCAATGCATGCATTATTAGTCTGACAAGAGTAGTGTATTCGCCGCCATCTGGTGAAATTTAATGGATAGACATTCCATCTTCTTCCCCTTCGTCTTTTAGACCGCAATAACAAACACAATTCTTCAAGCATTCAGCAACTCCACACGAAACACTTTGTTCTTGGTGTTGTTCCGGCAAACTACTTCTTCACCACTGCTTCCGAGGGTTTTAAGAACAGTAATCATTATCACAAGGGGAGATTGACTTTGTTTCCTTTTACTCACTCAAGTGTAATACAAAAAACTACAACATACACAAAAGCATGTTCTGTTGTGAAAAACATGCTTTTAGATAAAGTCCTGGCTCGCCGCTGATGTCCATACCTGTGTTTTATAATATCCTTGACCTGACTTCGATTAATGCTTCCATACTGTTCAAGAAATGCACAAATGAGAGAATGTTACAGAGGAACTTCATAATGCCACTCGCACATGAACTTCTCTCCAGCCACATGAGAGCAAAAGCCACACACCGCTGATGTGGCAAGAGCCAAGACCCAGGCAGTGAGAGAAGGCAGTGCCAACTGCGGAGAAACGGCAAGAAAAACAAAACAAAAGGCACGTGTGACAAATGTGGGAGCTGCACATGGAAAGTAGACATTACCTCTGTTGACTGTGAGTAATTGACCCACAAGCTTCAGTGAATGATGTGCAGTGTTTGCCCCCAGAACAACCAGATGCCTTGTTCACGTGAGCCCACTTAGAGGAGAATGCTTTCATTATAATTTTACAGCATGATATTTTTGCTCTCTATAAAACATAGTGGTTTCTAAATCAGTTCGTTTTCCTGCAGTTTAGCGAATTTTCTTTCTTTATTCTATATTTTAACTGTTTTGGCCATTTTGTTTTGGGCCCTAGACTACACTCAAAAAAATGATGTGTTGGATTTACTTAAATATATATGCACCATTTTTGCATCATACTTTTTAAGTAACCCCAACTTGGAATAATTTTACATAAAATAAACAAGAAAACCTTTGTTTTATGTACTTAAATATTTGAGTTCATGCAACATTCTTTACTTAAAAATATATTCATCACGTTACATATATTTTTAAGTAAAGAATGTTACGTGAACTCAAATATTCAGGTCACTTTATCACCTTTGCAACACTTCTTAAAAGATTTAAAAAATTTTTCAATATTTACTTTTGGAACATCCAACAAACCTCTTAAGAATAAAACTAAAGGACAAAACCAAAGTATTTTATTTCTTTCCTTTTTTTGTAAGAGAGATTGCAATCTTCACAAAAGTTTCACAAAACTTTCTTGATTTTTCACTCTTTGCAACACTTCTCTAAATATTCAGATTTTTCCAACATTTACTTTTGGAACATGCACCAAACAACCTGAGAATAAAACAAGACTACAATCAAACCTTTGCAAACTAACACTGTACTAAAACCAGATGTGTCTGGCTAAACAGGTCTTGTGAACATATTTTGAGTCTTAATGGTCAGAACATCACCATCAATATCTATTGTTTCAACAAAGAAGCTTGTTCTTCAGAGAGTAAACCTTTGGAGAAAGTTTGCCACTGTCTAGTTCCAGTAGAATCTTCTGAAAAAATTCAAATGACTATCTGAGCTCTTTGGGGTAACTCAGATTGATTGCTTAAATTAGGCCAAGTAGATAAACACAAGCCTGCGCAACACCTGACAACCCCGTCATCACCTCTATGCCTCCCAGCATTACCCCAGTCTGTAAAGGATCATCTGCTGAGCCACCTTTTGTGATGATCCTCAATGTGAGCTGTTCCAGTTCCTCTTCGTTCCCATGAGTATCTTTAATTTTTTATTTTTTTTTAAAGCAAATCTGCATTTACTTGCAACTTCACTTTTTATTGTTCAGATTGTTGCAAAAAATACATTGCATTGAAAATACATTGCATTAAAACACAGAATGAGAAAGAAATGTACCTTTATATTTTAAAATAAAATAAATCTTTTACAGCCTCTTACATCTAATTTGGTTAAATTAATTAATTGCCATTATACAAGTTGTTAATTTAGGTTTGGAGCTCAACTTTGTTATTGATCGATTTTAGATGCTCACCTGATGATAATGCTTGATGAGATTCTCAGGATTTTCCGAGAGGTAGACAATTAAGCATCAAATTACAACTTCTCTGCGTTTTTCCACAGGACTGGTCTGAAAAGTATACAAAATGTGCCTTTTCATAGTGCATACACACAAAACAACAATTATACAGAGACCCCATAGAGTTTGAGCATTATGTAACAAACTCATCTTCATTGACTGTATAACTGCTGATGGAAAATGAAGTTGGAAGCAAAATCAATCAATTTTGAAAGAGAGCAGAAAATTCTGCTCAAGTTCTGCTGCTATACACTACAACAATGATCTGAAAATTCTGTCATTAATTACAAACCCTCATGTCGTTCAGAACTTGTAAGACTTTCATTCATCTTCGGAACACAAATGAAGATCTTTTTGATGAAATCCGAAAGCTTTTTGTACCTCCATTGGCAGCTGCACAATTGCAACTTTGACGCTTCAAAAAGTTCTTAATGAGATTGTAAAACTAATACATATAATTTGACTGGTTTAATCCAGTGTTTATATGCGAGTAAAAGCCTAAATTAAATCTGTTCATCATATAAAGCGATCAAGTCTCTTCAGAAAATTTTGACTAAACCACTCAAATTATATGGATTAGTTTTACAATCTATTTATGAACTTTTTGAAGCATCAAAGTTGAAATTGTGTAGTTGCCAATGGAGGGACAAAAAGCTTTCAGATTTCATTAAAAAGATCTTCATTTTTGCTCTGAAGATAAACAAAGGTCTAACATGTGGAACGACATGAGGGTGGGAATCAGTATTTTCATTTTTGGGTGAACTCACAAAATAAGAGGGAGCTGCAGATGCCTACAGTACAAGTAGGCATCTACACCACATCACTGGGACACATCATACAGGCACACGGTTTCTCCTACCACTGCTATGCTGATGACACACAGCTCTTCCTCTCATTTCAACCAGATGATCCCACAGTAGCTGCACGGATCTCAGGCTGTCTGGCGGACATCTCGGCATGGATGAAGGAACATCACCTGCAGCTCAACCTGGCAAAGACTGAGCTTCTCGTCCTCCCTGCCAATCCGTCTCTGCAGCACGACTTCGCTATCCAGCTGGACATATCATCAATCACCCCATCAAGGTCGGTCAGAAATCTTGGAGTAACGTTTGATGACCAGCTGACCTTCACAGATCACATTTCAAAGACAGCTCGATCATGCAGGTTTGCACTGCACAACATCAGGAAGATCAGGCCTTTCCTAACTGAGCATGCAACGCAACTTCTCGTCCAGGCCCTGGTCATTTATAGGCTTGACTACTGCAATGCTCTTCTGGCTGGACTTCCATCATGTGCAACCAAACCTCTACAGATGATCCAGAACGCTGCAGTTCGTCTTGTCTTCATCTCTCTGCACTGGCTACCTCTCGCTGCTCGCACCAAGTTCAAGGCATTGACGCTTGCTTACAGATCTATCACAGGCTCAGCTCCCTCCTACTTTCACTCACTCCTACGAGTCTACATCCCTACCAGAAGCCTACGATCGGTCAATGAGCGACGTCTCGTGGTTCCATCACAGAGAGCCACAAAATCACTTTCCAGAACATTCTCATTCACAGTTCCATGCTGGTGGAATGATCTCCACACCCTCATCCGGAATGCAGAATCCCTGACAACATTCAAAAGACAGCTGAAAACCCTTCTCTTCCGTGAGCACTTAACCGCATAAAAAAAAACACACAAAAAAATAACTTCCCTTTCCCTTTAAAACCTCACTTATCGGGCTTATGCTACTCTGAATAATGCCTGAACTTAGTATTTTGAGCACTTCTTGCGTTCTTTTTGCCTCCTCATGATGACTCGCTTAATTTAGTCCTAAGGATAAAAGCGTCTGCTAAATGACTAAATGTAAATGTAAATGTAAATGTACAAGTAGTCATTAAAGGCAAAGGATAATTTACATACTTTTGCTGCGTCATAATTTTTTTGATGCCCGGAAATGTCTGCAAATATGTAAGATCTGTTGTAATTTCTGCATGTTAAAACTAAAATGTCTAGAAATACTCTCTAATAAAACTTGATAATGTGCAATTGAACCACAAGTGAATTATTTGTTTATAAATCTAAAACCGTTGCGTACAGAAGAAAATAATAATACGAAAAAAAAAGGCTTAATCCCAAACATTTTAAAAGGCACTGAATATTGATATATAAAATATATACATGCCAACAAACTAGGATTGTCAAAAGTACCGGTACTGAAATGTTAAAATTTTTACAGTACCAGCATTTCCCCCTAGCATTTTGAGTGCTGTTGAACGGATTCTGACTAACGTACACCTATGACTAGACATTGTGTTCACATACTCAACAGATATGTCTGTGATTGGCTACAATAATCAACGCTTCAGAAAAAAGTTGCTAACAGCAATTTTTCACACTCTTCATCTAGTGCTTATACAGATACACATGTGAGCGTTTGAAAGCAGGCGCCTATCAGAGTGGGTGAACACAATGGCCAATCAGAGGTGTTTAGGCTAGTCAGAATCCGTTCAACAGCGCTCAAAATAAAAATAAAAAAGTGTTAAATTTTCAGTACTGACTTTGTACTAAAGTACTGTTACTTTTTACAACCCTAAATAAACTATCCACATACCTGGTTTAGCATACTCAAAATTTCTCTCATTTGCTGTCCAGCATTTCCTCCCTTGGTGCGAAACAAAGACAGAAGTGCATCCGTGTGTTTGTCCAGGTTTGCCATGAATGTTGTTTCCAGCTCAACAGCTGTCAACCTCCTGAATTATTTTTTGACCTTAAAAGACAACAATACATTAATTAAAACAAGGAAATATAAAAGTAGATACCTGAGAGGTGTCGAACAAAGCAGGCCATCTTTCCTGTATGCTTGCTATAGAAGGACTCTTCTCCACAATCTCCTGACGATGGTAGGAGAAAGTTCTGGACATTTTTTTATTAATATTTATCCAGTTATCCCTTATCTTGACATCATCAAGAAGCTCCATCAGTTCTTGTTCTAGACTCTGTTCAGTTACTCCCACAGGATGTGGAGGGAGGTAGTTTATTTCTGATTTCTTTGTTTTTTTTTACAGCAGCAGGTCTTTTATTTTTAGCCGAATTCACAGTTACTTCTGGGCAACCGATACTTCTCAATTTTGACCGATAGTTTCCCATCTTGTATTTTAGTCTGGTTTGCCATCCATAGAATCCGGAGTATGACCTAGGCTCCTTTAAGCAAGGATGCTTTTGGATTAATGCCTCTGCAACTGAGGAAATTTGCTGGCTGGTCGGATATGCACAAAACCGGAAAATCTTTTCAGCCAATTTCTCTAGAATATCGGACTTCACACTTGGATTGTTCATAGTTCCATCATTTCTGAATGCATCATTAGCAGACTTCAGAACCAGCTGTTACGTTATGTGTATTTGTTTTTGTGACTGTGTATGTTCTGTTTTTCTTTTTCCTGAGTTTCAGATTACCGCTGATTTGATAACAGCCTGCCAGCGGTAATTGGGTGATCATATGATGACTCTGCCTTTAAAGACGCCTCTTCCGCTTGACATGAAGGACGGTTGCGGCTTCGGGTCGGTCGCAGCGGTTCTGGCTTCCTGTTAGCCGCCAGATCAAGATGTTGTTTTTCTTGTGTTCTTTGGCTGTGTATTTTATTTAGAGTGTGGTGATGTAGGAGAGACCTGCCCTTTTGGTTTGGAATTTACTTATGTTTTTGATGAGCGTAGTTAGGTAAGCTTAATGTAGTTTCTTTCATTTTCTTTGTGGTAGGTTACTTACGTGGTTTATTTAATTTTATTAGGTTGGGTTTTGTTTGTTATTTTGGGCCTTGGGTCTCTCTGACGAGAATACCACTTTATTTATTTATTTCTGTTGATTTCATTGTTAATGAATTATATCTTTTGCTTTATTTGGGCCATGGGTCCTTTTGATTGATTCATTTTCATTTGTGTTTACAATAAATCCCTTGAATTCGCTTTCGTTCGTATTTGTTCTTTTTGAGGATTTCTTTTTTTCTGGTTGATCTGACGGCCTGCGGGAAGCTGGCTTTATTTATTTAACTACTTATTGCGTCTTACCCCTAGCGGACGTAATACAGCTCAGTGTCATAGGCAAACTCTGGAATTTCAAACGGTGATGGCCACGGCTTTGATCTTTGTCCATGACTGTCTGGAGAGGAGAGCAATACGGTGTCATCTGATGCGCCAAATGATGAGGGAGCTGAAGAGGCAACTGAACAGTCATCTGAACTAACTGGGGCATCAGAGGTAGAAGGGCCAGCACACTCTAAACTGTCAATTGTTGTTAAATTTATAGTCACTGGCTCAACTTGCACTACTTTGATAGTGTTTTTATCTTTAAGCTCAGATGTTGAAGTCAGAGAAAAGAACTCCTCAAAATCAGTGTCTTTGTAATGTAGAGTAAAGTTCCCTTGTATCTGAAATGTCCCTTTAACTACTGACTCCAACTTCACACAGGTATCTGGAATTCCAGAGGGCAGGTGAAGTTTGCGAATGGAGTTCTGATCAAGAATTACCCGTAATATTGCTGGTTCACACATGTCCTGTTTGAAAAAGAAACACTATTAGACAAAAATGGGACAATTCACACATAAAAGATAATTGTCATAGTCTACTAAATCTCATGTTGTTCCAAAATTAAATAATTTCAATTTGTATGATTACACAGACAATAATTACATTTGTTATTATTATGAGTAAATTACCATTTTTATTATGGGTGAAAATGTCTCTTTTTGGTAATAAATAATTTAACAGCCATATCCTGTTAACAATTACCTATTATGATTACCTAGAACTGTGCTCATTGTACCAGGCTCTACGTGTGTTCACTATGAACCCTAAAGAGTTCTTTACAACCATCAGTTGGTTTATCTGAACAAAATCAGGAAGTCCTGCAGTGGAACCATGAGCCAGAACCATACCTTTACAATATTTTATTCCGTAACAAGATACGGTGTTTGCAAACACTATTGATGTTTGATTCAGGAATTTTTTGCGAACTGCTTCCTGTACATCACTATGTGGCAAATCCAAATTGACACTGGACACATGTGAAACAGAAAGTGATGGTTGAAAGTTCTCTGAAGGTTGACAATTAAAAGCCATCAACAACTGGTGTTTCACTGCAAGTGAAAGCAAGATGTTTCTGAAAGAATGGGTGTGTCACACAACACGTTTGAAAAAACTGTGCTTCGCCTCAAAGCGCATGGTCCACATAGCCACCAGAGGACCAAAAGCCTGGATCAGTTCCGGATAGTGTTCCAAGAAATTATGCTTAGGAAGCAACCTCTGCTGTGGAAATACACTCAAAAATCTGTGTCTGTGCTCAGATATTTTGATATCAAGGTAGCCAATGGACTCGAGTATGCACTGGTGAAACTATCAGTTCCAAAATTTCTTCAAGGTCCAAAAGAATTAACCATGCAGGTTCATCCACTGGAATTTTTGGACCTATGCGAAATGGAAGAAACCTGACCAAGGCCCAGTTTTCATGGGCATTTCCGCCGATACTCTTTCGAGTTCCAAAAGACAGAGGCAATGCCTTTAGACAGTTGGTTTTGTCAGTCCATTTAAATGGGAAATGCTGGATTGCAGCATTTATATCATCCACTGTCAAGTATTTCTTTTTGATGAAAATATCCAAGCATAAAGCCAGTTCTACTGGAACGATCCCTTCAAAAACGTTGTGTAGGAGATTTGGTGGATATCCTGATAAAACATGGAAATAATCCAGTTTGTCAGTCATGATGCATTGTCTTTTGACATCAAATGAATGGCCAACACTTGTATCCTCTAATGCTGTTTGAACATGTAGAGTGTGTTGCTCATTTGTCCTTCTCTGAAATGCACCTGAACGTACTTCTTTCAGATGAAAATCTGAACGCTGGCCAAGGCAAAACCTGCAGGGATATGGTCCGGAGAAATTTTCAACAAACCCAGCAAGTGAATGGGCTGCTAAATTGTCTGCAACAACACACATCACTGTACCTCTGACATTCTTTCCAAGGCTAGAAATAAAAATGCCTTCTCTCTCCAACACTCCTAGATCTTTCAAAAGGGGTTCTAGGACAACCGAATATCCATGCCGTTTAACATCTTCTGCTTTAAAAGAACTGCCAAATAAATGGACGACAACTCAGAACGGAGTAGTGATGGTACATTTCCCAGCACCCAATACACTGCAGTGATTTTATGCTTTTTCCGGGACGTTCCGAGTGGATTGCATATCTCAAAGTCGTCATTGTATACAATCAGGGAAATTTTATCTTCACCTTCAGATAGAAGAGGGTTTTGCTTAAAATTTAGCCCATCATGAAAAGATATGTATGTTGGTACATCCTGTTCAGAGATCTGAGATCTTTCTAGTGCCTTTTGAGAAATATCCGTGTCATTCATTAAATAAGACAACATTTTGAGAATGGGCACATACTGAAAACTCTGTTTTTCCTTTGCATCAATAACATATTCAACAGGCTCCACAATTTTGAAGTTCTCTTTATAATACTCTTTCCTCTTATATGAGGAACTAAAAGGACTCTCCAGTCTAAGTGACTTGCCCAATGTACTTGACTCACAAAGTTCCTTTGCCAAATCTGTGACTACTGATGTTTCAAGAACACAGTCATGTTTCTTCAGCGTTTGTTCAATTACACATATAAATGCTTCGGTTGACCCTTCTGTTGAAATGAAGAGTAAGTCTTCCACCAACTGGTCAATGCACTTGCCTGATACATGAAACAGGCTTTCCAACTTAAGTAGCACAGAACCTATTTTTTTTCCATAAAATCTGGCAAAGGTTTACTTTCTGCCCTCAGTGGCAGACTGCTTTCTTCTTCTTCACTTTCTTCTTCACGAGTTATGCTGCTAGAATGGCAACAGGCAGAATCTAAACTTGAACGCAGAACTTGCGGTTTAAATTGGTGACATAATGAGGCATATGCTTTCTGCTTTTGTGGGCATCAAATGTGCCATACACATTTGTCCTGAAATCACAGATTAAAAACACAATCAACAGTCTTCTGTTTCTTTAAATGTTGTCTAAGATGTTTAAAGAATTCTGCCTCTGTAGAAAATGTAATAAAGGCACAATATTGACACAAGAAGGAAAAGTTATCTGGGGGTGTCTGTACATCACTAGGGGCATGGTGCCTTTTCAAGTGTGAATGAATTGAGTTCAATGTTTTAAATGGACAGGGACAATCCGGAAAAATACATGGCAATGATCGGTGCCGTCCAAGACAGTCATGTTGTAATCTGTAATGTTTAAGTAAGTCTGCCTTTGAAGAAATGACTGTACTACAAAATTTGCATATCCATTTCATTGTGGACTAGAAAAGGAAAAAAAAATGAATACATTGTTTTATATTTTGTGTGAATGTGCAAGACATTGCAGCCTCTCACTAGCACAGACTTTTTCAGTAAATACATTATATCTAAAATTAAGGAGAACCATATGAACTAAATGTGATATATGATTAAAAAAAATTGGCAAAGCTAATTAGTCAAAAACAATAATTGAAGAGTTTCGTTGCAAAACGAGATATATCCATTTTGAGAAATGTTGTTTATTTGACATTATTATTTAAGACATCAACAGTCAAGGTCATTCACAATTTTTTGTACATTAAACTATTACTTGAGCTCAGTGAAGGCCAGGGACACAATATTCTTCAAATCCAGGATATTTTTTATTTAATTTTATGTCCATAAATAGTTCATAAATAAGTCAAAAATCATGCCAAAATGCAACATATTTATCTTAACATTGTCAAACATCTTAAATTGGTTAAACAAACAATACATCATAAATATATGGAATAGTATATACAAAGATTGATTAATAATAATAAGATTCTGAGTTTTGGCCAGAACATACACAACATAACAATTATTTTTTTTTTTTTTTTTTTGCAAAATGCTATATATCCACCTTAGGCTATATTCTACTACTGTAATACCATAAGAAAAGCTAGTGAATCAATGTTTTGTTTGTGTGTGTGTGTGTGTGTGTGTGTGTGTGTGTGTGTGTGTGTGTGGGTGTGGGTGTGGGTGTGTGTGTGACGTAGCCTATGTGACTGACAGCTCGCCTACATTATAAACAATTAAATGGTAAACGTTTTTTAGTTAGCCTATTGAATCCTCTTTTTTAAAAAAATATATGTTTTTTGTTTTGATATTATCTTTAAATCACTGAGCAAACTCGGAGCACTTCACCGGCGGTGACTCTCTCCTCGCGTGACATCCTGAGCTCGCGCAGCATCCTGAACGTTCTATAGCCTAACCGTTATATCGCACTTTGTAAAGAAACTGGGCTGGCGGACATCGCGTTTTGTGAAAAAATACATTTTGTAGTAGGCTTAAAATGTACATTTTTAAATCTTATTAATGGCAGCAATTCACACATAGATTAAGGTACATCTGAACAGTGATTTCCAATAATAAAATCCAAATGTCAAAAAATGGCGTTTATCGCGTTTTGCAACCGAACTCTTCAATTAGACAAGTGTGAAATTAACATATATATTTGTGAATTCTTACCTCAAATTATTCATATCCAAGTTCTTGCACCATAATCTTTTGCACAGCTGCATGGATTAAAGGATGGAGAGAAAAAAAAACAGTATTTAGCATCATAAAATTACCGATAATGCTAGAGTTACAGTTTTTATTATATATTACTTATGGAAATCAAATCTGGCACCTTCTCCCACTTAACAAACAACACAAAATATTAAATCAAACACTTTAAAGCAGTGATTTTTCAATCCTGGTCCTGGTCCATCTTAAAATATATTCAAACAGAAAACAGAAAAAAAAAAAAATAAATAACAATATTACAGTTTTTGCTGTATTTTGGATCAAATAAATGAAGGCTTGGTGAGCAGAAGAGACTTCTTTTAAAAACATTAAACAATCTTACTGGTAGTGTGTGTGTGTGTGTGTGTGTGTGCTTCAATGCATTTAGGGGTGTGGTCCTGGTCAAGACAATCTCCTGAACTCCAAACTGAATGTCAGAATGGGAAAGAAAGGTGATTTAAGCAATTTTGAGCGTGGCATGGTTGTTGGTGCCAGACGGGCCGGTTTGAGTATTTCACAATCTGCTCAGTTACTGGGATTTCCACGCACAACCATTTCTAGGGTTTACAAAGAATGGTGTGAAAAGGGAAAAACATCCAGTATGTGGCAGTCCTGTGGGCGAAAATGCCTTGTTGATGCTAGAGGTCAGAGGAGAATGGGACGACTGATTCAAGCTGATAGAAGAGCAACTTTGACTGAAATAACCACTCGTTACAACCGAGGTATGCAGCAAAGCATTTGTGAAGCCACAACACGCACAACCTTGAGGCGGATGGGCTACAACAGCAGAAGACCCCACCGGGTACCACTCATCTCCACTACAAATAGGAAAAAGAGGCTACAATTTGCACGAGCTCACCAAAATTGGACAGTTGAAGACTGGAAAAATTTTGCCTGGTCTGATGAGTCTCGATTTCTGTTGAGACATTCAGATGGTAGAGTCAGAATTTGGCGTAAACAGAATGAGAACATGGATCCATCATGCCTTGTTACCACTGTGCAGGCTGGTGGTGGTGGTGTAATGGTGTGGGGGATGTTTTCTTGGCACGCTTTAGGCACCTTAGTGCCAATTGGGCATAGTTTAAATGCCACAGCCTACCTGAGCATTGTTTCTGACCATGTCCATCCCTTTATGACCACCATGTACCCATCCTCTGATGGCTACTTCCAACAGGATAATGCACCATGTCACAAAGCTTGAATCATTTCAAATTGGTTTCTTGAACATGACAATGAGTTCACTGTACTAAAATGGCCCCCACAGTCACCAGATCTCAACCGAATAGAGCATCTTTGAGATGTGGTGGAACGGGAGCTTCGTGCCCTGGATGTGCATCCCACAAATCTCCATCAACTGCAAGATGCTATCCTATCAATATGGGCCAACATTTCTAAAGAATGCTTTCAGCACCTTGTTGAATCAATGCCACGTAGAATTAAGGCAGTTCTAAAGGCGAAAGGGGGTCAAACACAGTATTAGTATGGTGTTCCTAATAATCCTTTAAGTGAGTGTATGTATATAATTATTTATTTTTTCTGGTGATCAAAAATCTATCTAAAAAGAAAAAAACAATAATTAAATGTTATAAATTAGTCCATTATTAAATGCCTATAAATATAAAAATGAGTCTATTAAATAATATCTATTAAAAACAAAAAAGAAGTTAATTAATGTAGACTTTTGTCCAGAGGTTTTGAACGAATCTCTTCGAAAACATTTTAACAGTCACTACTGGAATAGCCAAACAGTAAATAAAGATCTACAATCTTTATTTGAAGCTAAACTTTTGTTTAAAGGGTATTTACTTATTTTGATAATAATTTTGAAGGTTTAAGAGACAGGGTTGTTGCTGTCATTTAGGAATAATATTGTGTTTGAATCAAGATCACCATTATTTAATGATAAATCGTGCACACATATGGAGCTGTAGCCAATGTGTTTTCGAATTTAAAGGAGAACTCCGGTCAATTTTAACATTGAGCTCCTTTTTTTGTAAATTTGGAGTGCTGTCAGTACAGAGACAAACACAAAAATCGGTGTTGCCTACACCGTGTTATCCTCTTTTTAAAATTTGCACCCTGTTGACTTAAATGGGGCAAGTTTTAAACCTGCTTTTAGCCTCTTAACATCCTTGATGTGTCATTACAAGTGCACAGCCAATGTGAATGATTCCTTCAGAGTGATCACGGGTGAATCTGACTGCAGTAGATGTGAAAGATATGAATAAAAATGATAATAATTCAGCCAGCGCTCATACCTGTATTTACTTCCTGTTTTCGGTCGAAGTCCACAGTAGTCGACTGTCGAGTTCACGCGCGTGATCATAGGTAACTAACTAACTGCGTGAACTTGACAATCGATTACTTCTTATTGCTTCACAAAATGGCTCAAATTTTTGGCTGGAAAGGCATCACGGGAAATTGCATATCACGTGGCTGTATAGTTACTTAAAATGTTATGCTAGATTTACTTAAAGGTGCATTGCGCAACATTTCATGTTAAAAATACCCGTTTTTCTAACCCATACATGCTTAAACAATTGCCTGATGGGCTGAATGAGCCCTTCTCTGATCACTGCGATTGCCTCTATAATCCTGTACAGTAAAATAAATAAGAGGGATTCGGGTCGGAATTTGAGACTGGGCGTGACGTCATGCGCGTTCAGTTGCAGTGTTGCAGTTTCGCTTGTCGCCAGAGGGGGCATAGTTCTGCAAAAACTCAGAGACTTGCGCAATGCACCTTTAATTTTGAAGCAATTATTATAGTAGTTGACATGTTTTTTTCATTTTATTTATGCATACATTTAAGTTCACCTGGTAACTTGTATTTTTGTGTTACACACACTATATATGTTAAGAAGAGGTTGAAAAGTTATGAATACTTAATTTGTGTTTAGTCAAATTACTTTTATGGTTGTTCAGCCAACGAATCGTTTTTTAGAGTGTATGTGTTTCATACATGTACATAAAAGTTTTTACTATGCATTGAAATTCACATTAGAGATGTTTTTATTAGTTATTATTTATTAGTTAATAAGATTTTTTTTTTTTTACAAAGAAATTAGCAGAATATTTATCTAATTTGAATTTATATCTGTAATTAGCTGTTCTGTGGTTGTTGATGAACTGATATATTTTCACATTCATTAGAATTTAAATTTCATGTCCTGATGTTTATTATTACCTATTTTAACATAACAGATCCATTTATTCATGGATTTTGGTTTCAGTGGTGGCTGCATAGGATTGTTTCCGAGTCATGTGATCCAAATATTTCCAGTAACTCCAGAGTGTTGTAAAGTCCAAAAGTCAAAATGTCTTGAATAAAGATAGATGTAATCATTTCCAAAATTCACGTTTTTCTCAAACGAAAGATTCTGCTTCAATCCACATTTGTTGGCATTTTGACTTTCAAAAACAACCATTTCACTGCGGTTAAAAACTTTGCTCTCCCGCTTGACAGACACAAAGCGAGGTGCGCATCTCTGTGAGCGGTCTAGTAGCTTTTACTGTTTTACCGGGTGAATTCAGGGTGATTAGGGCACGTTTTTCCATTGATGATTTGGAAAAAGTGTCCCAATCAACCTGAATTCACCATTACAAAAAATATCATATTATGTAGGCCTATCTGTGTCCGCTTGGTGCTCGGTGCTCCATTGAATCCATATTTGTCAGTTTTATTCAAATTGAGGATTTTGTTTGAAGATTTTAGACATTTTTAGGGTAATGACGTCATAAAATATGATGACAGACATCCAAAAGCTTCAAATGTAAATATGACATGATAAGAATGACATTCGGTACAGTCTAGTATGAACGGTCAGAACGACTGCTATGGCCATAGAATTCGGGTAGTTCTAGTGTTAATAGTATATTGCTGGTGTTTACAAGAATTTGTAATGTACTAACACAAATAAGGTATACTTTAATTTCACTAATCAAGCATATAATTAGTTCCTAAACAGGGACATACTTAACGTGCACCAAGTATCCGTCTTGAAATTATGCTAAACTACAATTAAATTACAACTAAAATATGCTTAGTATAAAATTGATTGTTTCTAAATAGCCAGCTTTACGTAAACTATCAACACTTGAAGTATGCTGATCATTAGTCTGAAAAGTATGCCAACATTAAAATACTTAGCATGGTTATTTTTTTACCAGGGCAAACTTGGTACACAGCTTCATCACTGAAGAATTCAGGAACTGAAGAATGTTTTATACAGTGTTTAGAAACATCTGCAAACATTACTGTTTTGCCTTTTAGAAAAAATTGCCAAGAATACAACTTTGAATACCTCGGACATCTATTTATTATTTGTATGCATAAAAAAAAAAAAAAAAAAAAAAAAAAACTTTACTCTCTTATGATTTTTAGACAGCAGCGTGTGAACGGGACTTTTATTTTGGTCTGGAGATATGACGTCATAAGGTCGCGCCGCGCTCCTGTGTTGTGATTCGGCTGCAAAAAGGTTTGTGTTGTAAACATTTAGAGTGTTTAAATCAGTGTAAAACAGTTCAGGACTTTTTATATAATTTTACAAGAACTGTTAACTGAATTAATTAGTATTGAAAGTACCATTGTAATACTTTATCTGACACTATGAACGTTATTTTTGTGAGTAAAGTGCATGTAGACATGAGTAACAGAAAAGGTGCGTCTCATTTCGCTCCCTATATCGTGAATAAAAAAAACTGAATTCGGTCACTGGCAAATATTGTTGAGAGAAACGGGGGTTTGAAACTCCACCTCATTTGAATCAATTGCTTCCTAAAATGATTCAGTGATTCGTATAGCTCGAACACATGCTGGTAAAAATTGATACAACAGGAGCACTACATAAATGTAAATAATGACAATGACGTTTTAAACAAGATCTACAAATCATTAAAACCAAATATAATTCACAAGTAACTAAGTATGAAGTGTTTGTATAATGGGTGTCCTTTTATTTATTTGTAGCGCTAGTTTGGCTAATCAAGCCATTAACTAGGTATCACTCTCTTACCAGTTCACTGAACTAGAGCAGATTGAGACGCACCCAGAGATTTAGTTTGGATTTACTTTTCTTTCTGTTAATTATTCTCATTTAAATCATGACAATTTGTCTAAACAGAAAAAGTCCTGGTGAAGCGACTGCGATCCATGTGACACATTATTATAAAGATGGCGTTTATTAAAGAGGAGAGCGAAGAAATAAGGATTGAAGAAACATTCAGCATAAAACAAGAAGAAACTGAGGAACAAAAAGGTTGGTTACATTCTCAAAGCTGAACTCAGTCATTTGTTGCTTATTAAAATGTCAACACAAATGAAGATCTTTTTGATGAAATCTGAGAGATTTCTGTTCCTCCATTGACAGCTACGCAACCACTACATTGACGCTTCAAAAAGTTCATAAAGAGATCGTAATAAACCTAATACGGATTAATTGAGCGGTTTAGTCCAAATTTTCTGAAGAGACTCGACCCCTTTTTTTTGATGGAGCAGAATGAATTTAGTCGTTTTATTAATATACTATTATATTTTATTATAGATTAGTGTATATAATTACCTGCTCCCGCAAGGTTTTTGTTTGGTCCTGCAGGATCCTGGGTGTTTAATAAGAGGTTTGATCAGTGCCTGCTTGAAAGTATTTGGGGCATGTCCTAAAGAAATATAGGATCCAGCATATCATCATGTCTGTTGCTTTGTGCCAATTATACTGGGGTTAACTGGTATTTGTTTGTTTCTGCCTTAGACCTGATGCTGCTGAAAGAGGAGTGTCAAGAACTGAATGATTTGGAAGAAAAATTTAACCCGGGAGAGAGCCTTTACACCTGCCAACAGTGTGGAAAAAGTTTCACTCAAAAGGCAAACCTTAACAGGCACATAAGAATTCACACCAGAAAGAAGACTTACAGTTGCCCTCAGTGTGCAAAGAGTTTTACACAGAACAAATACCTTAATGCCCACATGAGAACTCACACTGGAGAGAAGCCTTTCACGTGTCTTCAGTGTGAGAAGAGTTTCTCACTAAAAGGAAATCTTAAGACTCACATGAGAATTCACAATGGAGAGAAACCATTCAAATGCCCTCATTGTGTAAAGAGTTTTACACACAAAAAAAACCTTAATACCCACATGAGACATCACACTGGAGTGAGTCCCTACTTATGTGATCTCTGTGGCAAGAGCTTCTCACGAAAAGAAAGTTTTAAGACTCACATGACTATTCACACCGGAGAGAAGCCGTTCATATGTCAGTGTGGAAAGAGTTTCCGATGTAAAGAAAACCTTAATCAGCACACGAGTATTCACTCAAGAGACAAATGTTGTGTATGCCATCAGTGTGGAAAGGGTTTCACAGACAGGAAACGCCTTAAGAGGCATGTAAAAACTCACATCAGAGGGAAGCCTTACATGTGCCATCACTGTGGAAAGTGTTTCGCAAAGAAAGCAAACCGTGAGGATCATGTGAGAATTCACACTGGAGAGAAGCCTTTCACCTGCTCTCACTGTGGAAAGTGTTTCACAGTTAAAGGAAACCTTAACATTCACATGAGAGTTCACACGCGAGAGAAGCCTTACAAGTGTCTTCAGTGTGAGAAGAGTTTCACATATCACACAATCCTGAAACGCCATTTGCAAACTCATTCTGGAAAGAAAATGCAGTGTTCCGTGGTGTGACGAGGTTTAGGAAGACTTGCAATTTCAAAAAATCACCTGTGCATTCACTGTGGAGGAAGACAATTCAATTGTGATCAATGTAATAAACTTTTTTTTTGCCTTTCACACTTACATCTACACATGCAAATGTGAGATCCTGTTTGTATTATTTGTTAAAGAGTAGGGCAACAGAAAATGCATATCTGTGTCAAATTAACCGCAGCTGAATGTGGGCCGTTTCTGGTTGTCTACCTTCATGACCACTTATATTATTTGCATCATTCACCTCTTTATACTTTGACTTATGGCTTTTTATTTTTTTATGTGCATGTGTAATCCTCTGGCCCCACCTGACCGTCATCTTTGCTATAGTTTCAAATATTGTGCGTTTGAGGTAGACGTCCTACAATTTCGACTATGTAGAGGCATCACTCAATTCTAGGGGTATAACAATATATCGTGTCACAATATATCGCAATTCAAAAATGCAAGATAGCACACCAAAAATAAAAATTACTCTTGAGAAAAAATAGTGTTTTAGTGTCAGTACTACATTCAACTACTATATATAATGTGGAATATAATGTATAATAATGCTATGGGGGAATTTTTGTGGGTCCTGATAATGCCAAATATCTGATGTTGCCAGTAAAAAGTGGCCTACATTATTTTAAATATATCTAGTCAGTGACAGAGTGCAAGCATATTCGTCTAAAATAATTCTGTATTTTCAGTTTCAGAATCATGAATATTTTTATTCTGGTGTCACCATTGTCCTGTGCATTGGGTTTCCAGTCCAAGTCCAAGCCTTTTCATTTACAACCACAATGTAATATCAAATTTAGCACTTTAATCAAAAGTACATTTTTTGTTAACCTTTTATCATATGTCTTGGAGTATCGCAATAATATTGTATCGTTAGTCCAGTATTGTGATATGTATCGAATCGTGACATGAAGGTATTGTTACACCCCTACTCAATTCCATATATTGATGCCTCTGAATCAAAATATAGTTGAACTTCTGTCTTGCTGTGAAATGCCACAATGTAACAGAGATTATAAATAAAGGACATAAACTGAAAGAAACTATGCTTGACCCTGCTCCTGGAGGACCCCCAACACAGCATGTTTTGTGTTCCTCCCTAAAACAAACCTGATTCAGTTCATAAGAAGCTACAGGACCTGTCAGACAGAGGAGACTTTCAAAATGTGCAGTGTTGGGATTCCTCCAGGACCAGGGTTAATTGTTTCTGCTGATTATAGCTTATTTTGTCAAGTCATTTTTTATTTATTGTTGTAATATCTGAATTTCCTGACTTTAATTTTATTTAATTAAAAAAAAAAAAAATTTATCAGCACAGTTCATTGTTGGTACTTAGTGTTTCCTTTCAAATCAATTTTGGTGCAATAAACAATCCAAAGCAGTTTGTCTTTGGCCTTTCCTTGCTAAATATACAATAGAGCAGTGGTTCTCAACTGGTTTGGCCACGTGACCAACATTTTTACATGGTCATTAAGAAATGGCAAATTTATTGCTCAAAAATGGTTCACATACTACACACACACTTTACCTTTGATACACATAAATTGTAAGAATATCACTAACACTGATAAATAAACAGTATAAGTCAAGGCTATTGAATAGCAGTCCCAAACAATTGTTTGCTAATAGAATACAGTTTAATGAGCTGGTATGAGCCAACAAGGTCATACATTTTTTTTTATAATGACGCAATGTATAAAAGTGATATTTTGGGTTAAGGTTACAGAAACAACAGTTACAATGGTAAAAAAAAAATAAAAATACTAACATAAACTCTTAATAAAACATGAACACTGTTCCTGATGAATAGAATAAAGGCGTGTCCTCGCACCGTAAAAAGTTCAACAGGTGAGGGTGGCAGGGTTTCTGCAGGTAACCTAACCACGGATAATATATATATATGTATATATATATGTATATATATATATATATATATGTATATATATATATATATATATGTATATATATATATATATATATGTATATATATATATATATATATATATATATATATATATATATATATATATATATATATATAGTTATAGTTATATAGTTATAGTTGTTTTTTAAGCCACTTACACAGACAGTAATCAACAATTATACCACTCAAGTCAGTCAAAAGACACAGTCCTGTGACAAAACATTGCATGACAGGCATGACGTGAAGAGACTCAGGCTTGACAGGCATGACATGAGCTGGTTCTGGCTGAGAGGTTACTGTGGGCTTGCAGGGCTCCTCACATTTGCAAAGCCCACAGTAAATGACAAGCCGCTCAACAAAAGAGCAAGGTCAATATATTGAATCAGAGGCCAGTGAGGGGTATTGACAGGCATGAGGTAATT
Organism: Scardinius erythrophthalmus; assembly: GCF_964197995.2. Classification (NCBI taxonomy): domain Eukaryota; kingdom Metazoa; phylum Chordata; class Actinopteri; order Cypriniformes; family Leuciscidae; genus Scardinius; species Scardinius erythrophthalmus. The sequence continues at coordinate 29,642,553 of NC_138224.1, forward strand.
AAGAAAGTCATCAAGTCCATGGCAAAAAAAAATGTCCTTTAAGATAACATCATTAAAGTCCACCCCATGACAAAGCTCACATCCATTGAAGGCAAGTTGCAAAGAACCCAAGTGCAGTTTATATAGAAAAACGTGATTAAACATAAAACAAAAGCGGGACATGGACATGGACCAAACAATGGTTACAGGAAACAATACGTGGCAAAGATACATGGCAAACATGAGGGCTTAAATACACAAGACTAAGGACTAGACAAGGGACACCTGTGAACAATGAAACAATGAAAACACAGAACACATGGCAGGATCACGTGACTAGAACAGGGGATCACATGACAGACATGAAACAAGAACATGAAACAAAACCACAACTCTTAGGCCAATTTTGTCACAACTTTCCTGCTAAAAAACAACTTCATGTCATCCCTGAACACAAAATAAAACGTAAAAGGTTTTCTGAAAGCTTCCAATCGTTGAGAGCCTTTTCCTCATCCTCTTCATTTTGTCATGGGTTGTAAATGCACACGAAGATGAAGAAAGTAGGCAGTATTTAATAAATCCATACAAGGAAAACAGCAAACTTACACAATCATACAATAGATGAGACCGAACAGCTGGACTGAAACAGAACTGAACTTATATACAGGTGATAATGATTGATGCAGAACATAATTAGTGTCTGTGACAACAAATGAATGATTAAGGCAGACAAAGACGAAACACAAAGGCTGTGTCCAAAATCGCCCCCTATACCCTTAAATAGGCCACTAACCATAGTAGAGGTTGTCGAGTGCACTCAATCAATCCCACAATGCATCGCAATTACGAGTGTACAACCGATGTACACTCAATGGCTAAAGAATACCCATAATGCTCTGTGAGAGTCAAGCATCGAAAGAATTCCCACGTCTGACCAGAAGATGGCGCCCGCAGCTCAATCATCCATCCATCTATTTTCCACACCACTGGTCTAATGTGGCTACAGCGTAATATCATACAGGTATAAATTCCTTTTTACTTGATTATTAAATTGTTTAATTAAGGTTAATGACAGAGTTCAAGATCTTCTCATCTTACTGGAGCTGCCAGTTTACTAAGTTTCAAATGGTTATTAAACAGCAAGCACAAACTATGCAGTGTCCGAATTCACTCACTCGTTTTCATTCGTTTCATTTCATTCGAGCTTTTTGTCGTTGCAGACTCTCACAATGCATATACCTGGGATTTTTTCATTTATGAAGGAAAATAAAAATGAGCTGTCCAGTACTGCACCTCGGGGTGCACCAGATGGATATGGGACTTCTCTTTGAGGAATGTTGAGAGAAACACATGAGAGAAGTGTTGCTGTGCAATGGAGATGAGACTGTCAAGAAGAGGGTGAAAATGGCAGAGGGTCAATGGACCAAAATGACCGTCGGACTAACAAGTGAGGAAAATGTATTTAATTGTGTTGGGGAAAAATTGTAAATAGCTGAATACTTTTGTCTGAAGAGTTTGTCATTCCTATTCTTATAACAGTTGGAATTATGTCTTATGTTATACCTAGTATAAAATGCTTCAATTATATTCTGAGTAAAATGTTTTGAATAAAAAAAAAAAATCTCAAAGAGTGTTGTGATGTGAGGTCAAGTGGGGAATAAATGTGTGCTTAACCACTTAAGATTTAATATAATAGTTTGATATAATGCAACTTTTACTCTCGGCCCACGGACCTCAATCAAGTTGTAAAAAGTTTGTGCACTTCTGCTCAAAGGACTTAATTTCGGAAAAACAAAATGACGAACACAAAATGCTATTGAGGTACATATTGTCACTGTATATATACAGTAGAATGTTAGATATTAGATATTTGTGAAGTAGTGTTTGTGGAGTACTGTCAGCAGTGTTTTTCTTGGTCATTTGGCTCTGTTTTCTACAGAAAGTGTTTGTGAAAAGTTCTGTCCAGAGTGTTTGCTCTTTATTATACATCAGTAAATAAATAATATATACAATTTCAGATATGTTTATTTCTGATATGGTCATTTATTTTGGGGTAGTTTTCAGCACCTTGCCTAGAAGTTCTACAGAAGACTCTCCCGTAAGGTTCCTGTGATTCTTGTAGGGAGGTCAATTAAAATGTGATTTTTTAAATTTATTTTTAATTTATTTTTTTGAGAAAACTGAAGGTTTCTGTGGTTCAGCAGTTGAAAATTTTGTCTATTTGTCATTAGTGAACGATTTGAATCACCCTACATAGGCAGCAACTTATACAACTGACCCTTGTTCAAAAATATGTGAAATACTCAATATTAATTTGAATAAACCTTTTTATCAATACTTTTTGGTATCAACAGAATTACATTTATACATGGTATTTTGATAGCCATTTTATACCTATTTTCAGATGTTTTTAGACTCGAATGAACTTTACATGTCCACATTTTTAATATTACAAAAAAACACGGGTGAAATCTCTGCTTTATAAACTCATACACTCTTTTTTTTTTAAATCACTATTTGTATTTTAATTCTGTTATATCTGGTATAAATTTTTTCTGTAACCAAACATACAGTTTTGCCTTTTAGACAGAATCTCACTTTCATTAGTTAGTATTTTCAGCACATCATTGGACACCTTTTGTTTATATATTTTTACTTAACTATTTTTTTACTAACTTACAATTCCATTGAAATCTATTTTTATTATATATATAATTTGTATGTAAATTTCTGTGCTCTTTGATTATTTTATTCACAGTAGCATGTGAACAGGACTTTTATTTTGGTCTGATGGTGTGACGTCATAAGGCAGCGCCGCACGCCTGCATCTGTTGTTATTTGGCTGAAGAATGGTTTGTGGTTTTAAGCATTTAAGTTGTTTAAATCAATGCAAATGGGTTAATCAAGTTTATAGTTTTTACATGTGATTGTTTGACATGTGAACTTTTACAAACCAACTGCAAACAGTTTATTTAAAGTGTAATATGTCTATCATTAAATACCAAATGTAAAGCATAAATACGAACCTACTATACAAAATTGTGTTCTTTCATTAATTTTCAGAGCTAATTTTGAGTTTTTTATTTTTATTTTTTATAATCAGGTGATTTAAGACCATTAGCTATCAATCTGACTCCCTTACTAGTGCGCTGACTAACTAGAGCTGATTGAGACGCACACAGAGATTTAGTTTGGAATTAATTTTTATTTCTGTTTTATTCTCATCTTTATCATGACAGAGTATCCAAACACACAGATAGAAACTCCTGGTGAAGCGACTGAGATCTATGTGACACACTATTATAAAGATGTCGTTTATTAAAGAGGAGAGTGAAGAAATTAAGATTGAAGAAACATTCAGAGTGAAACAAGAAGAAACTGAGGAACAAACAGGTTGGTTTCATTCTCAAAGCTGAACTCAGTCCTTTCAGATCCTTTAAAATGTCAACCTCTACAGAAATTAATATTTGTATTATAATTATGCTTAAAAAAAGGAACAAAAAAACAGCCAACATAAATTAATTCTGATAGCCTAACTCCTGTATGTGTATTTGTGAGTGAGTGTGTGAATGTATCTAGGTGTGGGAGTGGAAGAATATAAATCAGAGAGTAGCTATAAGTACCAATAGTAAAAGCATAAAAACATGAAAATGACAATAATACAAAAAATAAGTTATCTCTAGACAAGTATCAGTAACAGATATAACAATAGTAAAAATCCCAAAATAACAACAATCAAATTTCATCAAGATGTAGGGGGAGGGGCTGGGTATCGTTCAAAATTTTTCGATACCGGTTCCTGGACGATACTTTTTCGGTACAAATTTTATGAAACCCATTTTGACAAAATTACATTACATATTACCCAGAGCCATAGAGAGAGAAGAGTTGCGACACTCGTTGAACTCACTAGCGGGGTGGTCACGTGGTTCATGTAAGCCTGTAAAGTTCCACACGCAGGTCGCGCTGTCATGTTCTTCTATCGGGACTGACAGCAGCGATGGCGAAATTTAATGGTAAATATAAATAAAACACATACACAAGTCCTTGTTTGACTATTATTGCATATTTTTAAATGTCAGTTTTACATTTGGAGTGGTAGGGTGACAACTGAAAGCTATATAGCCTATATACGGTAAGTATTACTTAGATACGTTTTGGAGGGAAAGCTTCACGTTCGTGTTAGCATCGGTAGAACAGAGAGGGATTAAGAAAGCAGGGTAGCTAGGGTGACCACCATCAAACAAACCAAATGTGGGACGATGTGGAACATTTTTCCAACACTAAAACATAAACCACCCCTGTGTTTCTGCACCCTTCAGACTGATTACCTTTATAGTTTTATTATTATTATTATTATATAATGTCTAACTTAATAAAAACATTTGAATTCTGCCTTTCAGCTGATAAAAATTCTTTGTTCTTCAGTCCTTTCCAGAAAACACCATTAGGCAGCGGCATCATGCAGATCACCATTTTATAAACAGATCTGACCAAGTCCAATTAAAATCCAACAAAATAAACAATGAACAAATAAAATATAAAACAACATGAAATTAGATCATTGACAGTCTTATATATTAAGAATATATTAAACCAAAAACTTTCATATTTTTAGAAAGGATGTGAATTAAAACCACCACAAGTTGATAAATTCTGTTGAATTAAATAGTTTAATTTAATTAATTATTAATTATTTAACATTATTTATTTAATGTTTTCCTGACAGGAAACACGTGGAACGAATCACCGCTCCACATTTTGATTGACAGCTGTCACAACCTACTAGTGACCGTGTTTACTCCTTTCCTTTCAACCATTGTATAGGATTTTAAAAAAGGCTGTTGTATTTGTACTTCTGACGAAGCGCTGTTAAATAGCCTATAGGTGAAAAAATACACTGCAAAAAGAAGAAATAAAATGCTTTCTTAAAAAGGCAAAAGAATGCATGCACGTTTTCTTAATATAATAATTAAAAACCAATAGACGGATGAAAATGCGGGACATATTCTCAATATGCGGCGTGTGGGACAAGGGGTGAAAATGCTGTGCGGGACAACGCAAAGCAGGGCGGGTGGTCACCCTAAGAGTAGCTAGCAACAGTCCATTCAGCATTTAGTGTCCAGTCCTTTTCTTCTGATGAGGCATGAGTTGACCACAAACCAAGATAATTTTAAGACTAACCTATACACAAAGTATAAAATATATGTAAGAACAACAACTCATTACGCTTGGATGAATGAATGCAATAGTATTTTTTTTATTAAACAATGAGTGAGACAACAAGAAAAAGACAACAAGAAAAAGTGTGTGTGGTCATCAAGTTTATGAATTTCAGGAGAAGTTGAAGAACATCACAACCACTCTCTGTGATGTGCAATGGTGTCATGTTCATTGGTTACAACTAATATTTTATAGATCAGTGGTCATACCATGGTTTGCTGTGCAGCTTTTGGATGCTCCAATCCTTCTGAGAAGGGTTACCAAATTGATGGCTTCCCCAAAGACCAAGAGCGCAGGAAAAAATGGATGGCAATGGTCAGCCGTCAAAACCTGCAAATGACAGGGTCCAGCTACAGAAAACTATGTCATGTAAGAAATGTTCACACAGGTGACATCACTTACTAGCATTTCAAAGGGCATCATATTTGTAAATGTAGAGAATTATGACTTTTCAATGATATTTGAAGTACAATGGAAACTGATCTTACAAGCCTACCATACCATGCTGTGCCAACCATATTCATTCACCGGCCTAAGCCGAAGAGAAGGAAATCCCCTTCAGTGAGGGTGCCTCCAGCACCAATCAAAACTACAATGGACCACACATATTACAAAAAAATTAAATTCGGTATAGTACATGCAGAGAACAATATTCTCCATTTCATATAATTCAATGATTATTCATATTAGTAAACCCAGCTTCAAAACAACCAGTGGACAGGGGTTCTCCGAGGATTTGCATACAAAATGTTAGGGGTGTAACAATATATCATGTCACAATATATTGCAAGACAAAAATGCAACAATATGTATCGTGGATAGTTCACCCAAAATAAAAATTACCGGGTGAGAAAAAAATTGAACCTTACTGGTTGCCATGGATGTATTTGGCCTCTCCATTCCCGGCACACCGTCCACAGCCTCCAGTCTCCTCTCATTTCAGCAGCCATCGCCAGCACCAGACGCCACCACATGCAGCAGAGCACATATCAGTAGACAAGCGCTGTATTGTAGGTCAATGCGTTCCCCTACTCATAGAAGAAATTAGTCACACTGTTTAATAAACTTTTTATTCAACCTTAATGATCCTATAGAAGATTTCAGGCAGTTTCTCTCTTTCTTTTTTTTTATAAAATATTTTACAGTCTTTTATTTCACTTTGTGAAAAGTTTCTGGCTTTGTTCAGGCAAAGATGCACCTTACACTTTTCACAGTAGACATGTGAGAAGAGATTGTTGGTGCAGTGCTTGCATATGTCAGGTCTCCCATGTTGGAAAATGATCAATGCCACCCCATCTTACATAAAAAAATAATAATAAAAAAATCACACTGCAGCTTGGCCATTTATGGGATGTTGTTGGATTGATTTATTGAAAGAATACCCAAAATGTATTTTAAGATGGCATTTCAGGCATTAATAAAATCATCAAAATAGTGTGTGGTTGTATTGTGGTGGGAAATATGTAGATTTCATTACAGAAATGTTACATGAAAGTTCAGGGATAAAGCACCCATAAACCTGCAGTATCAAATTTGATACACGCAGTTTTTGCTTGATTAAACTGTAATATAGATAATGAATTGTTAGGTAATTATGTATTGTTTCATTACAGAAACTATTCATTTGAAACAATTAGTAACAATAGAAATGTTATTCTTACTGTAACTTCTTGAAAACGAGCAAAGGTTTTCCTGCAAATCGCGTGTGGATGTTTTAATGACGGCGACCATATTAAATATATTAAAGGCCAAAAAAAGCTTTTTAGGCCGTGGGCCAAGTCTGTTTTTCTCCTTTAGTTTTCGATTTGATAGATCTCCTCCAGGGAACTGTTTTATTTTTTATAATTAGCTATATAAATTGTTGTTGAGCACATTACTGCTTGTTTCCAACGTCAATTGTTGCACATTAAAAATATAACGTAGATATAATCTCGCTAGCTAACCACAAAATGTTAGCCGATTCAATCAGTCGTCTACCAAGATAAAAAAATATATACAAATAAGATAAGTATGCATCATAAAGGGCCTCTGATAAAATATAGACAGTGGACCATTCAACATTGTTAGTAATTTAATAAACTTACCTCAGAAGTTAGCCTACTCCACGGCCAGCAATGGAAATCTCCACGCGTTGAATGAATTGTTTCGAACTTCCGGGAACTTTACGAGGCTGCATACCCCGGAAGTAGGCGGCAAAAAGCTTTACAACGGAGTCCTATGGGAGTGTCGCCACTCTGTTTTCTCTACCACTCTGATATTACCTAAAAAAATACCTGGTTTTGTTTCAGTTTGTTGACTTTTTTTTTTACAGACTCAAAGACTAATATAGGCCACTGGGGGGCCGAATATATATGCCTCGTGCTCAAGCGCATGCATAAAAGAAGAACTGGCAAAAGTAGCATTATGATTATGAATGTGTCAGGGAAAAAATAGCAAGGATACATTTTAATTGTTTCTTAATAAACTTGCGTTTTCTGAGTCAGTGTTGACTAAGATGAAGTTGACGTTGCTGACTCCGTCATCTCCGCAGTATAGCAAACGCACCTTTTATTTGGATTATATAATCAGAGCGTATTTGTTTTAGATTCAAATTGTTTCGTTTAAAAGTAGACATTTCAAGCTTTCTATATGCCTATTTCTCATGTCTGTGAGGCAAGTAGCCTCAGTAGCCTCGCTGAGTTTCGGTTCATTTATGTGATGCGCAGTTCTTCTTGCAGTCGAAGACTTTCTGCTCTTAAGTTTATTCCGTGCGCTGTCAAGTGCTTCATCAGATTTGTCGTGTAGCCGGTCTTGGCAGCAATTATGTTGTCGCAAATATTACATTGCGTGCTGTTGGCATCGAACCTGGTGAAATCACAGTTCACCAGGTTTCAAACCAATCTGACTTCTGACCTATAATCAGGGCCGGCGAGTGCACTTCTGCCGATCTAGGCGAAAAACAATTGTGCCGCCCCTAGGGCTGGTCCGAATAGCATTTTTTGAGCTTCGAAGCTTCAGTAGTAATGAACATCGAATATTCAAAGCTTCGAGAGGGTGCTGAACATATTCTTCTCTCTAATAAAGGCAGGAATCTCTATTGATGTCTGTTTGCATTTTGATTATTTCGAGAACCGTTCATCCAATCGACTTCACAAGGGAGTGCAGTGTCGCATTTGGTGCAATATACTGTAGATGGACACACGAGACGCGACACGTTCAGAATTAATAAACTTTTAGTAAACTACAGAACAACACGAGCAGGAAGCGGCGCGCCTCACACGGGCAGGGCTTATTAACGCATGCTGCACTAGTGATATAAAACGCACACACACAGGTCTGTTAAATTAAGCAATCCTTTAAGGTAGTCTATAGTTTTCTGACTAACAAATTACTGACACAGTAAAGGGTAGATTTAAATTAAGAAAAACAAAATTTAAATAAAGAAAAACAAAATTTAAATAAAGAAAATAACAAAATTTAAAATTTAACTAAAGAAAAAAAAATTAAATAAAGAAAAACAAAATTTAAATAAAGAAAAAAACGAAATTTAAAATTTAAATAAAGAAAAAATGAAATTTAAAATAAAACAAAAACAAAATTAAAATAAAGAAAAAACAAAATTTCAAATTTAAATAAAGAAAAACGAAATTCAAATAAAGAAAAACGAAATTTAAATAAAGAAAAACGAAATTTAAATTAAGAAAAACAAAATTAAGTTAAATTAAAAACGAGATTAATTTAGATTGATAATAACGGGTAAAAAGGCTAATACATTTTGTTTCTATTATTCTATTTTCCACAATGTCAAAGCAATGCAGCTTAACCCAAAATACAAGCTCAGGCATGCACTTCTGTCCACACACACTCCGCTGTTCTGCGCTCTAGCCAGAGAATACTCCCGTTGCAGGAACACTTTAGTAGGCCAAGAGGAAGCATATATATATATATATATATATATATATATATATATATATATATATATATATATATATATATATATATATACTATATACTATATACGTAGGTGGATGTGATCGGGGAATTTGGCTGTTAAAATTGTAACATTTAAAGCCACTTAAATTAACGAAATGACTCAAATAAAGATTCGTTCATTTTGATGAACGAGATCGAACAAGAGAGTCAGTAAAATGATCCGAACTTACCCTCACTCAGTCATGACTCATGACTTGTGAGAGCAGGGCAGGCTGGGGCGGCGCAGCAGCAGCTCAGCAAATCATATAGCCTATTTTGTGAATTGTTCATTCCCGATTGGCACACATTTTGCCGCCCTTACAAAAGTGCCTCTCTAGGCAACTGCCTAGTTCGCCTATATGGACGCGCCGGCCCTGCCTATAATGCTGCCAGAATCATAATCATACACTGTTTGTTTGTTGGCCAGAGGAGAACTGGCCCCCCGACTGAGTCTGTGTTCTCCCAAGGTTTTTTTCTCCATTCTGCCACCTGATGGAGTTTTGGTTCCTTGCCACTGTCGCCTTTTTTTACACCTTTGTTGCCATTGGCTTAGCTTGCTTAGTTGGGGATATTCAATTTAACATTTAATTTAATATTCAACAATAATATTTATCTGCCTGCATTGACACTATTATGCAAGAACTGAACTGAGCTGGACGATGACATCACGGTTTACTCCAGAGCGGCTATATATAAATGAACTAAATTAATAACTTTTTTAAAACAAAAATGAAACATCACTGAACTTACTTAAGCTGGACTGTGATGCTATTTTCTCCTGGAAACAAACTTTTTAGCATTATTTTCCTGTTATCTCTGTAAAGCTGCTTTGAAACAATCTGTATTGTAAAAAGCGCTATATAAATAAATGTGACCTGACTTGACTAATGAAAGTGCGTATCTATAGCATGAATTTGATTTCTCGTACCATTTATACACCAAGAATAGTTTACACTTTATGGCATGTAATACGTTTGCACTCCACACCCCTAATCCTACCCAAGGGATTTAGTGCGTATCACTTTCACGCAAAAAAAAATGTTTGGCTTATAAAGGGCACGAGAAATAAAATTAGTGTTATAGATACACACTTTCATGCGATCGTGTTGCCCAATCATATTTAAGTAGGCCTGAGACCTATTAACCTATAATCATAACTTTCACATTTTATTTTTCTGATTTGAGTGATCCAACTGTATCATACTAGCTAAATGTGTTTAACGTGTGAATCCTTACTAAAAATGCACTTCTATAATGGGCCGTTGCCATGAATTGCACTCGTGATGGAGTGGTAGTGGAGCGCTCTCGAGTGAAATCCACAACGCTCTGTCTTTTAAAAAATCCGCTCCGCACTCCATTCAAAATCACACCACTCCACTCCTCGCTCTGCTCCCACTCCGCTCACATACTCTGGTGTACACATTTCAGCTTATGAATGGTGTTTTGTGTTGTAGGTGTTTGTTGCACATTTTGATGCCTTGATGACAGGGGTAGGGGGCTCCCACTCACAGCCATGATGGATGATAGCGTTCCATCCAGAGCCAAACTGTTCCTAGTTTTGGTTTTGTTCAAACCAACCATGGAGAACACTCTGCATCTGCATTCAAGTGGGGAAGAACTAAAACCAGTTTGGCAATCTTAGACAGCCTTCCAAATCTGCTCAAACTGGTTACCTTAAAAAAAAATGAACCAAGGAGGCCCAATTACTCTCTTAAATTTTTAATTCACATTTATCAAGTTAAACTTAAGTGAAACTTCTCCACCGTCTCTGTCGCCTCCTCTAATCTGGCAACCTTTTTAGGGGGCTGACCCTTTGGTGCCCAGAATGAAATAACACTCTTTTGCTTTTTCCCTGACATCTTTGAAACAGACAAATGCAATGATTAATGTATGCATTGCCAGGATATAAAACATTACTGAAATGATAGCCAGAACGTTCTGCTTTAAGAGATGTAGTGTTAAAATAGCTGAAATGAGTCGTAAAACAGTAGAATTTGAAATAAAAGAATGAAATACATCTCTAATCCTTTCCTTAGTTTCAGGTAGCTAAAGCTAACCTAAAGCTTCTGGTTGCAAAGCAGTTAGAGAGTTTTTGACTGCATCAAAAATAATTTTGCACAAATTTGGCAATATTCCTCAACATCAGCTCTCACTGTCTTTGATCACAGGCGACATTTCGTCCAGGAATCGTAAAATCAAAATTCTAAAAAAATTAACCCTGTAAGACCCAAATATAGAAAAAAAATTAGCAAATTTTTTTTTGACCTCCCAGATATTGTTTTAGGAGGCCTCTGATGTAGAAATGAAAGAGTTTTCAGATTTTTTACGTTTTAGTAAGTTTTTAGGAAAATGTTGTAAATTTGCAACGTTGGGCATTGTTGGGAGCAGAACTTCTGTGTTTGTATTCACTTTGTCTGAACAGATATACAGAACATTTAAGCATTCATTTGCAGGGTTGATTGCTAACTTAGCCCCATAACAGTATATATCATGAGTAATAACCACACAACAATCATAGTTTTATGAATAAGCATTTATTAATAAAAAATATTGAAAAAAAATATTTACAAAGCTTTTCGTAAAAAAAAAAAAAAAAAACTGTGGTTTGAAGGCAGTCTGTGTTCACTTGCAGTGATAGTCCCTAAAACAGTTATTTTCATCTGTTAAGCACAGGCGAACATTGCACTTGCTACACAGTGTGTTTGTGTATCCATCATAAAAGACCTTTCTGCGCTGGTGGCATTCTGAAATGGAAAAAGTAAAAAATAATGAAGTTAAATATGTGAATAATACATATGGGTCTTACATTATAGTAGATAAACTGAAAGAATAGACAGGGTGGTAGACCATGTGGGTAGAAATGAAGTGATGATCAACATTTCACTACATTCAAACAATACTGTCTATTGCAGCCTATTATGCTCTCTACTTATCATACTAAAGGAACACATGCACCCCCCCAGAGCACTTACAGGTTCACATTCAAGACCATTCGCACCTGTCCCTGGACAATACAACAGGCATCCCAAGAATTCCAGAACATTCAGAATCTGTTTTTCTATCTCCTAATGCTACTAACTGCTGCTTGGGCAACACTGAGAAAAAATGGCTCAGGATCATTTAGAAGTTAAAAAACAAACAAAAAACTACAAAGATACAGGGAGTTTCAAATACTGCTATAGATGCTGAAGTTTCAAATATCCCATACAATTTATTCATGTGTTTAATAATGGTCGAAGCTAAACTAAGTAAAACAATTAACAGAAAAACACATTTAGAGCTTAGTTACAATGAATCACTACATTTCTACTACATTTTTTTTTTTTCAATTTGTGATTATTTGAAATGTGCAGTGTCCTTATGTAATGTGTAAGGTGCACAGGCTATTTTGTCTACCACTCTGACCCAACGTTGTAGAATTACAACATAGACATAACAAGCTCTAAATCAAATGTGATGAAAGTTTTCCAAAATAACTAAATATGTACATGTTCTAGACATTATAATAAACACCCCAAAAAATATTTAAGCAATTTTACTTACTTTAATCCTGACAACTCCAGTCATGCAAAAAAAGGAGATGAGCTCAGCGGGAAGTTTGCAGGTAGAGTGAGTTCATAGCCAGATGACCGGACCTATAAACACTTCTTCTATCCAATAGCATTGTGAGGACAAACAATAGGACCCATTAACTATGTAAATGTGGTTTTGAGAGAAAAAAACATTTGCAGGCATTTTTTCTGAATTGTTAAAAGTGATGTTGTAAATTTGCAACCGTGGGTCTTACAGGGTTAAGGGGTTACCTACCACAAACCGCATTCATCAGATCTTGCTCTTCCAACTGTGTGTTGCTACCTAGTAAGGGACTGTTCGTTATTTATTTAAGGGGCCACCGGAGGAGTTTTGAGATCTGTTGTCAAAAAAGACATGACCCTCCCTTCGCCAGCAATAATTTTTTCTATGACCCTCCAAAATGATTGTGAAAAAAGGCATGACCCTCCCCGATAATTTATTGATTAGCCTAATTCTGTACTGGTTTGCGCTTGGCAAAGATGTTCAGATAGCCATTGTTTGTTTGTTTTTTTAAACCATAAACTCTTGCTTTCTCATTTGGCTGTAACGATAGACCAAACCTACGATTCGGTTCGTATCACGATTTTTTATTTTAGATTTGAAAAAAAAAAAATCATGTTTTCGGTGCTGATGCGGTGTGACTCGTTCAACATGTGGGTGGCGTTGCGAATAAATCATCTAAAAGCTGTCACAAAGAACCGGCAAAAGTAATGATTATTAATATGTCATATATAGCTAGACATTTTAATTGTTTTTAATAAACAAGTGTTTTCTGTGTCTACTGCAAAGATGAAGTTGACGATGCGTCGCAATCTTCTCGGAACGCGCCAGAGAGAAATGCACATTTCATAAGGAGAAAGCAGTCTGTTTTTCTTCGTTTTGAATTGTTCTGCATGTTTAAAAGTAGACATTTCAAGCTTTCTATATATTTCTCAGGTCTATGAGGCAAGTAGCATACCTTACGCTGAGTTTCGGTTCATTTATGAGACAAGAGTCCAGTTCACTCGCCCGCGCCTCCGTGTCATGATTATCTATTTTCTACTATATTTAGACTACTTCTTATTTATTAAATCCAGATGAAACATTGATTAAAATTAAGATAAAATTCATAAAAAAACGAAATTCTCTTTAAAGAAAGGCATTGTGCTTTCTGTTTGAGGTCTCTGTGCAATTTTTAAAGTCCCCATGAAATCAAAATTGACCCTATTTACTTTGTTAGCGCATATTACTAGTCTTATGGTAAACAATTAATCCGTGCAAGAAAATATTTAAAAAAAAATTTTTTTACCATGGTAATCTTTAATCAAAATCTGAAAATGCCCCTCCCCTCTGCATTGGAGGACCTTCCCTGATGACATTTGAGGAATTGGTTTGGGCAACGCTTAACCACTCCCCTCAAACCGTTAGTCTGCTATGAGCAGAGATGGAGAGGAGGAGCGCTAGAGTAAAACCCTGCCCTCTGTTCAATATTCCGTTTCACTGGGAAATACGTCATAACACTGGAGAAAAGTCGTTTGCCACTTCCGGTTCACGGGGACTTTAAAGTCGCTTCAGAGCAGTCATGTCCGTAATGGAGAACTGTCACGTCTGTAACATTTTTTATTTATTTATTTTTTCACATAAATGCAAACACGAAAAATAAAATAAAAATAATATAAAATGTAATTTTCAGTGGAGGCCGATCTTTATTCATCCGGTGGGTATTTTGGTTTGCACAGTGTAATTTATAGAATTACTGAAAATATTTTGCCACCTAAAAGTTAAAGATTTTTTTGTGTCACGTCACGTCTATATCCCTCATATTAAATATAAAACGCATGTGTAGACTAATATTTTTCTTATGTCTTTATTTTTTATTTTAAGTTTTGACTGCAAATGTCACGTCCATTCACTGGAATCGCCCAAATTTAACGAATTTATCCTCAACTAGTTTTTGTGGTGTAGGTCTATGTATTTTATGTTAACTTAAATAATAGCCTACTAATAATGATTTAAATAGTGCTGCGAAGATCGCGAGTCGTCAACTTCATCTGTCTAGCCAACACTGACATAAAAAATAACTGTTTTATAGTAAACAATTAAAATGTCTCCTGCTATATTGAACATATTTGCCTGTTCCTTACAAAACGCTGACAGTGGGGTTTTTGACTTTTTTTTTTTTTGACTGTTTTTTGAGCAGCTGCGGACAAATTATTTCCACACACACACACACACACACACACACACACACACACACACACACACACACACACACACACACACACACACACACACACACACACACACAATATTGATAAACAGGATTTTTTTGTTGCTTTTTTAATACAATAAAAAATTTAATTTAATTTATTGTTTGATAAAATTATAAGCCTATTATTTTTAGTTTATTAATAGCAACAACAGCTGTAAAGATGAAGTTGCCGATCGCCATCTCCGTAGTAGTGAACACGCCTATAGAGAAATTCACATCATTACATAACCAGAGAGTAGCCTATTTCTTTTCGTTTTAAATTGTTAAAAAGACATTGCAAGCTTTCTTAAGATATATTTCATGTATGTGAGGCATATGCTGAGTTTCGTTAAGTTAGGATGAGATGCGCTCCTGTTTACGAGCAGTGCAAGTGACCACGCGGGCGCCTCTATGATTGTGTTGTCTGCTATATTTGGTATTTGGCAATTGGTTGAAAAAAAAATGTAAATTAAAATTAAGATAAAATTTATAAAACGAAATTCACTTAAAAAAATCGTTTTCTGCAAAACAAAACTTAATTAAGTGGTCAAAATCATGTCTGACCCGCTCCATGTCTCTCGATATTGCGTATACTCCTGTGTGCGGTTCACTTTTCATAATCAACATAGTAGTAACAACACAGTAGGCCTACAGACTCTGTATTTGTACAAATTGCTGCACATTCATTTTATTCTGAATTTTGCACACACAAGTTGAAAGGCATTTGTTGCATGCTTTTAAAACATCTGCAACATTTATCAAGTTCACTGATAATTATGCGTGCATTTATTAATTATTATCTTAATGAATAATGTAACAAGGATTAAGCATATAAACTGTTTGTTTAGAATTTGGATCGATCATTGCAAATAGATCCGAATGAAGAAACGTACAAAACCATAGGCTATAGAAAATGGGTGGGCCCGGACCTAAATGCCCACCCGGCCGGGCCCAATGGTAGCGCCGCGGCTGGTGGTAGCCCTACATCTTACACATCGTGGAAACAAAATAAGAATGGAAACTAAAATATGCAGTTTTGCCCTACAGCGCACATTCTATCAGCAGTTCTGGCGCCTCAGTCCCAATACTGTTAAACTCGACGTAGCCTACGTTCACACATCACATGTTAATGCAGCGGTAGAGTTACTCACAGGACACTGTGCACTTAACAAAAGTTCATTATTTGCTCGTGCTTTAAAGCTTTGCCGGGTAAACATTTCTTTGGCATTCTGTTCTGACATGATGCTGCACTTTTTCTAAGCGCGAACTGAAGCGCACACTGTCAAACCGCGCCAAACTGGATTTTTGTTGGGTCAGACCCATCTGATATCGAAGGGGGGCTGATAACGCGAGATCAACATGGAGCTAAATGGAAAAAAAATAGCACCAAACAAGCCACTTTGAAATGTTGCTGTTTTAATGAATATAAAAGTTGGGTGACCCTCCCCCTAGACTAAAAAAAGTTGGATGACCCTCCCCTCAACAAAGAATAAAAAGACATGACCCTCCCCTATTTTCCTCCGGTGGCCCCTTCCATAAATACCGAACGGTCCCTAACGAACACGTTATTTACCCGGAAACAAATTCTAATTTCTGATTGGCTGGTAGGTGGCATTGAACTTTTTCAGCGTGAGAAATACAAGGTATGTGAACTGATTGAAATGCGTGTGTCTCACAGTGAATGAGTGAGACTAGAGAACCCTGGTAATTATAAAATTATAATGTTGCCTCTAATCCACCTGTGACTAGAGGTCGACCGATATGGGTTTTTTCAGGCTGATGCCGATCTTTTGAAATCCGGGTCGGCCGATGGCCGATAAATGCTGGCGATTTATTTTGGCCGATTATGTGCTTGTTTTTAATCTCTATTTGAAAGATAAAATGTAACACAAATAATTACTTAAGATTGACAAGATTTCTCAAAAACATTTATTGAACACTTGACTAAATCTGCACTTGTACAAAAGACAAAAAGACCTTGAGATATGTTTGGTAATTGTACCTGAATGAATTGAAAATTTATTTGATACATTTCAGATTAATATATTTGTTTTCCTTAAAATTTTAAAGGGCACCTATTATGCAAAATTTACTTTTACATGGTGTTTGAACATAAATGTATGTTGGCAGTGTGTGAGCAAAACTACCCTAGAATGATAAAAATCCACCCAGTGTTTTTTTTACAATCTCAATAAATCATAAGCACTGTCTCAGAATGAGCTGTTCTCAGATTCGGCGCAATGTGACGTAGAATTGAGCAGGCCCCTCCCACAACTGTTGAGTGACACTTCAGTTTGAGCATAGACCCGCCCTGAGTGAGCTGGACACAGAGTCCGCCATTGTTTCGACGCTTGAGCAGCTGTAGGCAAGAATGTCTCCTAAGCGATTGAGGTGTTTTGTTGTTGGATGTAGGAATGAACATAGCAGTCTTCATTTACTCTCGTTGTTACTCGAGGATGGATCTGTACTGTTTGTGATCCAGCTTACAGTCTCCGGAGCGACAGGCCTAACATTACTGACCACGGCAGAGATGAAAGTCAGAGCGCGCACTTTATCACAGCTCATTGAGTCATTTTACGGATACACGGTCTACCAGTTTATTAAGCACCCACTGAAAAGGTGTGTATATATTTGTTTACTGTTAGTTGTAACGAGTGTTTTGTGTACTTCGCGCTGTGTATGTTGATGATAATGAAAGGGAGAGAGAGAGAGTTTATGGATAAGACTTTAATGCGCACTTCTTATACTGTGTTTATTCAGCTCTTACAGTGATTCTCTGGAGTAAAACTAACGCTTCATCTTTTGTGTGATGTACAATAAACTTAACTGAACTCATCAGTATATTTTGGTCATCATTCGGACAGGGTCTGCCACAGCAGGCTTGTATTAATAGTGGATTAAAGCAGATGACAAATAAGTTAATCGTAATTAAACCAAACTATACCTGTTCTATCTCCATACAGCATATATTCTCTGGCTCTGTGGGCATTATTGTCCGACTCCGAGTCAAATTGAACACCGCAACTGAGAGTTTCTGTTCATGTTTCTGTTTTCATGACATCAGAGACTTATTTTACATCTTGTGAAAAGAGTCATAATAGGTGCCCTTTAATTAACAGTAACTTAAACACTTTGCAGTTTGAATGATGTCCTGTATAAACAAAATGATGGAGTATGTTTTTATGTTTCTACTGTTCGATCGCATCCGCGCCCCGGTTGCGTGTGACTTGTCTCCTCAGAATCTCTCTCTCTCTCTCTCTCTCTCTCTCTCTCTCTCTCTCTCTCTCTCTCTCTCTCTCTCTCTCTCTCTCTCTCTCTCTCTCTCTCTCTCTCTCTCTCTCTCTCTCTCAAATTCAAATTCAAATTCAAAATGAGCTTTATTAGCATGACTGTGTAACACAATGTTGCCAAAGCATTAACATATATAAATAATAAAACAAATAAAACATATATGTATATATCATGTCATATGTAGCATAGTAAATATAAATAAATAGATAAATAAACACAATCTATCCTAATAAATGAATAAATACAGTGGGTCTCTCTCGAGAATTAGCTGACTCTGGCGTTGTGAATAGCTAACACATATTTAGCCGCCAGTGCAGCTGTACTATCATCTTCTCCCAGTAAGAAGAACATTTTCTCAGTGTCACTCAGTTCAGAGAATGATGGAATCAAGATTTCAAATCTGGGCAGAAAGGTTTCTCTTATACTGGAGTATCTGGAGCAGAAGAGCAGAAAGTGTTCCTCATCCTCGATGTGCTGTAGGTCACAGTGTCTACAGATCCTCTGCTCTCTCTCTGTCCATGTTAGTCTACGTCTTCCTCTCTCTATCTCTAGATCATGGTCACTTAATCTGTATTTGGAGAGGATTTGTCTTTCTTTAAAATGTTTAATAAATAGATAATTGGCCAATTTAGTGGTTCTATTGAGGGTCGAGTAACATTGGAGTTTATTCTGGAGGGCAAAATGTGCTTTTAGTGATTCATCATGGGTGTCTTTTAGATGTTTGTGGATTTGGTTAATGATAGGTTTTGGGGTTGATGGGGAGTATAGTCTGATGGACGAGTTGGAGAGCGAGTGTGTTCAGAGGATGAGGTTCTGCTGAGGTTTCATTGGCGAGGAGGGCTTTATATTGCACTGACTCTGGATCAGACTGATGGAGATGATGCCAGAACTGAACACATCTCTTCTGGATCTCGATGTTCAGCGGGTACAGGCCCAGCTCAGCCCTGCAGGCGGCAGTGGACGTGTTTCTGTGAACCGCGAGAATATTTTTGCCAATTTCCAATTGTAATTTTTCTACTGATGTTTTATCCCAATTTTTACAATTTAGTACTGGTCCCCAAATTTCACATCCATATAAAATTATTGGTTTTATTATTGAATTATATAATTTTATCCAGGTTTTAATGGGTAATTTTAAGTGTCCACATCGTGACTTAATAGCATAGAAAGCCCTCCGAGCCTTTTCACCGAGTGTTTTCACAGCCAGACCGAAGCGTCCCGAAGCGCTGATGTCGATGCCTAGATAGCTGTAGCTAGAGCTGTGCTGCAGGACATGACCTTTATACAGGAACTGGTGTTTGTGTGCCTGAGATCGGGCTTTCTTCTGGAACACCATGACTCTGGTTTTGTCCAGATTGACGGTCAGGGCCCAGTCGTGACAGTATTGTTCCAGCAGGGACAGGCTCTGCTGAAGGCCCTCAGGTGTGCGGGACAGCAGGACCAGGTCGTCCGCGTAGAGCAGACATCTGACCTCTGACCCCTGTAGAGTGAGGCCGGGCGCAGTAGAGCTCTCCAGCGCTGATGCCAGATCATTGATGTAGATGTTGAATAGAGTCGGGCTCAGACTGCAGCCCTGCCTCACTCCACGGCCCTGCTGGAAGAACGCGGTTCTGTGGTTACCGATCTTCACCGCACTTTTGCTGTTGGTGTACAGAGATTTTATAATGTCAAATGTTTTTCCGCCGATGCCAGTTTTTAGGATTTTGTACAGTAGACCATCATGCCAAATTGAGTCGAATGCTTTTTTAAAGTCTACAAAACATGCGAATATTTTCCTTTGTTTGTCGTTGATGTTCTTGTTGATTAGAGTGTGGAGAGAATAGATGTGGTCGGATGTGCGATGTTTTGGTAAAAAGCCAATCTGAGCTTTATTTAAGATGTTGTGTGCGGAGATGTGTGAGACGATGCGTGTGTTGATGATACTGCAGAACAGTTTTCCCAACACACTGCCCACACTGATCCCGCGGTAGTTATTGGGGTCGAATCGATCACCGCTCTTAAATATGGGGGTGATGAGTCCCTCAGACCAGATCTCAGGGAAGTGTCCAGACCAGAACACCAGATTAAATAATTTGGCTAGAGTTTGAATCATGCTGGGACTGCTGAGTTTAAGCATTTCGTTATTAATGTGATCTTGTCCACATGCTTTCTTTAATTTAAGATTTTTAATATGTTCTAATATTTCAGATATTGTTATTGATTTATCTAATGGATTTTGATAATTCTTAATAGTTTTTTCCATGTCTTCTAGTGTTTTCTTTATTTTACTCTGAGGTTGGTTGAGGTCAGCCGGCTCAATTTTTTGGTACATATTTTTGAAGTAAGATTTCCAAATTGTGCCATTCTGGAGTGATATCTCTAATTTGGGTTTTTCGAGTTTTTTATATAAGTTCCAGAAAGTGTTTTGATCTATTGAATCGTCAATTTCTTCAATTTTAGTTTGAAAATATTTTTCTCTTTTTTTCCACAGAAGTGTTTTGTACTTTTGCAGACAGTCTGAGTAAGAAAGCCGTAATGTCTGGCTGGACGGATCTTTGTGCTTTTTGTTAGAGAGTCTCCTGAGTTATTTTCTGAGACCGGCACATTCATCATCGAACCAGACATCCTTTCTCTTTCTCTGTTGACTGGTTGTATGCTTGGTTTGCTGTTTAATATTAGATAGAGTTATCAATGTTATGAATATGTAATTTAAGTTTTTTGTTGCTAAATTTATTCCATTAATATCTAAGGTGAAATCAGTGGACATAAAGTCACCTAGCATTTTTAATATAGTCGGATTGTTCATTTTTTCTCTGAATTGTTCTGAGTTGGATTGATTCCACTTGAGTTTCTGTTTCAGAGGAAACAGTTTTTCAGTTTCAGGTGGAGCAGTTTTGGTTATTCCACATGGGGCTTTCAGATAAAGCACAGTTTGGCAGTGATCGGACATCGGGAGCTGAGGTCTGACTGTGAAGGCATTGATAAAACTTTGATCAATATCTGTTATTGAATAATCAACCACACTGGTTCCTAATCTGGAGCAATAAGTGAATCTACCTAATGTGTCTCCACGAGTTCTGCCGTTAATAATGTATAATCCTAAACCTTTACAGAGTTTCAACATGTGTTTTCCACTATTGTTCACTGAGGTATCATAGCTGTTTCTCGGTGTGATATTCGATGAGGGATGAAACGTGGTGTCATTGGGGATGTGGTCAAATTTTTCGAAACTTTCCCCTAATGGGATTCTTCTGGGCTTTTTTTTCCTTACTTAGGACATATTGAGGATACAAAATCAGTTGAGTTTGCTTCTGTTGCAATTTGTTCAAGGTTGACCCCCATTTTGGCTTAAAATGACTGGACTAACAGGCAGATCAGACCCCAGCCCTTGCATCACCACTGGCTAGTCAGAGTCAGTGTGGTCAGACTTCAGAACCAGCAACAGGTCAGAGTATCTACCAGACACAGGCAGTCAATCACATACCCAATTCAGGAATTTAAGTTGAGAAGATTTTGCCAGATTAAAAGGATAGTTCACCAAAAAAATGAACACACACAAAAAAATATAAATTAAATAATTATAATTAGAAAGAATAATTATAAATTATTATAATGAAAGAATTATGTTGTATTAAATCTTCCTAGGATAAGATTTTATATTGATGGGCAATAAAATTGTTAAAATTTTCCAAGTACATGTCTGCTTGATGCCTGCTATATCTAATTAAAAAATAATAATTTTTGTAAATGTGATTTTTTTTGTAAATAAATGCAGCAGTTCATAACAGACACGTGCTACGGTATCTTATCTCCTTGGTGCTTCAGCATTGTTTTCTGCAAATATTTTGGATGGTCAACACTTATAGACACAAACAGAGTGACCCAATTCCTTCCATAAGCTTTTCCACTGTGTGTGTGTGTGTGTGTGTGTGTGTGTGTGTGTGTGTGTGTGTGTGTGTGTGTGTGTGTGTGTGTGTGTGTGTGTGTGTGTACTGTGTACCCCCGCAAGTAGCAGTGGCCACCCCCTGGCCACCCCATGTATAAAACTCTAGTTCCGCCACTGATAAAAGTGCATCTGTCCATCATAAAAGTGCATCTGTCCATCATAAAAGTGTGTCTATCTATCATAAAAGTGTGTCTATCCATCATAGATGTACTTTTATGATGGACAGATGCACTTTTATGATGGATAGATGCACTTTTATGATGGACAGATGCACTTTAATGATGGACACATGCACTTTTATGATGGACAGATGCACTTTTATGATGGATAGATGCACTTTGATGAAAAATATACCCATTGACTGTCATAAAGCTTGGAAGAGCCACGACACTTTTTAATATAACTCTGATTGTATTCTTCTGAAAGAAGAAAGTAATATACACCTAGGATGACGTCAGGGTGAGTAAATCATGGGCTAATTTTCCTTTTTGGGTGAACTATCCCTAGGACCATAAACATAAAATACAAATAGGACTACCAAATATCCTATCACAGTTTTTGGCAAGTAAATCACGTGATGTGACACATCCTATTGACCCTGTTCACATTTCTGGGTTTCTCAGAAGTGTAAGGCATCATAGTTGGGTTAACTTCTATAGCAGTGAATGAAAGACTACATTAAATATATATTTTTGTGTTCCAATTTGCTCAAATAGCAAAAGAAAAACGCCACAACAGTGTTTTCACAACTTTCAAAAAGAGTAAGAAAATAGATAATGGCAGTCGGAAGAGAGAAAGTTGTCAACTTTGTCACAGCCGCGCTATTAGAAACACCCTCACAGCAGCGTTAACTAGTTTTTGTGTAAATAATACAAATATAGTGTTATATGCGTAATTATATTTTATTACGACAGTATGTGGCAACATGTACGTTAAAAGCGCATCTTCTGCACTAAACAATAATATTGCAATATTCTAGACTCTTACATGTACCTAACGCCACACTTACACTACAGAAGACTGTAAAAAATATATTTTTGTATTTTCAAATTACAAATTACTTGTATTTTAATTAAATACTTTTTGATGTATTTGTGCCCATCTCTGGTTAAAGGTTGTCAGAAGAACTGCTCCATGCTACATAGGATGCCGTTGCTAGGGGTTGGCAACCAAATGTAGTAGGATACGGCATGCTGAAACACTAGAGAGCAGCGACAGCAGCGGTGATTCCGAAACAGCTAAACAAATTGTATAAACATTATTACAGAAATTAGTTATCACCCTGAATTGTAATCTGTTTGTGTTTTGTTTGTTTGTTTTTTGGTACAATTTGCTACTTAATGTAACAGTTTTAATCAGTAAATACTTTTAAACCTACTCCACACATGACTCCTGTGTGTTTTAGTCTTTCAGCATTTAGTTGTCAGTACCTTTGTCTCACACTCCATACACCAGGATTGAACACTAACCAGCCTAACCCAAAATCCTCAAATCCCTTTTTTTTATTTCAATAGAATAAATAAAGCTATCCCACTTGTGAAAGAATATTAGAAATAGACATTGCAATACAAATAATTGATATTGCATAAATATGCAAACGATATACTGTACAGAAACAGAGCAGTATACAATTAACACCAGTTAATGGTAAACTTCTTTCTTGGATCTTGTTTGAATTGACAGGCTATTATAGGCTTGAAATTGAATTCCCTCTAAATGTGTTATGGGCCATGAGGACTGTCTGGTTAGTAAAAAAAAAAAATCAAAATATTATTTCATCCAGTAAAAGTTAACTTTACATGGTAATTTGTTTATTGTAACAACAACAAAGGGAAAAGAATGCTACCGATTACAAATGGAATGTTCAATATTTTTTCTTTTTTTTTTGCCTACCTATGAATTAAGAGGCATTGTTAACTCTTACATTCTAATTACATGTACAATCAAGGCATCAGATGAAAGCTTATCTTCCACACTTTCTAAAGGTGTGCTCAGTTTGTTTCTAGCATAAAATATCAGGGAGATATGGCTCACGATTCATGAATATAATTAAACCGTTTTAGCATGTTTGGGTGATTCTGGGAGTTAAAGCCGAATTTGAGGTAGCATTTTTTTTACCCTAATTACAAGTTTCCAGCAGCTTGTTGACCGGGTTGGCCACCCAGGTTGTGATCCTCAGACATCATAGATTTCATTTTTATATGACAACCTTTTACAGCAGCCCATGTCTGCTAAACCCCCTTTGCCCCCTGGGTATCTTCTATATGTAAATGTCATCTCAGTAGTGATTGCT
Source organism: Scardinius erythrophthalmus (assembly GCF_964197995.2). Lineage (NCBI taxonomy): Eukaryota > Metazoa > Chordata > Actinopteri > Cypriniformes > Leuciscidae > Scardinius > Scardinius erythrophthalmus. The sequence continues at coordinate 29,667,018 of NC_138224.1, forward strand.
TCATCAGCTCCAACAGAAGTGCTGTTTCTCCTTTTCTCTACCTTTACCTTTACTTTCTCCATTGCCACAACAGCATATTTTGTCAGAGCCCCCATTCTCCCCTCTGGCCAATGTTTATACACTGTCACACTCACAGCCAAATTTGTTTGCCACAATTTATCAAGACAGGATGGGCAGGTGACACTGGTGGTAACTTGTATTTGTCTTTTCACCTTAGAGTTCATGCCGCTGAAAGAGGAGAGCCAAGAACTCAATGAAGTAGAAGAGAAAAATAAATATGAGAAACATCATGATTTCATGTCTGGAGAAAAATCCTCACTGGCTGAAAAGATGACCTCACGAAAAAGAGCTCTGAAGATCAAATCTAATCCATCACAAAAACAAAACCTTGAAATCCTCAAGAGAGTACACACCGAAGAGAAGCCTTTCACCTGCAAACTGTGTGGGAAGAGCTTTACACGAAAAGAAAGTCTTAAGAATCACATGAGAATTCATACTGGAGAAAAGCCGTTTGTATGTGATCAGTGTGGAAAGAGTTTCAGATGTAAAGAGAAGCTTAATTACCACATGAGGATTCACTCAAAAGAGAACTGTTTTATTTGTCATCAATGTGGAAAGAGTTTCACAGACAGGAAACACCTTAAGAATCATGTAAAGACTCACACCGGAGAAAAGCCTTTCATGTGCCACCAGTGTGGAAACAGTTTTAGATTCGGTAAAAACCTTAAGACTCACATGAGAATTCACACTGGAGAGAGGCCTTTCACGTGCCATCATTGCGGAAAGAGTTTCTGTCATAAAGTTAGCCTCAAAAAACACATGAACATTCACACTGGAGAGAAACCATTCACATGTGACCAGTGTGGAAAATGTTTCATGTACAGAGCAACCCTTAATGCCCACTTGAGAGGTCACACTGGAGAGAATCCTTTCACCTGCAAACTGTGTGGGAAAAGCTTCTCACTAAATGGAAATCTGAAGACTCACATGAGAATTCACACTGGAGAGAAGCCATTCATATGTGTTCAGTGTGGAATTAGTTTTAGACGTAAAGAAACCCTTTATACCCACATGAGAATTCACTCTGGAGAGAGCTCTTATATCTGTAAACTGTGTGGGAAGAGCTTCTCACGAAAAGGAAATCTGAAGACTCACATGAGAAGTCACACTGGAGAAAAGCCTTTCAAATGCGATCAGTGTGGAAAGAGTTTCGGACGTAAAGAAACACTTATTTACCACATGAAGATTCACTCAAAAGTGAACAGTTTTATATGTCATCAGTGTGGAAGGAGTTTCACAGACAGCAATCACCTTAAGAGACATGTAATTACTCACACTGGTGAAAAGCCTTTCATGTGCCAACACTGTGGAAAGACTTGCATAAACAAATCAAACCTTGATGTTCACATAAGAATTCACTCTGGAGAGAAACCTTTCACCTGCCCTCAGTGTGGAAAGAGTTTCACACTGAAAGGAAACCTTCAGACTCACTTGAGAGTTCACTCTGGAGAGAGGCCTTACAAGTGTCTTCAGTGTGAGAAGAGTTTCAGATTTAAAGGAAACCTTAACAATCACATAAGGCTCCACATGTCTTCAGTGTGAGAAGAGTTCCACATATCCACAGAGACCTGAAATGTCATTTACAAAGTCATTTACATTACAAAGAAAAAAAAATATTATATTGTCTTCACACTTAGAGATGAAGTCACCCAGTTGTTAAGAGAGACCCTATTTTTGTTCTGAAAAGTGTTTTAAATGGCACCAGAAAATATGTATCTGTGCAAAATTTATTTCATTTGTATAAAGAAAAAAGTTAAAAGGTTTTTCTTTTCCAATGAAGCTTAGTTTCCATGGGAATTGGAATTGCCAGCAGATATGCACCTTAAGGCACTCTTGCATAGTGTTGGCAGTGTGCTGAAGGTCACAGGATCTCAATAAGCATGTGTACGCACAAATTTGTATGTGAAATCTACGCACAAACATTTTCACAAACAAACCATGATTAATCAATAACTTTCGCTCCAAAAATGTATTCTAAATTTACGAAAAAATGTAGAAACAACTGAAACCACTCGTACACAAAAATATAACATGTAAAGTTAAATTTAAAACATAGATGTAGATTTTATATATTCTGTAATAGTGATGGGCCGGTCATAAACGATTCGTTCATTTTGAACAAATCTTTAATATGACTCAGGAGAGAGTGATTCGTTAATTTGGTGTTGACCGTGCATGCACAACATCCTATAGGTTCTGTACTGGACACAGAAATGATTAGTTCATCTCTCGAGCCTTCGGGTTCGGGTCCGAGTCTTTCGTTCTTCCCGTCAGTCCCATAGAGGCTATGCTGTCTGTGCCGGAATGAGTAAGGATTAGTTCACCTCTCGAGTCTTTGGGTCTGATTCTTCTGAGCATTACGTTCTTTTTTCATGTGACGTGATGTGACAGCGCTGGACACAGAAATTAGTTGATAATTCCCAAACCTTCTTACAAACAAGCGCGTAGTCTGTTTTTTTTTAACAGTTACATGCTGCGTTTTTGGTCTCAAATTATAGCTTTTTTATTTCTTAAATTTTTTAGAATTTCTGTCATGATGCTTCTTTTCCATATGAATGTGGTCCTAAAGAGTTGGTAATGCTTTAAAATGTATATATTATTATGAGGAAAATCACTTTGATAAAGATACATATATATATAGCCTAATAACAACCTACAGTTACGTGACATAAACCTGAAGGACTCGAACCCGAGAGATGAACTAATCAATTCTGTGTCCGGTACCGACTGCATAGCTCAGCTTATGTGGCTGTCACGTGATGAATGAACGGCATAGATTGGGAGGTGAGGTAAACTACTGCAACACTCAGTATATGGGGATATGTCACACTCACAGGATAAACGAAAGACTCAGACCAGGAGATGAGGTAAACTAACAGACTGCATAGCCTGAAGACCCAGATAAATTAATTAATGATTTCTGTTTCTCATAATTGTCTCAATGCAATTCTTGCATTGCAATTTTTTTCTTATTCTAAATGTGATCAACATTTGATGTGTTTGTGGAATTTGGCTATTAAGATGTAACATTTTAAATATTCTGCTGAAATGAAAGAAATGACTTGAAAAAAGATTTGTTCATTTTGATGAACCAGATTCAAAGATCTGAGTCAGTAAATGATCCGAACTTCCCACTACTATTCAGAAATTATTAGTAAGGTCTGTATAAAAGTTGTTTATTGCATTTGAACTTGTTTGTAGGATGGCACTCTTGGCAGCAAGTGCTCTCAGGCGAGAACGCGTCTTTAGAAAGATGTTTGCTGAGAGTGACGAAAGAAAAGGGTGTGGGGAATGCCCTTCTATGGACATGGCTTGCGCATGTTTAAGTTACTGACCTCGGGCGCTAATTTAAAATACTCAGAATTCATCAACATAAGAAAGAGTTTAATAACAAATTCAATAGGTGTTGTGAATTAGGCGGAAAGTTTTCGTGAGAAGTTAAAATGTGCGTATCAATATGAACAGTGTATGCGATTATTAGTGAATGAGACCCGTTGTCCTGTCTGGAAAAGCTCAGGGCTCAGTTGTTCAAAGGTTCTTCAATTTAAGAATTATGGAAGCCATTCTGCTCTTGAGAACCTTCAAAGCAGCATTTTTGTAGACTGTTACAGATCTGTGCTTTAACACAATCCTGTTTCTGAGCTCTGTAGGTGGTTCCTTTGACCTCATGGCCTGGTACTTGGTCCGATATGCATTTTAACCTTGTAGACATTATGTACACAGGTATGTGCCTTTCCAAATGCACATATTTATTCTAGTCAAGGCTTAGAAACATCTCAAAGGTGATCTAGAGAAATGACATCTCAGCGGGTCTGAATACTTACGTGATATTGCAGTTTGTTCTTTTAAATAAATATGCAAAGTTTTAACAAATTTAGTATTTGTTTTGTCATTATAGGGTATGAAAGGAAGCATGAATACATAATCATGAAAAGAATCATTTTAGCATAAGTCTCTAACATAAAATGGAGAAAAAGAGGGGTTCTGAATACTTTCAGAATCAACTGTATGTTACATTGACGCCAGGCAATTTCATGGCTTTTCAGTCAAGGAGGACAAAAATTTCCCTGATTTATTATCTCACAATGCGTTGTTACGGTTACAACCACAACACAATTGAGAGACACTACAAAGGCTCAGTCAAAAAGGGGAATTTCCTTTGCAGAAAACAAAATGAAGGGAGAAAAATGTCAGGAAACAAAAACAACTGAAGACACAGCCCCTCGGCTTTTCCTTTTTGTCTGGATGCTAGAAAGACCGGCTTTGCATTTGGATAATCCGCTAGCAGAAAATCGTCTAGAAGTTGGAGCATGTGAGGCAGTTTGCAGTTACTGAGAAGAATCCAATACAGCGCCTCTGACAGCTAGAAAAACCTCAGGCTGCTGATTTCCACACTCTGCTTGCCTCATTCGACCTTGAACGAGTATCTACTGCGGCTACTCACAAATCAGGTAACCAATTAGACCTTATTTACACGCGCTACAGCTACACTGACCATACACTGGTCACTCCGCTGCACACCTCAGATCACTTCCTCCTCACTCTCAACCTCAACACAAACTCCTCCACAGGTTACCTTTAGGCGAAACCTTCGCTCACTCCTATTCTCTCGCCTATCCTTTTTGGTCTCATCCACACTTCCTCCACCTGATCAGCTCTCAACACTAGATACTAACAGTGCAACTGATACTCTTTTCTCCACTTTAAAATCCTGCTTGGACAACTTCTGCCCCCTTTCCTCCAGGCTAGCCCGGGCCACACCCTCTGCCCCCTGTCTATCTGATGTTCACCGCGAACATCGTTCTAAACTCAGGGGTGCAGAGAGGAAGTGGCACAAATTGAAAGATCCTACTGACCTTGGTCTTTATCAGTCCCTCCTCTTTTCCTTCTCTCCTAATATCTCTACTGCTAAAATGACTTAGCCTAGGAAAACCCAGACAACTTCCGGCAAATTTAGATTTACTCTGCAAGTAGTCTGGCAAAGAGCTCATTCAAGCCCATTTCTAATCCGTCGAAATCGCTGCACCAATCAGAAACATTGAGGCGGGCTTTACACAATGACGACCGCTCTGATTGGTTTTAGGTCTATCCAATTGCAAACAGAGGCATTTGAGCGACGTCCGTTGGTGAAGCGCAGCAACTTTTAAATGCATTATTATATTCAAATTGCAAACACATGAGGACAGACTCCGTGAAAGACCCACTGGCAGATGAACGTGCTAATACATTTCTCTCCGAAACGGTAGGAAATTAAATTAGATTTAATAGAGGATTTTAACTGTGACAAGATGATTGACAGGGCAGTTTACGTGACAGGATGCACGCGTCACATCCGTCCGATAAAGATGAAGAAGTAGTATGTCCCAAAGCTTGCCTCCTTTTTTGCTACACATTCAAAAGTAAATACATTTTCTTCACAAAAAGAGTACATACTTTTATGGTGTACAATTGCAAATTGGGACGCAGCATATGCCTTTACACAATGACGATCGCTCTGATTGGTTTTAGGTCTATCCAATTGCGCCCAGAGGCATTTGAGCGACGTCCGTTGGTGACGCCCCTTTGGAAATGAGTTATTAATGAAGCTTTGCCAGACCATAACTCAGTTACTACTGAGAATGGTCTGGTTTTAACCAGGCTAAAAATGACTTACTATCACAACAAAATTAACAATTCTTCTGACTCTCGCATGCTTTTCAAAACTTTCTCCTCTCTTCTCAACCCTAACAGCTGACGATTTTGCCACATTTTTCATAAATAAAACGACCACCATCAGCGGCCAATTTACCAATCCACAAACTGACACACACATCTTACCAGCTAACATACACATTCTACCCTCCTTCTCTCTGCTTTCAGAGGCAGAAGTCTCCAAATTCCTCCTTTCCAATCGCCCTACTACCTGTCCGCTTGATCCTATTCCCACTAATCTTCTTCAAGCCATTTCTTCCTCAGTTGTACCCGCACATCATCAACACCTCTCTTCACACTGGTACTTTTTCCATAGCATTTAAGCAGGCTCGGGTAAGCCCACTGCTTAAGAAACCCACTCTAAATCCAGCACATCTGGAAAATTACAGATCAGTATCCCTTCTTCTATTACACTTGAACGAGTTGTTTTCAACCAGATCTCTTTCCTTTCTTACACAGAACAACCTCCTGGAAAACAATCAGTCTGGTTTAAAAAGCAGACACTCAACTGAGACGGCCCTGCTCTCAGTAATTGAAGCTCTGAGACTGGCAAGAGCAGCTTCCAAATCCTTAGTTCTCATCCTGCTGGATTGGTCTACTGCCTTTGACACAGTTAACCACCACATCCTTCTGTCAATCCTAAAGACGAAGGGCATCTCGGGAACCGCACTCCAATGGTTCAAGTCTTATCGCTCAGGTAGGTCCTTTAGGGTGTGAGGTGAGGTGTCTGAGACCCAACATCTAGCTACTGGGGTGCGTTAGGGCTCAGTGCTTGGACCAGTTATCTTCTCCATCTACATGACATCACTAGGATCTGTGATTCAGAAACATTGCTTTTCCTATCACTGCTACGCTGATGACACACAACTCTACCTCTCATTCCAGCCTGATGGTCCGACGGTAGCTGCTCGCATCTCAGCCTGCCTGACAGACATTTCTGGTTGGATAAAGGACCACCACCTTCAATTAAACCTTGTGAAGCTGCTTGTGGTCCCGGCCAACCCAACACTACAACACAATTTCTCCATTTAGCTAGGTTCGTCATCCGTAATTCCATCAAGGTCAGTCAGGAACCTTGGATTTGTGATTGATGATCAATTGAACTTTACAGACCACATTGCTAGAACTGCCCGGTCCTGCAGATTTGCCTTGTGCAACATTAGGAGGATCAGGCCCTTCCTATCAGAGCATGCTACACAACTCCTTGTCCAAGCGCTTGTTCTATCCAGACTGGACTATTGTAATGCTCTCCTGGCTGGTCTTCCAGCTTGCTCTGTCAAAGCTCTGCAACTGATCCAGAATGCTGCAGCTAGAGTGGTCTTTAACGAGCCAAAGAGAGCACGTCACTCCTCTCCTCACAAACTTGCACTGGTTGCCAGTTGCCGCTCGCATCAAATTCAAGTTACTGACGTTTGCCTACAGAACAATCACTGGCTCTGCTCCCTATTACCTAAACTCATTACTTCAGACTTACGTGCCATCCAGAAACTTGCACTCTGCAAGCGAACGTCGTCTTGTGGTGCCTTCTCAAATAGGCACAAAATCTCTTTCTCTGACCTTTACCTTGTCTGTTCCCTGCTGGTGGAACGATCTGCCCAACTCGACTCGAGCTACTGAGTCCGTAGCCATTTTCAACCAACGGCTGAAGACGCATCTTTTTCGGCAACACTTGATCCATTAATACTAACACTTTCTCTTCTATATCTATATCTATATCTGTATCTATATCTATATCTATATACAGGCTTGGGAGGGTTACTTTAACCCCCTGGGGTCGACAATCGCGCCGGTGCGATAGGCTCGCTTTTTTTCAGTTCAGTTCAAAAGAAATTAATTTTGCTCTGTGGACTTTGATATTACAAGCAAGTTTCATACATCAATCGATTCTGTTAAATGTGTATTATTTTTGTGTATACTCACAATAAAAACAAAGTGTTGTGCTTTTTGCCAAATAAAGAAAAATAAACATGATGCGAGTTCTGCCTCCTCTCTGTCAGTGAAGACCATTCTGAAACGCGTCCGAAAATGAACTGTAACTCAGCGAATACTCAGTCAAACAGGCATACAGACACACAGGCATGAAGCTTGAATTATCTTCTTTTAAATGAGGTAATTTATATAAAAAACAAATATTCTCATCTTGTGAAATCTGGATTAAAAGAGAGCGATTCCAGTCAAGCTAATTAGAGCTCATTCAAATGTAATGTGACACGCCCACGGAGAGCGCGTGCTATTCTAACGCAAATTACTGAGGCAATCCAAGCAAACCTGTGAACGCCCCCATATCAGCTCGAGAAAACACAAGTTTAATCATATCATTGTAGCCTACGTGTTTACACCATCTGGCAGCGCTGTGAGAAATAATAATAATGGAAAATCTACCTCAGAGTGCGGGTATTGCAGGAGAGAGGATCCGAATATGTAGTAAGTTTTTTTTCCTTCTCAAGTTAATCGCGTTTCTGTGAATGAATGAACGGCAGCCGCAGAGATGCGCGCTGTTTATCACAGCTCGCAAAAAGACAGTTTAAATTTAAATTGCGTCTCTGTGTGAATGAATGATGATGTTTTAGCAAACTGTATTGCTATACTGAGTTGAGTAAAAATCAACAGAAATATGTTGAAATAAAATGTAGGCTATTTGTATAAGCAACGTATTAAACTGAAAATTAACATTTATATGCCCTAATATTTCATAAAAACAACGTTACAATCAGGCGTTTCTGTTTGTGAATGAATGTTTCGGTTTTAGCAAACTGTATTGCTATACTGAGTAAAAATCGACTGAAATATGTTGAAATAAAATGTATTTGTATAAGCAACGTATTAAACTGCAAATTAACATTTATATTTCTTATAATAAAAATGAAAGACCTATGTTACAGACATATGAAAGACAACATTTTGTTGATTAATTTTGGATAGATTATACGTTTTTACTGTAAAATATCTGCCACCTAAAATAAGCTTTTGTTTGCCAATATTTGCTCATGTTAAATATAGTATGTTTTGACAAAAATAAAGTTATCAAATAATCAATCAAATCCTTAACTTTGAAATATGTATGATAAAATGTATACTTTAGTTTTTACAAAAAAAGATTACACTTGAATTGTTGTTGTAATTGTAACCTTTTTAATAAAAAAATATATTTAGATGTATAAATATATATAAATATAAGGTAGATGTAAACAAACTATTAAAAGGTAAATATAAGCCTTTTCTTTAAATAATTTTTATTGTGTTTTATTAGTGACAAATTTGGGGAGAGGATAAATATTCCAAAACTGAAAATACAGTATAAGAATTAACTGCACAATTACTAGACATGTTTTCCTAGGATATTATAGGCCAAATTGCAAGCACAACATGTGGAAAAATAAAAAAGAATTGAGATGCTTCCAACTGTTGCTCTTGCATTCTTGTGGCTCAGTGACTCACCTGAATGAATGGCTAATTAAGTATGCAGGCCCCATTGTCTCCTCAGGTGTGAACCATTAAATATGCATGATCGTTGACGCCCACCCCGCATATTGCCTTTCCAAACAGAAAGTGCTTTGCAAAATTCAAATCAATGTATTGTGTTATGTGAATGATAAGGCAGGGTGATTTTCACATCATTTTGAAGAAAAAACACTAGGTGATGACATCCATTAGACAAAAGTCTTATTGGCACATATTTAGAATGTGTTTTATGGCCTTATTTCAGAAACTTTCATTTTTAGTTTTTTCGATAACCATGCATAAACATTATTCTCTCAAAAATGAAAACATGTACATACATGTGGCTCACATATTATGGAAGTCCTGTTTGTGCTATATAGAGTGAATTTACACCTTTGCCATTAATATGTTTATAAGCAACTGAAAAAAGCACAAATGTCAGGGCATGTCAGAACATCTCAAGGACCCCAAAAACACAGAGGGTTAAATCATACTTATCTGACCGTTATTAGTTTGTAGCAGTAAATGAAGAGATGTCTCATCGATCACAAGTTCAGTATGGCGTACCACAAGGCTCAGTACTAGGACCGTTGCTGTTCACTCTGTACATGCTACCCTTGGGAGGAGATATCATTAGGAAGCATGGAATTAGTTTTCACTGTTATGCCGATGATACTCAGCTCTATATTTCTTCACACCCTGACGAAACTTACAAATTCACAAAATTAACGGAATGCATAGCTGATATAAAAAACTGGATGACTAGTAATTTCCTACTACTAAATTCTGAAAAAACAGAGATTCTAAGTATTGGACAAAAAACGTCCTCACGTAATAATCTAGAACAGTGGTTCCCAAAGTGGGTGCCGTGACAACTGGCTAGGGGTGCCGCAGAATCTCAGCTTTATTTTCCAATTTAAACAGCCTAAAATAACTATCGTACCATATAATAACCTTTTACAGCCAAGGTTATAATCGTTAACGAAAACGAATGAAAAAGCGAAAACTAGGTGGGAAAAATTTTTGTCGTTAACTGAAATAAAAATAAAAACGAGGCATTACAAAAAAACGATAACTAACTAAAACTGTAATGTGTGTTTGGCAAAACTAACTAAAATTATAGAGTAAATGTCCTTACGTTTCGTCTTTGTCAAGGTCTTTCATTTTTTTTAACGCTATTTAAAACACGCAGCGTATTCGTTCAGCTGCATTTCCTTTCCCTGCTCTCCCTCAGTCTCTGTCACTCATGCGTCTCTCACATGCGCGCGCACACACACACACACACACACACACATAAGCCGTTTCTCAATACCAAGTTCGCAGAGTCTGGACTTCCGTCCTTGCGAGTTTGGACTTGCCAAGTTCGACTCAGAAGAACGAACTCTCGAGGACGGGACAAGTACAGCTCGCTGCATCGTGCGGTGGACATCCAACTCGGCCCACATCCAAGTGTGACGTCAGAAGATACGCCCATGTCCAAATACGGCACGTGACTCATTTCCTGCGGGGGATATCCAACCCGGCCCACATCCAAGTGTGACGTCAGAAGACACGCCCACATCCAAATACGGCACGTGACTCGCATGCGCAAAATGGCGCTGCACTTCCTGTAGGAAATGTTTACGGTTATCATATGGTTATCATAGTTATTGGTTTATAATAAAAATGGTAGGCCCACATGGTCATACGTTACATTTGCATTGCTCACTGGTTTTGTAAGTCAATGACATGGTAATACAAGTAAACAATGTACGTTAAAACAATATTTTTGTATTTCTGTTACACAAATGGTAATCAATAATCATGGTTCTCTTACGAGAGTTCTCTCGTACTGCGTTCGTAGAACGCTGCGGGAAAAGTCTCTTTTCACGAAATACTGAAGCAAAATTATCCTTAATTTTCATATTTGTAAAACGCATTGCAGCAGTGCACAGCCATGGCGAGACGGCTCGCTCACTCATTGGCTGTTCTGCGGCAACTGCATGAGCCTATCGAGCGAGGGCTGATGCAATATCAGACCAATGAGAGCGCTTCGCGCGCTCCTCGTCACATCCCGCCGAAACGGGTGTGGCCATCCCCTATAAAAGGAGCTCGAGTAGGCTGATTCAACTGATTTTCATCTCTTCAGCGAAGCTCACGCATCGCTGGATCACGGAGAAGCAAGCGTCGTCGAGGCAAGCTTTTCAGCGGGACGAGCCCTCGAAGCCGCTGGCCTCGCCGCCTTCTACTGCCGTACCTGCTGCGCTTTCCGGCGCTTCATATCCTTTATCTGCTCTGTTTTGTGTATGTGTGTGTGCAGTGTTCCCGAACACTCACCCCTAAAAGAGCCGCGTCTTTTTCAAGATGCCATCCTGTGGCTCGTGCCGAGCCCCGCTCATCGATGGAGACCGCCATGTTATTTGCGTCTTCTGTCTGGGCGAAGAACACGCAGCGCTCGCGCTCGCTGACGGCGGCTGCCCTCACTGCGAGCTTTTGCCGAGGGCGACTCTGCGGACTCGCCTGGCACAGTTCTCCGAGCCTGCGCCCCCCGCCGCGTTGCCGCGCCGTAAGAAGCGCCGCTCGCAGCGGGCCCCGGAACCCACCTCTTCCCGACAAAGCTTGCCGGCTCGCCCGCCAGCTTCACCGGCTTCCCCCGAAGCACTTCCTGATGCTCAGCGCCCGCAGTCTGCCGCCGCTTCATCTGAGGAAGTTGTTTCTGAAGTCGAGTCGGTCGAAAAGGATTCCTGCTCTCTGCTAGCTTCAGGCAGTGAAGACTGGGCGAGCTCTGCGGATCTCACGCCTCCTGCCCGAAAGCCGTCGGCTAGAGCTAGCATCGAGAGGGAGCTCATGCGAGTACTCGCGTTGGCCGCGGCGAGCCTCGGCCTCGAGTGGTCTGCACCGGAACTCCCCTCGCGCACCCGGCTTGATGGTAGCTTCCTCCCTGGTGAGCGTTCTTCTCCTGTGTCTAAGCCCGCTCCGTTTCTTCCTGAGCTTCATGAAGAAGTGGCGAAGGCCTGGAACGCTCCCTTTTCTGCACGAACACGTTCGTCTGTATCCCCAGCATTTTCCTCCCTGGATAATGCTCAGGATCGAGGCTACCTCACTCTGCCGCCGGTGGAACAGGCGATAGCAGCCCACCTTTGCCCGCCCTCTGCTGGACGGCGGACTAAGCCAGTGCCGTCGAAAGCCTGCCGCATGACGTCGTCGCTGCTCGCGCGGATCTTCTCCGCCGCTGGGCAGGCGGCATCGGCCCTGCACACCATGGCCACGCTTCAGGTGTTCCAAGGCGATCTCCTCCGCAAACTGGACGAGATAGGACCTGAAGCTATCTGCATCACGGACCTGAGAAGCGCGTCGGATCTTTCCCTCCGCGCTACCAAGGCTGCAGCACAAGCCATGGGACGCTGTATGGCTTCCGCTACCGTAGCCGAGAGGCATTTGTGGCTGACGCTCACGGAGATGGCTGATGCAGAGCGCAACGCGTTCCTCGACGCCCCGCTATCCTCCGCTGGCCTCTTTGGATCTTCTCTCTCCGAGTTCGTGGAGAGATTTTCCGAAGCCCAGAAAGCGTCACAGGCATTCAAGCACTTCCTACCGAAGCGCTCCAGTTCCGCAGCGGGCCGTGAGAAACAGGCCCCTCGGAGCTCACAGCCTCAGCCTCCGGCCGCCCCCTCTCAGCGACAGCAGCGCAGCTCACGCCCTCGCTCTCGCTCTACCAGCCGCCGCCCCACTCACCGCGGGCCGCGACCAAGGGTTGTGTTGAAGCCGGAAGCCCCAAAGAAGTCCTAGCACGCCTAGGAAAGCGCAGGTGTGTAAGCCCCGTTGCGACCGGGCCCTCACCAAAGCGCACCGCTGTCTCAGTCCCAGGAATTGCGACTGCTTCAGCGTTCTCAGCAGAGCACAAGCCCGCACAGCTGCCCGCTTGCCTGCACACAAAAGCCGTTTTTACGGCTACCCAGATAAATCCCGAAAAGAGTGTATTTTCTGGTGTCCCGGCCAAGGCCGATGGTGCTATAAATGTAGTGTTGATGCCCACTTCCCTGTGCCCATCCCTACACACAAGCACAGCCCTGCACACAGGGCCCGTACTCATAAGATCGACACAGTTCGATCGCGCCACAAACATAGTCAAAGTGCCCACTTCCCAGTGCCCACAAACGCTATGTCTGGCAAGCCACAGGCTCCCTGTAAAAACGGGACCTGTGAGCACCCGCTCTGTTCAAGCAGACAGCGCGGCCAAAGCAGTAAACGTGCCCGGTCCCCGCCCACGTTCACTTGTAGGCTGCATGAGTCCCATGAGACCTTCTCAGACCTCCCTCGTTCAGATAAACACTGTAGCGGGGTCGAGGATGAGCGTGTTGCCCGCTGTATTATGCGCGCTCCCCGCCTCAAATGTCACAGGCGTAACGCCTATGCTAGCGCGCCCCGAAGCGCCGCCGTCGCACAGCGAACAGAGCGCGCTTCGCATCCAACCCCTAGCCGGCCATGCAGACGCATGGGCCGCGCTTCCAGGGGTTTCGGACTGGGTGCTAGACATTATAAAGAGAGGCTTCTCGCTACAGTTTTGTCGACGCCCTCCACGCTTCACAGCGCGCGTCGAAACTACGGTGAATTCAGAAGTAGCACACCTGCTTCGCGCCGAAATATAAAAACTGTTGAGCAAAGGGGCGATACAACATGTATCCCAAGCTCAAAGCGAAGGGGGGCTATACAGCAGATACTTCCTAGTCCCCAAAAAGGACGGTGGTATCAGACCCATACTAGATCTAAGACGACTAAACAGAGCTTTAGTGAAACGCAGTTTCAAAATGCTCACAACCAGCAAAATCCTCGCGCACATTCGCCGAGAAGACTGGTTTATGTCGATAGATCTAAAGGACGCGTATTTCCAAATACAGATAGCGTCACGCCACAGGCGATTCTTGAGATTCGCCTTCGAGGGTCGGGCATACCAGTATACAGTCCTGCCATTCGGCTTGTCCCTGGCACCCCGTACATTTACGAAGTGCATGGACGCAGCGCTCGCCCCCCTCAAACTCAGGGGCATGCGAGTGCTGAACTATTTGGACGACTGGCTGATCATAGCTCAATCACGATCTCAGCTCGTGGAGCACAGAACCATGTTACTCGATCACCTCGAGAATCTTGGTATCACGATCAATTGGACGAAGAGCTCCTTGAACCCCAGCCAAACTATTTCGTTTCTGGGCATCGTTCTGGACTCTCGTTCTATGACGGCGCGGCTGTCGCAACAGCGCGCGCTGCGCATACAGCACGCAGCGAGGTCCTTCCGCTGCGGTGCGATTATCCCGCTCAAACGTTTTCAGAGGATGCTGGGCCTCATGGCCTCAGCATCATCAGTTCTCCAGCTGGGCCTGCTTCGCATGCGCCCTCTGCAGTTCTGGTTGAAAGCGCGAGTGCCACGCGGAGCGTGGGCACTCAGCCGATTGCGCCTCAAAGTCGATCAAGACTGCGCAGCAGCCCTGAGACCATGGGCGGCGGGCGATTGGTACCGTTCAGGTGTAAGCTTGGGGACTTCCTCGAGAGTGAAAGTGGTGTCTACGGACGCATCCACCTCGGGATGGGGAGCGCTGCTCGAGGGCAGGCCGTTCTTTGGCCTCTGGTCAGAACGAGAAAAGCTCCATCATATCAACTGCCTGGAAATGCTAGCAGTTCACAACGCGCTGACGCGCTTTTGTCCCCACATCAAGGACCAACACGTCGTAGTCCGCTCGGACAACACGGCCGTGGTGTCCTACATAAATCGCCAAGGCGGCCTCGGTTCCAGTTCCCTTTACAGGCTGGCCGAGCGCCTCCTAATATGGGCTCAGCGCAACCTGAGCTCGCTGAGAGCGGTGCATGTGCCCGGGACACTCAACCTGGGTCCAGACAGGCTGTCCAGGAACAATGTTCCCACGGGCGAATGGTCTCTACACCCACAAACAGTCCGGCTGTTGTGGCGGAGATTCGGCAGAGCGGAGGTGGACCTTTTCGCGTCCCAAGAAAACGCTCATTGCCCCGTGTTCTTTTCAAAGAACAACAGCGCGCTGTCCCACAAGTGGCCGCACTGCCCGCTATACGCGTTTCCCCCAGTCTCCCTCCTACCTCAGGTGCTGGAGCGAGTCAGGGAAGTGAAATGCCCGGTACTGCTTATAGCACCGTTCTGGGACAACCAAGCCTGGTTTCCAGTCCTGATGCAGTTAGCAGACTCCGCTCCATGGCCAGTGCCATTGAGGAGAGATCTCCTCTCGCAGGCCAGGGGCTCGATTTGGCACCCACACCCAGAGCTGTGGTCCCTTCATGCGTGGACGTTCAACGGTTACCCGTTAGCCTCACGGATGGAGTGCTGAACACCATCACTCAGGCTAGAGCGCCTTCCACCAGGCGGCTTTATGCCTCGAAGTGGTCGGTTTTCTCCAGCTGGTGTACAGCTCGGGGCCTGTCACCCCTCGATTGTGAGGTGACGGAGGTTCTCTCCTTCCTACAAGAGCTGTTGGATAAGGGCAGATCCCCTTCCACGCTCAAAGTCTATGTGGCGGCTATCGCAGCGTGCTCGACAGCAACGCCAGGCCAGTCACTGGGTAGGAATGATTTAGTCATCCGCTTCCTCAGGGGAGCTAGGAGGCTGAATCCCCCCAGACCTCCCTCAGTCCCGGTGTGGGACCTTTCTACGGTCTTGGCAGCCATGAAAGGCCCCCCCTTTGAGCCTATCCAATCTGTTAGCCTCAAACATCTGTCTTTCAAAACGGTGTTTTTGATGGCCCTCGCTTCGGTGAAGCGCATAGGCGATCTGCACGCGCTCTCTGTGAGTCCAACGTGCTTGGAGTTTGGGCCCAATGACTCCAAAGTCATACTCAAACCTAAGCACGGCTACGTGCCGAAATCCCTCAACACTCCGTTTAGGGCTCAGGTTATTTCCCTGTCTGCCCTGCCGGGGTCAAACGAGGAAGGGGACTCGAGCTGTCTTTGCCCCGTTAGGGCGTTAAGAGCTTATGTGTCCCGCTCCGCTGCCTTCAGACAGACGGAGCAGCTCTTTGTCTCGTTCAGTGGACGTTCCAAGGGAACGGCTATTTCGAAACAGAGCCTGTCCAGATGGGTGGTTGACGCCATAACAATGGCTTATACTACCAAGGGCCTTCAGTGCCCGTTGGGCATTAGAGCGCATTCCACGAGAGGCGTTGCCTCATCGTGGGCCTGGTCTAGCGGGATTTCCTTACAGGAAATATGTACGGCGGCGGGCTGGGCCTCGCCGTCTACATTCATAAGGTTCTACAACCTAGAAGTTCCCGCCTTGCAGGCCAGGTTGTTTTCGGTTTAGCCGTATCAGCTGTCTACCACGACACTGATTTCGCAGGCGCACAACGCCACCGAATACTTCACCGCACTTGCAAGCCAAGTGTTTTCGGCGTATTCGAGTCAGCTGTCTAACACGGCACTGATATCGCAGACGCACAGCGCCGCCGAAGTTCTCTGGGCAGAATTGTGTAAGACCCATGTTTTCCCACATTAGCCAGGCTCCCTCCTGCCTATGTGATGTTATATCGCGTCTAGAACGCACCTATTTGGGCGAAAGTGTGTAAGTCCCACATTTCCCACATTAGCCAGGCTCTCCCTGCCTATGTGACGTTGTATCGCGCTTAAGGGCGCATCCATTGGGCGAAATTACGTAAGACCCACATCTCCCACATCAGCCAGGTTTTTCCCCTGCCTATGTGGCGCTGTTTCGCGCCTAAGGGCGCATATATCTGGGCAAAAATTTGCGTAAGACCCACATTTCCCACATTAGCCAGGCCTCCCCCTGCCTATGTGATGTTATATCGCGTCTTAGGACGCAGCTATCTGAGGGTGGTTGTCCCCCCCCCCCTCCAGACTCTCCGAAGTCTACCGGGTGATTATGCACTGTATACCTGGACTAGCTTCCAGTGGTCGGTGTTTTCTCATCCCAGCACGCACGGCGTCTTACAAGTGGTTCCCGCAGCGTTCTACGAACGCAGTACGAGAGAACTCTCGTAAGAGAACGTACTCGGTTACTAACGTAACCTCGGTTCTCTCTAGAAGAGGGAACGAGTACTGCGTTCCCTGCCGTGCGCGCGGTTCGCTCTGGTTCGCTTCGGCGATGAAAACCAGTTGAATCAGCCTACTCGAGCTCCTTTTATAGGGGATGGCCACACCCGTTTCGGCGGGATGTGACGAGGAGCGCGCGAAGCGCTCTCATTGGTCTGATATTGCATCAGCCCTCGCTCGATAGGCTCATGCAGTTGCCGCAGAACAGCCAATGAGTGAGCGAGCCGTCTCGCCATGGCTGTGCACTGCTGCAATGCGTTTTACAAATATGAAAATTAAGGATAATTTTGCTTCAGTATTTCGTGAAAAGAGACTTTTCCCGCAGCGTTCTACGAACGCAGTACTCGTTCCCTCTTCTAGAGAGAACCGAGGTTACGTTAGTAACCGAGTACGTTTTGCTATAATAAACGTTTAAGGGAGCATATACTTAAACTAAAACGAGTTAGTCACTTTCTTAATTATATGTGGACTCCAAATTGCACTTATATATTTACCCCTTCTAAATAAAAAAATAAATAAATGTAAACTTTTTTACATTTCTTTCTATGTGTTTATAGAAATATTGCATTTTTACAACCAAATTAAGACTTCACTTATTAATTCCTGTTATAGCAAATAAAACAATAGAACAGCAGAATGGAATTTAAGTAAACCTTAAGTAAAAAAAAAACAATATGGTGAAACTTGAAAAAAAATATTGTGCAAGTTCATTTCAGTAATTCAACTAAAAGCTGATACTAATATATAATATAGATTCATTACATGCAAAGTGAGATATTTCAAGCCTTTATGTGTTCTAAATTTGATTATTATGGCTTACAGCTATGTTGAATTACTAAAATAAAGGAACTTTTGCACAATTTTCTAACACATAAAAACCAGTTAATACCTCACTTATTTAGTAAGCTAGTTTAACATATCAAAATACCATCAGTTTAAAATATCTTGGTCACAAATTAATATTTTGCGTTAATACATCAAGTTTACACACATGGGTAAATTTTAATTTACACAAAACAATTAAAAAATGTATATCAATCTTTAAACAACTGAAAAATTGGAGTGAGTCTTAGTTTATTGAATTGTAATGATTAACCTCCTTAAGTTTAACTAATTTGCTCATTATCAGGGAAAATAATGATGCAATCATCATATGCAGTCACTAAATGATATGGCCAGATATAAGAAGGAAAAACTCGAGAATGATTCAAGAATGAATTTATTTATATATACATGCATTTATTTATATTATATGAAAAAAATATTTGTGGAACCACAAAATATTGTGCTACAACCAACTTATGCATATTACAACAGTTTATCATCACATTACATTATCTAAACGTGTATTGCTTATTTACATAAGCAATACACTTACATAGCAATGACTGAACATAGATTATTTACATAGCAATGACTGAACAACTTCAAATTTTTCAATATGCAGTTACAACTGACAGAGTGACAATCAATTCTCAAATTCTCTAGAAGCAGAATAAGATTTACAGAATGTAACGTCACACATAAGCACTGAAATAATATAATTTTCATATCTACCCTTAACGTTAGTTAACGTTAACTTGCCGATACGAAATACACTCAGCCAATGTAACACACAACTCAGTTAAGAGACATCACAGGAGAGTTAAATGACCAAATATGTAAGTTGAAGATAATTCATAGTTCTAAAACAACATCATCAAATCTTATTCATTCGAATTACATCCATATTTTGACAATTTATTACATATCGCGGACTTTCGCGCTCGGAGCAGGCATGCTAGTCAAGTGATCAGTCGCACTGCACTGACCTCATAAACTATTATTAAAGTAATAAGAGCTGCTTTCAACAGGTAACATTTCATTCTCATACAACTCATTCGTATAATGTTGAACAGTATTTATACTAAAACCGCGTGGCGTGTTTTGTGCATTTTGTTTCGCAGTTACCTTCGTCTTCTTGTCTTCTCTTCTCGATGCTTCTTCGTTAATGAGAATGTGTCCAATTTGGGCATGGGCGTGCCGGCCTAATGGCTTCTGACGTCACACTTGGATGTGGGCCGGGTTGGATGTCCACCGCAGGTTGCAGCGAGAGGCTTCTCGGACGGGAGGACGCGAGTCCAGTCATTCTACAAATGGAACGGCAGCGTACTTGACAGCGTCACTCAGCATGCAATAGGCCTGCATGCTTTACTTGAATTAACTTTTTTTTTTTCAATATATTAGATATATTAGTATTAAACTAATATGTACCTACTCTGACTATTTTCACTTTATATTTATAATTAAATTGAATATAATATTAAACAACTGCCTCTTTTTTATTTGAAAAACTATTAAACATTAATATTTGGTTCAGGTAACATTACCTACTGTGATTATATTTACGTCGTTTAAAATAAAATAAAATATGTGGAAACAACTGCCTCTTTTCATTAAGAACAATCTAGCAATAAACCCACTCAGCTACAATTTAAATTAAAAAAAGCGGGAAAAACGGTTGAAAGGTGTAAACTGTAAATCAATTGTAAATCGATGTAAATAAAAAATGGAACAGCTTAGGATTGCCGTTGCAATTGCTATTCTTTATCAAGATGCTGAAGAGGAGGCTGCCGAACTGAGAAGACAAATCCGTCAAAGAAAAGCCGGGATGCAGCGGAGGATGGCGAAGAGACGTGCCATATTAGCATGTCTCTCCAGCTTTGTACGTTTCTTTCTTCATAAACTGCCCATATAATTATGTGGTCTTAGTTAGGTATATCCAAATGAAAAGTAATAATAAAAATGTATTATAATGTATCATATGGGATTTTTACTACATAAAGTACTAACTCACAAAAAGTTATATGAAGTATTGAAGGGATGTCATGAGACTACATTAGATTTTTCAGTGTACCAAATAAACTGACAAGTACAATAGAGGTCTGACAGTTAGTAACATTTAAATTAACTAGCTTGCACTTCACACACCTTTTGTCTTTGTGGTGCTCAAATAAGTTGATAAGTTTGTTTACCATATTTATATAGTTATGTGCACATCATATCACTGCATTAACACAAACAGGACATTTAATGTCTATAATAATCATATAGGCTACACCTTTTAGACTCTGGGAATAATGTTGTGCTAGTGCATATCAATAAATGAATGAAACCAAAATTGAGTATAAACAAATACTTGAAGAAAAGAGCAAATGTTAGAGGGAAATTTAATTCTGGCAGATTTTTATTAATTTTAGACAATATCCTTAAAACAACTGAATAAATAGCCTATAGTAATAAATGCATTAAATATAGTAAAAACATTTTAAAAATATAATAAATACATAATGCAACAACAGTACATATAGTAAAAACTTTTTTTAAAGCAATACATATAACAAATACACAATACAACAAGTAAAAACATTCTTAATTTATATATTATCTATTTTAACAGGAACAAAGTTCCACTCGCAGGTATTCACAGATCAATGACCAGGTACCTATCCTGGTCAAGTTTTTTTCTGGAGAGGATTTAAAGCCAGCTTTCAGGCTCTCCAGGAACAGCATAAACATGCTGGTACAGATGCTGCCCCATCAGAAAGCCCATGGATGGAGCCATGAAATTGAAGTACTTGTTACGGTTTATTGGCTCGCCTGTGGAGCGTCCTACAGGGTCACTTCTGATAACTTCAGCATGCCACTTTCAACAGTTTGTAGGACTGTTCACAATGTTGTGGAGGAGATGATGACCATCCTCCACAAAATTATTCATTTTCCAAAAGCAGAGGAAATGGATGAGGTGGGGAGTGGCTTTGCTCGCCTTGCTGGCCATGAGGCATTCGGCTGTGCTGCTGGTGCCATCGACGGGTGCCACGTCAGGATTGTTCCTCCTGCAATGCCACAAAAAAGATGCTACATAAATAGAAAGATCTTTCCTTCCATCATTCTACAGGGGACCTGTGATGCCAAAGGCACATTTATAGATGTGTATATTGGCAATCCAGGCTCTGTACACGATGCCCTTGTGCTGCGCAGATCACCAATGTACCAGCAGGCTCTGTATCCACCAGCTGGATACTGTCTTTTGGGAGATGGTGGATACCCTTGCCTGCAGCATCCTATTGCAATCATGACCCCATACCGCCAGCCTGTCGCAAGTAAGAACACTTTATCTTACACACACACACACACACACACACACACACACACACACACACACACACACACACACACACACGATAAACCAAATTGTTACTGTCATGAATTTGCAATACACCACACATTTTCTACATGATTTTTGATTAACAGGCCAAGTTGAAGCCAGATACAACAGGCATCATGCACAAGCACGGAACATCATCGAGCGCACCTTTGGGATGTTAAAAACTCGCTGGCGTGCAATTTTCTTGCGGGCCCTGGAGATCAGGCCACTGTTCGCCCCAAAGGTGATTGGTGCCTGTTGTATTCTCCACAACATCTGTGTGATGGGAGGTGATCTCTTGGAGGAGGAGGAAGCGGAGGAGGAGGAGAGCCAAGGACAAGAAGACAGCGAGGATGGTGAGAATGCAGCAGTGGGTGAGAGGGACCTATCAGGGAACCATCTCCGAGGACGTCTGGCTGCTCAGCTTTCTTTCTGCCCCTGGAGTGCAGCATCCATTGCAGTGTACCACTGCCAGGTGGCAGCAGTCACACTACCGGCCTCTACCCCTTTTCCTGTGGGTGGGTCCCTAAGCTCCTGAAATAAAGCAAAATGCTGTCATGTTCTCGCCTCACGTTGTCCAAACTTTTAGACATTTTTTATTTTTTGCTCTACACAAAGGAAGATATTCTTAAAGAATTTTTGTAACCTAACAGTTTGAGGCACCAAAAAATTACACAAGTCAGTGGTGCCCCAGAACTGTTAGGTTACAAATATTCTTCGTTTGTGTAAAGCAATAAATGAATAAATAAATAAATAGTGTATACAGGTGTGAAACAACTTAAAACAACTTAAATTTGTGGGTGAATGACAGAATGTTCATTTTGGGGTGAACTGTTCTTTTTACAGTCTCAGAGTAAACAATGTAGCAGCTAAACCTGAGTAAACTACATTTTACAAGATAAAATGTAAGGGCCAATGCATCTATGTTAGGTTTCATATATAACCGGAAAGTCTTAACACACATCTTGGTAAGTCTCTTTCAGTAACAGAAAGTAGAGAAACAGGCAGATTACCTTGTATTTGTCTTTTAGGTTGCTCCATTTTTTTTTGGCCTGTTTGGCAGTTATGGCCAAACCAGACGTGGAAACAAAATGACTATAGGCAAAACAAAACCATAAAGATTGACATGATTCCATTTCAATAACGTATTCATTTTTAAGGATGAAGTCTGTGCAAATCTAGCTCCAAACCTTCAGACATACAGGGAATTATACAAGCACTCAAAATCAATACTCACTCCCATCCACTTTTGGAGGAATTGCGCCTCCCGGTGAAAAGGCTTTCGTTCGCCGCCCGCCACTCTATCAAAGCCCGAGTTTCCTCAGCAGTCCCTTGATAAAAAAATAATGCTTAATTTAAGTTAATGAAAAATAATACAATTCTAAAATAATTTGTTAGAAAATTGAAATAAAGACAAGCAAACTATTTGGTTAAAACGACAAGAGCACTGTAGAATAAGGTTTGCGTTTGATAAGGCTAGTTAGGAAACTTTTCCCTCAGGCAAAACAATTGCCCATTAACGTTAGATATACCCAAAGCACAATAGATCAAAAAATGTTTATCCACTACAGAAACAACACAGGCAGCACCATATTTTACATAACGTTATACTTTTTAGGAGGACTTGCCGAGGGTTACTTAGTTACACCAGCGCTGGATTGCCTGGATTTTTCAACTCGTAACAGTTAATGAAATCGTCTGAGCAAATTTTCAAATAGTTGCTAACCTTAAAATTCGACGGTAGCTTTTAAGTTTAAACAACATTCAGGCATCAAAACTCTTAGAACTACATTTCGTGATACAACAACAATAGTATTTTGAAATGAATTACTTACAGTTGTGAGTTTTCTCCTCCGCCATTGATGCGAACTTGGTTCGAACTGAATTCTGGGTTATGGGCCTGTATCAAGTCCGCACAAGTCACCTCTCGATGCATCCTCGGTAAAAGGGGCGGATCAAGAACACATCTGGGGATTTGAACTGGACTGGCTAGATGTGAACTTTGAATTGGAACAGTACTAGGGCAGCGACTGATGACGTTTCACAAGTCCACAAGAACACAAGTACAGACAAGTACGCATATTGAGAAACGGCTATACACAGCCCCTCCCCTCCATGCACACCGCGTCTCCATGAGAACGAGTGTTCGTTCGACGTCGAAAGTTCGCGAAAGGTTGGTATCTCTATCTTGTGAACACCTTTACACAATCACACATTAAAAAGTGGTAAAAAAATATTTTAAATTCTGAATATAATTTTGTCAGTGTGTTATTGTCGACCCGAGAAGCGATTGCCTTCTTTAGAAAGTTAACTAGTCGCAAGTTTGAGGTAAAATGCACTTTTTGGTTGTGGTTGTCGATGTCAAAACACTATATAAGCTGTGATTCAAATATTAAATAATGTTATGTCATTATGTCTTTTTGAATCTTGCCCCTGACAAATAACCCAAATTACAAAAAAAGACTAAAACTAACACTAAAACTAATAAAAACTAAACGAAAACTAAGCATTTTCAAAAAATAAAAAATAAACTAAACTAGCAAACCCACTTTAAAAACTAATTAAAACTAAACTGAATTTGAAAACAAAAAGTCAAAACGAAATAAAAATAAAAACTAATGAAAAATGCAAAACTATAATAGGCTAACCCTGTTTACAGCATATTTTAAAATCATAGCAAAACACCAACATATGCATGTCCAAAAAAAATGAATAAGCGAAAAAACACTTATATATTTCATACATTTAAAATTGAAATGTTTATTTACCGCTAATTGGACTGTTCTCGGGAGGGAATCGTCCCGCTCGCTCTGCCCTTTGTAATGGTGCGCACTCAATTTTAGCCTATATTTCACGCAGATTGACAGGACAGGGTAAATATGGATAAATTTATACGTTTAAACAAAAGAAAAGCAGAAATGTCACAGCCAGAAGACCGACGGACATCAACCTGGGACCACCACCACCCAAAAAAATTTAAATTAGACAGTACTCTGAAAGCTACCTGGCTTACGGTTTTACATGGATCGGAGATGCTAGCTGTCCCACGCCCGAATGCCTCGTCTGCAGGGAAAAGCTATCAAATGCAGCAATGGTACCGAGTAAGCTGAAGAGACATTTAGACATGAAACACCACGGTTTAACCAGCAAAGACATAGAATACTTCAAGCGACTAAAAGCACAAAATGTTAAACAGAACCAACAAATGATGTCATGTGTGCGTGTGTCTGATAAAGCTCTGGAGGCAAGCTTCTTGAGCTAATCGCCAAATCAAAGAAGCCCCATAACATTGCTGAATCACTAATTTTGCCAGCCTGCAAAAAAATTGTAGGGGTAATGATAGGTGAGGACGCTGTCAAAGAAATTGACTAAATCCCATTATCTGACAACACAATTAAACGCCGCATTGATGACATGGCTGCTGATATAGCAACACAACTAACCGAAAAACTAAACAAAAGTGGCAAATTTGCACTCCAAATTGATGATTCTACGGACTGCAGTGGACACTGTCATCTCCTGGCCAGTGTGCGATATACTGATGAGGAATTAATTATGGAGAATTTTTTTTATGCAAAGAACTACCAAGTCGTGCAACAGGGGAAGAAATGTTTATTGTCATCGATACGTACTTGAAAGATTGTGGTCTAAACTGGGGCATGTGTCATAGTATTTGCACAGATGGAGCTGCATCTATGACTGGAAAAGTAAAAGGACTGGTAACTATGGTGAAGAACCAAAACCCAGATGTGCAGATTACCCACTGCATGCTACACCGCGAAGCACTCGTCGCAAAAGCAATGCCCCCAGACCTGACTGTAGCATTAGAACAAGCTGTCAAAATTGTAAACTACATTAAGTCACGACCATTGAAGTCCCGATTGTTTAACATACTGTGCAATGAAATGGGGTCTGAGCATCAGAGTCTGCTGCTGCATACGGAGGTGCGCTGGCTGTCACGGGGCAAGGTGCTTTCCCGTGTCTATGAGCTTCGAGATGAACTCAGGCAGTTTTCAACTGAGCACGACATACCCCACAAAGAACAGATCAACGACGACTCGTGGTGGGCTAAGATTGTATACCTCGCAGACATTTTTAGTCACTTAAATGAGCTTAACACAAAGATGCAAGGAACGAAAGAAAACATTTTAACAGCAACAGACAAACTTAACGGTTTCAAGGCCAAACTCAAGCTGTGGCAAGAAATTCTGAAAAATAAAAACATTGACATGTTTCCCTTAACAGCAGAGGACCCCGCTCGCAAGACTCCAGTTCTATTCAAATCTATAGCTGCACATCTGAAGACGCTACAGGAAAGGTTTGAGGTTTACTTCCCCGCTGGCGCTGATAATGAAAACTTTGACTGGATCCGTGACCCCTTTAACCCTCTCTCATCAGAATCGGCAAAGATGTTGCCAATCAAATCGCAAGAAGAACTGGCGGAACTTCTTATGGATCGCACTTTAAAATTAAAATTTGGAGAAATGTCTTAAGATGAATTTTGGCTGCATGTGGGACACGAATACCCATCTATCTCAGAATGCGCCGTCAATGTGCTGTTGCCGTTTTCACCCTCTTACTTGTGCGAGCTAGCGTTCTCATCCCTAGCATACGTGAAAAACAAAAAAAGGCAGCGTCTGTCAGTGGAGCACGATCTACGAGTTGCACTATCCTCAATCAACCCCCGTATCAAGAGGCTGTGCTCGCAAAAGCAGGCACATGTATCCCATTAAAATGCCCTCGACAGTTCCCTGCAAAGATATTTTATTTTTTAAGTTATAAGTTATAAGGTCAGGTATGAACAAAGCAAACGAGGAACTAAATAAAAAAAAAAATTGGAGTTGTTTATTATTATTTAAAGAGTTAAGTATCTTTAAATCTGTTTTGTTCCAATGATTCTCACATACAGTAGCCTAATTGGTTAAAATCAGTCTGTTGACGTGTGTCCAGTTATAAATGGACAGATGATTCATCTGAAGGGGTTGTTTCGCCTCATATTATGTCTGTTGTGATGCATTCATAATAAATTCATGCTGCTGTTTATGCTTCATTTGTTGTTTGCTCATCTGGATATAATTGTATATATGTATGTACATATGTTCGGTTAGTTTAATTGGGTTAGGGTGCCGTGGAAAAAAAAAACACTACAAAAGGGTGCCATGCTTTCAAAAAGTTTGGGAACCACTGAATTAGACTATTACTAATTTTGTATCATCTGTATTTTATTTTTCTCTATTGAGTTGTTATATTATTTTGTTGTCCTTGTGTTATTAATGAATAAAAATCAAAAAATGTTATGTATTTTGAATTCATGTATATTTTTGAGTCATTCACTATGTTTTTTGTCCATAATAAATCACCTAAAAAGTTTGAAACCTACACCTTTGTACATAGCTTATTATAACACTGTACACATTCTTGACTGGTTGTTTATTGTTTTTTTTTTTTTTTTTTTGCCAACAAAGCTTTAAAACACATTGGATAACCATCCAAAAAGGAATTAAATCAAATTAAATAAAAATAAATACAAATTAAAAGAACACTATAAAGCCACAGAGCATAATAACCATAACCATATAACTTAAATCACAATATAAAGCCTAAAAACAATATTTCACAACAAGCCAGGCTTTTCAAATAAATGAATAATTGTAAAACACACTGTGGCTATATTTTAGGGCCTGCTTTAAGGCATGTTTGCATTCAAAAAAACAAGCTCCCGGACCTTGGCTGGGCTGAGCCTGTTTCTTCTGTCCGAGATAATCTGCCCCATCTTAGAAAATACTCTTTCCGATGGTACAGATGTGGCCACGATGCAAAGTCTAGCCTTCATGACCTCAGAAAGGCTTTTATAAACAGCTGAACATCTCCTCCACCATGCCAGAGGGTCCGATGTGCGGGGTAAGAGTGGTAGCTCCGCAAGGTAGGCCTGCATCTCCACCATAGCATCTGATGTAGTTGAAGTGGTAGCAGAAGGCCTCAAGCTTGCTACCCTCTCATCGAAGTCTTCCCAAAACATGGCCCCTGCACTGGAAGACGCACCAGAATCTGGAGTATGCTCCTCTTCAGTGTGAGTTGGGTTAATAGCTGCTGCAGCTGCTGTAACCCTTTTCACTGTGTCTTCGGCTGCCTGGTGGTTGACAAAGGCTTGCTTTTTAAACCTTGGATCCAAGCAAGTTGCATCCGCAAGCTTCTCAATGAGCTCCACTCTGCCAAATCTTCTAGTCATTTCTGACATCAGGGTGTCCACTAGTTTTTTTACAGGTGCAAAGCTGGAGGGATTCCTTTGATTCTGGGCAACAATCCTCTGAAGACCTCTAGTCATCAATATGATTTTGGAGGCAGTCACAAACCTACAAAAATGTATAATTGTTTACATACTGTACATATAACAAAGCCAAAATCAGTATTACACATACTAGAAATACATGCATGATTAAGAGATATAGAGTTTAAAATGTGGTTTTGATATGAATGTTAATCAAAAAAAATTTGATTTAAAAATACTTACTTTTCTGCACTCACTTCGGTAGTGACCTCCTCAAAAGGATGAATGATATCCACAATTTCTCTGCACATTTCCCATTCATCTGGCGACAAGGTTGGCAGAGATGCATTAGTGAGAGCCATTGTGGAGATGATTGGTTCTTTGATGTCAATAAATCTTTTCAACATATAAAATGTTGAATTCCACCTTGTGGCCACGTCTTGTTTTAAGCGCAGCTGCTCTTGACCCATTTGTTTTTGTGAGGCCTTCAGCTTATCTGAAGCAACTGTGCTTCTATGGAAGAACTCAACCGTTGTCTTGACCTTTTGCAATATTGCTTGGACCTCTTTCAGTGCAGCTCTCACAATAAGGTTCAGCAAATGTGCAAAACAGTGTATGTGATCCCAGTGGAGGTGGTCTTTCAGGGCTGAAAGTAATGCAACTCGGGTCATCAGAGCACATGTCCTCAATGAGTTGCTCGAATACATCGAGGACTATCGTTGCTCAGGGGAATCACTGGCAATGTCTGACTTGACAGCCCTCTATGACGAGCGCATTGCTGATCTTGGATTTCCAAACATCAAATGCAACACCACACGCCTTCGGAAGGATATTGAACGCCTGATTCCTGACATCAGATCAGTACAAATAAATCGTGTCTGGTCCCTTGTATTTGATGATGACCTGAGCAAAGCTGTTGCTAACATGAAAAACAACACTTCTACCGATGTCTCGATCATCTTCAAAGCAGCCAAAATCCTCCGGCAAGAGTATCTCCCCATGAAGCATGCTTTTACAGGTGCCTTCTCAACTTCCTGTGAAGCTGATTCTATCCCTCCCATGCTGAGATCGTTCTTACACATGCTTCTTGATGGATCAGGTACCCAGATAGCAACATTGTTTCGGCCCGGATCCGGCCCATATCTGGCACTTGTGGAATGCGGATCTGGCCCACATGCAGCGTGGAATGACGGCCCTTGGGTGGCCCACTCCTGTTTGCCAGATCTGGGCCACAAGCAGGCCATAGCAATGCCACATGTCAGCCAAGAGCAAAGAAATAAACCACAACTGGTCCTTATCTGAGCCATAAAGTCTGTGTATATTAAATATAGAGTCATCTCAGCCTTAATAACAAAACACAAACACATAAGCACAAACACAAACACACTCGGGGCGCGGCACGGCTGCTGACCCAGTGCTTCTCCGTTCGTTTGTTTGTTTTGTGAATTTTTGGCGTTAATCGTGTGTTAACTTATGGTTTGTTAATGTCCTTGAGTCAATCAACATGGAAATGGATTATTTGCGCGCAGTGGTGATTTTATTTATTATATATGCTGTCATAAGAGAGAACTTTGCCCTAGCCGGGAACAATGAGGGAAGTGAACACCAGATACGAACGTCGCCAGTGATTACATATTCGAGGGATTTTCTTCTTGCCCTACGGAGTGAAGCTGTGCCTGTGGACTTAACATCAACCCCTCATGGAAAAGCCCAGGGCAGGAAAAGGAAGAAAAGAGGCTCGAGGGGAGGCGTTCGTAACAGGTTGAGAAGGCGAGGAAACAGACACCCGCTTCCCATCATAACTCTGTCAAACGTCAGATCATTAAATAATAAACTGGATGAGATCACAACACGCCTCCGGTTTGATGAGGATTTTAGGAGGAGTAATTTGCTCTGTTTCACAGAGACGTGGCTTCACGAGGACAGCACATGCATTGACATGGAGGGATTTACAGTTATAAGAGCAGATCGTGATAAGGTGTCATCTCAAAAATCCATCGGGGGAGGACTCTGCATGTTTATTGACAGTGCTTGGGCCTCGCAATTTAAAGTGCTCAAGAGAGTGTGCACTAGAGACTATGAACTGCTGTCTGTATCTATCAGGCCGTTTTACCTTCCGCGGGAGTTCGGGCAAATCACCATCATCCTTGTCTATGTTCCAGGGCCTAATAATAAAGAAGCTGCGGAAATGATAACTGACAGCTTTAATGCTGCTCTCTCCCGATCGGCAGATCAGCCGGTTTTTATTTTGGGGGATCTCAACACATGTCAGCTGTCACCTCATCTACCCACTCTGCAGCAGTATGTCACCACGCCCACTCGCTCCACTCGCATACTGGACCAATGCTTCGGTAACATCCCAGACGCATATAAAGCAGTGAGTCGTCCTCCTCTTGGTAAGTCAGATCACAACGTCATTCATCTCCTTCCAACATACAGACAGAAAGTCAGGCGTGAAAAACCACTCCTGAAAACTGTACGTGAATGGACTGAGGATGGGGAGGAGGAGCTCAGAGATTGTTTTGACTCTACAGATTGGTGCGTGTTTTTTGACACATGCTCTGATTATCACGAATTGACAGATACAATCACATGCTATATTAAGTTTTGTAAAGAAACTGTTATCACCTCTAAGATAGTTCAGGTGTTTAGTAACAACAAGCCATGGCTCTCAAAGGATCTTAAAACGTGTCTGAATGAGAAAAGGGCTGCATTTTTGAGAGGAGAAAATGATGTAGTAAAGGAGAAAGAGAAGGAATTTAAGCGCAAGGTTTTTACAGCAAAAATAGATTTTAAGAATAAGGTTGAACAAAGATTCTGTACAGGCAATGCAAAACAAGCATGGGAGGGATTAAACACAATAATGGGTAGGGAAGGAAAAAAACAAAGTGTAAACGTGGCAGATTGTGGTAAATTTGTTAATGATTTAAACATCTTCTATGGAAGATATGATGTGAGAGACCCAAAAATAGGCTGTAGTATTACCTGTGATCAGATTGGTAGCTATGAACATATACAGCTTTCTGAAGAAAAAGTAGCCATGTGTCTCTCTAAAATTAGACCAAACAAAGCCCCTGGGCCTGATGGCCTCCAAGGAAGGGTGTTAAAGGTATGTTCTCAACAGCTTAAAGGGGTTCTCACTCAGCTGTTTCAAATTTTGCTGAATTGTGGTGTTTTTCCAAATTCATGGAAGAAATCCACAATAATACCTGTGCCTAAAGTCTCTAAGGCTATAGCCCTTGGAGACTTTAGACCAGTGGCACTCACTCCACTCTTAGCCAAGTGTATGGAGAGAGTGGTCAGCACCCATCTTATGTCTTCTGTTGTGAATCAACTTGACCCCCTTCAATTTGCCTATAGGTCACACAGGGGCACAGAGGACGCAACTCTTACTCTTGTAAATCAAATAGCTAAACATTTGCAACAACCAAAATCACTTGCTCGGGTTCTTTTTATTGATTTTACTTCTGCTTTTAATACTATGCAAATTGACATTCTTTTAGAACAACTTCTTAGGATGAATGTAAATGGTGGGCTCATTCACTGGATTAGAAGTTTCTTAACTGACCGCCCTCAGAGAGTCTTAATGAATGGGGTCTACTCAGACGAGATTGTTATAAATACTGGAGCACCACAAGGCTGTGTGTTGTCACCTTTGTTGTTTTCAATTTATATAAATGATATGACTGTGCACAGCACCAATGTTAGTTTACTTAAATATGTTGATGACATGGCCTTGGTAGGACTTCTCACAGAAAATAATGCAGCACATGAGGAAGCTTATTTTAGCCAAGTCACTTTATTGCAGGACTGGTGTCAGACTGTTAAATTGGAAATTAATGTGACTAAAACAAAAGAACTTATAATACAAACGAAACCAAGAGGGGCCAGTAACATCAATCCTGTTGTACTTAACAGCCGTGGAAGTAGTTGAACATTTTAAGTACTTGGGTACAATCATTGATCACACTTTAAGTTTTAATGTTAACTCAGAGAGTATTTTTAAGAGAGCTAACCAGCGATTGTTTTTAATTAGAAAATTGAGGAGTTTCAGGGTCAGTCAGCATATTCTTGAGATGGCATATAGGGGCCTTGTAGAAAGTATTTTACAGTTTAATATAACAGCTTGGTATGGTAACCTGAATGTGAAAGATAAAAACAAGCTTTCTAAAATTGTTAATACTGCAGGGAAGGTGATTGGCAGGTCACAAAGGCAGCTTGGGGATGTATTTGATAAGGCGGTACTCAGGAAGGCCCGACAGATATCAACAGACACCCTACACCCACTAAACTTAGAGTTTGAATTGCTTCCACTGGAATGGAAACACTATTCACTATTATGGTGACTTTAAATGAAACACATTAGAGTTAAACCTCTGTTAATTATCAATAAAAACCTTCTGTGGACGTCTGACAGAAATAAAGTCAGTCTGGTTAGTAATAAGTGAAGCTGGTAATGCTGTTTGTGGAGTTGTTTAATCCTCTTCTGCTGAGATCTTCACAGATTTAATGTCTTCTTTTCTCGTCAGTTGATTTCATCTGAGGCTGTGGCTGAAGTCAGTTGTAGTTCTTGTGTTTCTGCTCGTCTCTTTTTCTATTCTCTTCTTTCCTTCAGTGATTCTGCTTGTTAACAGGCTTATTAAGGCTGAAATTACTCTATATTTAATATACACAGACTTTGTGGCTCAGGTAAGGTCCAGTTCTGGTTTATTTATTTGCTTTTGGCTGACATGTGGCATTGCTATGGCCTGCTTGTGGCCCAGATCTGGCAAACAGGAGTGGGCCACCCAAGGGCCGTCATTCCACGCTGCATGTGGGCCAGATCCGTATTCCACAAGTGCCAGATGTGGGCCGGATCCGGGCCGAAACAATGTTGCTATCTGGGTATTGATCAGCCACCTCCTGGACCTGAGAAGTTCCAGGCTGCAACATCCATTGGGCAGCAAATCATTTTCAACTCTGTAAGATGCAGATCCAAGAAACATGGCAATGTTCCTCGTCACATAAGAGAGAGGGAAACACCAGCTTCGCTATATCTGGCTATGAAACTACACCAGCAAAGTGGTAGTAGATATCTGGTGGAGGCCATGCATAAAAGAGGAATTTGTGTGTCATATGACCGCTTGAAAACATTTAGCACAGATATAGCGAATTCAGTGATCAGTCACTAGGAGCAGATTGATGTCGTGGTCCCACCTCATGCAGTCAAGGGTGTCTTCACCATTGGCGGTTTTGATAACATTGACCACAACCCATCATCGACAATAGCATCATCAGCCCTCCATGTAACATGCATCAGCATTCAACAGCACTTCTCTTCAGACAGCCAACAGACTGAGAATCTGACTGACATCCTAGATCCAGCTGAAATGGGGAAGAAGCATGTGAAATCCTTGCCAAACTGTGAACATAGTTATGAACTTATTGTCTCACTAATCAGTTCCTTTGCACCCATAATACACATATTCAACACTTTAAGTTGTTATTTATTAAATTATTATTAACCCTCTAGGCGTCACGGTCAAGTTTACTCGACAAGATGCTGCACTGAATAAAATGGCCGATTTTGTCAAATAGGGTGTCAAATTTCGTTCGACCTACCCTCCCTTAGATGGCAGACATGTCATACTTCATCCCCGACTCAAAAAAACGTCATGCTTCTATACAAAATCTTCGAGCTAGAGCACATTGAATCAGTGCGAACAAAAGCGGAGCTAGTGTGCGAGTGAGCCATTTTATCACAGCAATATTGTCAACGTCAGCGAGTATTTGCATTAGATTATTATTATTATTATTATTATTATTATTATTATTATCTAATGGCATCAATAAAGCTTACCCGCAATGAAGTGTTGGGTCTTCTATTCGTGGACCCTGATTCTGAAGGGGAATATCTGCCTGATTCTGAAAGTGAAAGTATAGCCCTACACCAAGCACAAACGGTGAATCCTTTGTCTAATTTATAATTAATGAATTAATAATTTAATATCCACTGGGTATGTTAGACGAGGTCGAAGTATTCATAGGACAGTGAGGGGGCAACGTAGAGGCAGGGTGGAGAGTCGCAATGACAATGACAGTAGTCCGAGCTGTGCACACTCTGCGCGCGCGCGAGGCAGATCTGGCCGCGCCCGCGCTGCTCGTAGCAGGAGCAGAGGCGGTGTGACACGGGGCAGAGGGGCTATTATGCATAGTCTATCGCAAGCTGATGGGAATGCCGGCTTTTGAGTACTTGGCCAATGAGGATGATTTACTGTATGTAGTAAATGGAAAATCTCTACAGCAAAAGGCCAACCGCTACTTGCATTCGGTTTGTTTCTACCATTTATTAGTAATGATTTACACAGTTTGTTTACTACTTACTATTTACCTGAGCATTCAGTATTGTGCAATATAGCATACAGAAGGTGAGGGACAATTTGTGGGGAAAGAAGTGCTGCATTTGATCATTTTATCATTTAAACGTGTCTTTTCATGAAAATTCTATAATCCAAGATGGCCGCCACCATAATGACGTCATAATATGCAAATTAGATGGGAAAATGTAATCCCTACATAAACTTTGGGTCATCCTTAATATTTCTCTAATTTACAGAAAGTCTCTATCTTTTATCACTTTTAAGATATATAGCCTTTTGAAATTAAGATGTCAAAATTGAACATTTTAGGAAAAAACCTCTGTGTGTTTGGCATGCGTTTTTTAATCAAAAAATTGCATACTTCACCTCCAATTGTCATGGTAAGGACAACATTATTGTTTTTTAGTCTTGGAACCTATTTTATTGGACTCCTTGACCCCAAAAATGTACACGTTGATACCAAATTTGTCATTATAGCTATAACAGAAGCAAAGATATGGGCCTCTTAAGTATGGTCGGCGGCCATTTTTAAAAAATGTGCGTATATAAGATACAAAATGTGATCTCACATGTGTCTTAGGATAAATTTATTTCTATGGCCCTAAGGTGCTTCCATACCAAAGGGGACCTTTGCATCATGACTTGAAGTCAAAAGTCACTTAACCTCCCTACTACAGGAAGAACGAAAGACTCGGACCCGAACCCGAAGACTAGAGAGATGAACTAATCATTTCTGTTTCCGGAGTCCGGACCGGACTTGTGTCACACGGCCCAGCCCAGCCCCGGCCCAGATCAGAGTCAGACACAGACGAGTCGACAACTAACGTCTCGACACGAACCCGAAGACACGAGAGGAGGAGAACAAACGTGATAAATATGAAGTTGCAAAAGAAAGAACGTCTCGGATCAGGAGGTGAGGTCAGATGAACTAAAACTGCAATAGCCTGAACTTAAGACTCAACAACTAATCAATTAATTAAACATTTCAGTTTCTTATAATTCTTCTTCTTATTTTTTAAAAATGTAATCAACATTTTCACAAGTACTATATGTGTTGGGCTATTTAACATGTAATTTTAATTATATTCCGCTAAAATGAACGAAATGACTCGAAAAAAGATTCGTTCATTTTGCTGAACGAGACTCAAAGATCCGAGTCAGTAAAATGATCCGAACTTCCCACAACTATTGCACTCCTCAAATCAAACGGGTGCGTGCGCATATGGGCAGATCTTGTAGCAACAGTGGTGGTAGCCATGGTTGCGAGAGAGAGTGACAGTCGCCCAAACCAATCAATTGTTTCGTCCCGAATGGAAATAATGAGCTGTGTTTATTGCAGATTAGAAGGTCTACAGTCACTCGATTTTTATACTCTCTTTTTCAGAGCACTTACATTTTAATTATGTATTGGTCTATAAAGACAGTTTAAACAAATGTGGAATTTTTTTTTTAGAAAAATCCTACCTACCCCGCCTTTAACCAAGGTCTGAAAACATCTTTTTTGTTATTTTGACCAGTTGTATCTTCTGCTAACAAATGCTCTAAATCAGTGTTTCTCAACCTTTCTGGAGTATTGGACCCCCATAATATCTGCAACCAGCCTCATGGACCCCCTACCCCTGTTCTCGCCCGCCATCCACTGTTTTCTTTCCAGTCACAATGATTTTCACAGTTAAACGCTATGAATGCAATATCAGTGAATGCAAGTTAAGTAATTAATATTTTTTTTAATGACTGGCAACTAGAATTGCATCTGGCCATTTAATTTGATTGCATTGAAATGGCACAACACATTACACAATCAATCACAACAACATTGTCAATTTCAGAACAATATTCTACTGTATTCTGTAAAACATCACGTCTATTAATGTCCAATTTGAGATTAATATTTTAACAACGTCCATTTGAATGTTACTTTCTTTTGTAAAATTTACACTTTTTTAATACTAAAATTTCATTCTACTGCATTAAAATTTGACATTTGACATAAAACTTTGGAACAGTCTTCCTAACATTGTCCGGGAAGCAGACACACTCTGTCAGTTCAAAGCTAAACTAAAAACACATCTCTTTGACCTAGCATTCACATAATACATTATAGACTTCTATAATTCAATGTTAGGCTGCATAGATTAGGTCAGCTGGAACCGGGAACACTTCCCATAAATCCTGATGTACTCGTTACATCATGAGAAGAGTGGCATCTACGTTAATTTTAGTGTCTTTGTTTATCCCGAGGTTTTCCCGCAGCCTGCCGTATCCAGATCTGACGAATGACCTTCACCTGGACCCGATGACAATGCAGTGCTGAAGTGCCAACTAGTCTCTCCCTATGGAGGATCCCTTTACCACTCTACAGATAAAGCATCTTCGGGAAAACTCAATTTGCGTATCTACCCCGAATTGATAAAATAAAATAAAATTCTGTACCAAAATTATAAGGAAACACCAGTACTTTGTTTAGGCCTGGTTTGTAGGGAATTACAAACCTGCGCACATATATTCAAACACACATAACTATAGAACCAATTCTTAATGCGCATGTGAACGCCATCAGTGTTTCTCACAGGTTCGCGTTTAAAGTCTGTGTAGAGAGAATGGTGTCGTCTTAGCGGCCCCTAATTTAATAACAAATGATCGTTGCGACGGAAGCGAATCAATCAAAACTAACTTTAGCTGGAAAATAACTTTATTAAAGAACCGCTATAAAGCCAAAACAATCTTACCTTAAATTATACGCTTATCTCTGTGAAGCTGCTTTGAAACAATCTACGTTGTTAAAAGCGCGATATAAATGAAGATGACTTGACTAGTGAGCAGGAAGTAAAGCCGCAAAATCAACGCCCCGCCCTCACTCTCGGTGTGAAATAATTAATTATAGAAATTTAGATATTCAATTTAAAGCTCCAATCTCCTCAGTCCTCAGAAGATCCTGAAAAAAAGTCTGTTGGTGCTTCAGTGACTACTTAGCTCAAAGAACCTGTCAATCACAGCTGTCAATCATGACGTCACACCACCGTTTTTATAGCATCAAATAACTAACTAAAAAACAAACTTATTTTAAAAACAAACACTTGAATTTACATCAGTATGATAAAAACTACAGTAAATGACAGAAACCACCTTCGGAAAAAGATATTTGAAGTGTAATTAAACTGTTTAGTTGGTCTTAAGTCCCGTTGAATAAAAAGGGGAGGCGGGGCTTATGACCTATACTAGGACCAGTCACCGGGGTCGATCGAGACGTTTTGGCTTTACTTTTCAGGGCTTGTGCGGCACGCTTGAGTTAAACCGAAAAAAGAAGCTGACCCGCGCGACAGAAATCCATGTCCGCGCGCGTCTGTGTTTCCTAGCAACTGCAGCGCGCACACATTGGCACTCTATTGAGGTAGGCTATAAAAACATGACGAAACAAAAGTTTCTAAATAATACAAATAATCTTATTTTTATTCATTATTGAAAAACCCACATGAAAAACCTCTGCCAAGAAATGGAATTGCACTTTACTATAGGCAAAGACTTTTTATACAGAAAAACAGTGCACTAGTCTCGCATTAGCCTACTATGAACGGGAGAAAGTGCAACGTGCAATATGGCAGAATAAAGCCCGTTCACACCGCCAGTGACACGCAGCGACAGAGCGACATGATCCCATTCATTTCAATGGAGCGCTGGCGACTTCCGGCGACACAAGCGACAGTGACCGTTGGCGACAGAATCTGGGCGTGTCAAGCGATGCGAGACACGCGACAAAAGTTCAGAAATTTAAACTTTATGCAAATGAGAAGCGATTTTCGCGACCGACAACCAATAGGAAAGAAGACTTTCAGTGGAGCTCAGCTCACGTCACCGTCTCTCGAGTGCAGGCAAGACAGAAGAGTTTAAGGGCAATTTCACTGGTTTATGACTGTAACTAACCACACACATGGATATAATAAAATGATGCATGGAAAAGAAACTGTAGACAGTCTCAGTGAGTTTAATTCACACATTTAGTTCGAGTGTTGTAATTTTATGATGCAAGTTTAGCACTGCTGCAGTTCATTTTACAGTTTTCCCTGCATTATTGACTATTAGGGACAAGAAAATTGATTATTTGTCAAATTCGAATGACGTTTTAGTAATTTATGACCGTATGAGTTAATCTGTTGATTGATCGATCGTTAATCCAGTAGGCTAAATGATTTAATCCACTGAACACTGTTGTGGTAATATAAAAACACTCTCCCAACAGCATACTGTTTCTTTTGAGCCTAGTAAAATTAAAATGATATAGCTGTATATATCACTTGTGATGGTATTTTGTATAGATATGGCCAGACGTGCAGTCTACCAATAACATTAGAGCGACAGCACTACGAAAGCTCACAAGCGACTTCACAGTACAGAGACTAGTGACATACAGCGACAAAGTCGCTGGCGGTGTGAACGGGGCTTAAGTCCCGTATTTGTTCCGATCAGACTGTAAAAGAAGATGCACGACATAACTCTCTTCCATTGATGAAAAGTGAAGCCGCCAAAGTCTCAGAGTCTGCGCAGTAGTGAGCGTGAAGTGACCTGACCTCAACAATGTTTTCAGAAATGAACATGAGCTTTTTCTGCAGCTTTAATTAAAATGCAATTCAGCTAAAGCTCGCCATGAGCAGCACCCCTGCGGTTGACCTGTTCACTAGGCTCTCTGTGAAACTAAGCACCATGGATGGGACTCGAACCCATATGCGCGCAGAGCACAACTGATTAGCAGTCCATCGCCTTAACCACTCAGCTACTCGCCTGCGGTGTTTTTTCACAGTAATTTTTAGTATGATGACGTTATGGTTGGGGCAGCAAAGGGATTTGGCAGGCGCACTTGGCTCTCTTGAATGCTAAAGACACCAAACGACGAGGATGGGATTTGAACCACGTGTGCAGAGCACAATAGATTAGCAGTCCATCGCCTTAACCACTCGGGCACCTCGTCACTCGCCTGCACGTCTGCCCGAAGCTGGGCTGTGGTTTGTTTCTGCAGCTATTTTAAGGATGATGTCGTTAAAGTTGGCAGCGAGGTACTTTGAACAGCTTTGCCATGCGCACTTGGCTCTCTCAAAACACTTAAGACACCAAACGACGAGGATGGGATTTGAACCCACGTGTGCAGAGCACAATGGATTAGCAGTCCATCGCCTTAACCACTCGGCCACCTCGTCACTCGCCTGCACGTCTGCCCGAAGCTGGGCTGTGGTGTGTTTCTGCAGCTATTTTAAGGATGATGTCGTTAAAGTTTGCAGCGAGGTACTTTGAACAGCTTTGCCATGTGCACTTGGCTCTCTCAAAACACTAAAGACACCAAACAACGAGGATGGGATTTGAACCCACGTGTGCAGAGCACAATGGATTAGCAGTCCATCGCCTTAACCACTCGGCCAAAAATGGGGCAAAAGGGACTGCTATGAGGGGGAAAGAAAGGGAAAAGAGAGGGGGAAAGGGGGAAAAGAAAAAGAAGGAGAGAAGATGAAAAAAATCCATCAAACTTCATGAACACTCACAAAGGATTTAAATAAAAGGTTTGATTGTTTTTTGACTATTTAAAACTACTATTTAAAACTAAAAATACTGATCTGACAAACACACCACACACTCTTGCCAGGACTTGCACCTGGAATCTTTCACCCAAAGGATGAATGTGTTACTATTACACCACAAGAGAGTTGTTTACACCACCAGCACTGCAAACACAGCAACTAAAAACAAAATGTTCACAGTTCAGCAAACATAATTACAAACTGAACTATATAAAAATATAGAAAACAACTATATGAAAACCTAACTATATGCATAACTACGATATACACAAATTTAAAACAAAATCAAGGTCCTCCCTGTACATTCTCCCTCCACTGCTCTATAGAGAGGCCTGAGGCTGGACAATACCACCGGCCCTTTAGCTGAGTGTGGCCAGTTGTCTTATTTTTTGCCAGCCCACACTGCTTGCAGATATAGTGATATATATCCTTTGCTAGTCGTTTCCGTGGTGGTTCACCCCTAGCCACTCGTTCTTCATCCTCTTGGGCAGCTTTCTGCCTTCTCCAGGTGCACTGCCTGGGCTGAGTTTGTGTTGGCAGGTTATCAGGCAGCTGGAATTGGGAAGGTGGCTGGAATTGGGGAGGTGGCTGGAATTGGTAAGGTGGCTGGAAT
The DNA here is from genome assembly GCF_964197995.2 of Scardinius erythrophthalmus. NCBI lineage: Eukaryota > Metazoa > Chordata > Actinopteri > Cypriniformes > Leuciscidae > Scardinius > Scardinius erythrophthalmus. The sequence goes on from NC_138224.1 coordinate 29,707,243, forward strand.
TGGGGAGTGGGCTGGAATTGTGAAGGTGGCTGTAATAGAGAAGGTGGCTGGAATTGGGAAAGTGGCTGAAATTGGGGAGGGGGCTGGAATTGGGAGGTGGCTGGAATTGGGGAGGGGGCTGGAATTGGGAAGGTTGCTGGAATTGAGAAGGTGGCTGTAATTGGGCAGTGGGCTGGAATTGTGGAGTGGGCTGGAATTGGGAAGGTGGCTGGAATTGGGAAGGTGGCTGGAATTGGGGAGTGGGCTGGAATTGGGAAGGTGGCTGGAATTGGTGAGTGGGCTGGAATTGGGAAGGTGGCTGGAATTGGGGAGGGGGCTGTAATTGGGAAGGTGGCTGGAATTGGGGAGGGGGCTGGAATTGGGGAGGGGGCTGTAATTGGGCAGGGGCTGTAATTGGGAAGATGGCTGGAATTGGGGAGGGGGCTGGAATTGTGAAGGTGGCATAAACTGGGTAGACTGAGGCACTGGTAGACCCGTTGGGTAGCTGGAAATGGGTGGGTAGGACCCAAGAGTGGAGGATGCAAAGTGTGGTGCTGGTGGGTATATGGGAAATGAAGAGGAAGATACAGGAGGAGGGGTGGGCAGTGGGCAGCTTTTGGACTTTCGCTTGCGTATGAAGGTCTCTCCCTCCTGATTTTCTGGCTCCTCAAATACCATGGCCTCATGCCCATGCTGTGCAGGAGCAGCTGGAAGGGTGCGTGCTTCAGGAAGTAACTCCTTTGCCAAATATAATTGTTTGGGCAGTGTAGTACCCTGTAGCAGCATGTCTCTGTCCACACGTTTCTGTCTTCTTAATAGCCTGCAAGAGAAACATTCTTCATCTTAAAGTTAGCAATTTTAATGGATTAAAGCCCATTGTCTTTACTTAGTATAATTTCTAAAGGAAACATGTAAAGGAAGGTTTTATTAGTGTAGGATTGAAAGTAATCCAAGACATTTGAAATGAACCAAGAGATTTGTCAGGATTAGCCACTAACTCCCTGGGTGATTACAGACTCCATTTTCCATCATGCATCTCCCTGGACTGATTACATCATACACTGCGCTGATTACACACACCTGCATCTCATGTTCAAACACTCACTTAAGCCACACTCACACAACACTCTGGGCTAAGTCTTGTTTTGCTGCTGCGAACATTTCCACAGTTTTTCTATGTGTTTACCTGCCTGCTGTGACCTTGTCTGTTCCTGATCTTCTGCCTGGTTCCTGTATCCTGTTTGTTTGTTTGTCTGCTGCCTGCCCTGATATCCTGCCTGTAAATTGACCACGATTTTGCCTAATCTTCTCTGCTGTGTTTGCTGGTGTATGACCCTTTCCTGGTGACTACTTTGTTTAATAAAGACAAGCTGCACTTAGATCTGAATGTGTCACGGTTAAATAAAATACAAAAAGTGTGAGGACTCAAGTGCGAGAGAATGATAGTTTATTATTAAAAGAAAAACAAATACAAAAACAAAACCCACGAGGGGGAAAACAACTAGTAAATACAAACCAAAAACAGAACATAAACTTACTAGGGAATCACATGGGAACGGGAAACATTAGACAACGAACCGACACAGACTGCAAACAAGAGGGGACTTATAAAGGGAACTAATCAAGAGGGAACAGGTGGAAGAACTCAAACATTAATCAGATAACAAGGGGGAGGGATCAGACAATGACATGAGCACATGGCCCAAAATAACAAAACACCCATGTGCAACACAACACTCTCAGAAAAAAAGGTACAAAAGCTGTCACTGGGACAGTACCCTTCAAAAGGGTTCTAATATGTACCATTTAGGTACTAATATGTACACGTTTGGTACCAATATGTACCTTTGAGGGACTTAAATGCACTCTTTAGGTACAAAGGTGTACCTTTTGAAAAGGTACCGCCACAGTGACAGTTTTTGTACCTTTTTTTCTGAGAGTGAAGACAGGACAGGCATGTGACAGAATAACTCCTATGCTTCGTAACAGATTTGCTATACTGTTTTCAGCCCCCTCCTTCTCCAATGACCATTTGTACCCAAAGACACAGAGGGGGTACATGCTGTGTCTGATAGCGATCAAGGCCTGTAGGCCAAGATGTTTGTGTACATTGGGAGTTTACAATGGGGGAAGTGTAAATATCTGATTGGTCAGTTTGAATCACATGTCTCACATTTGGGTTTTTAGTCACATGGTCAAGGAAAGGATAAATAAGATCGTAACTGATTTCTCTGCCCTTTTTTTCGTGCCCTGGCTCTTGTCTTCTCTGGGTCCTTCTCTTGGGCTCTCTGCCTTTACCTTTACCTTTTCTTTCTATCTATCTATCCATCTATCCATCTATCTATAATATTAATGACATAGTAATATTGGCTAGCAAGTCCCAAATACCCATTACACAATACAAAATTGTCACTCTCTATAGCAACGCTCTCCCACATATTAAGCTATTGTAACTGCGCTTATTTCCGTTGTTGGTATAAGTTGCAGTGGGTGGAACAGACAAGAAATTTAGAGTTTTCTACCATCTTGCTAATGACGTTTCTTTAGTCATTTGGCAGTCTTGTAGCTTGAACACCTGCAGGATTTCCACCTTTACATTAGGTAGTACTATCTTGATATACTACTATGATTGTTTAAAAGTATTGCGCAAAAGAAGACTCACCACGAGGAGACAGTAGTGGTGTTTATCGGGACCAGAACCATGTTAGTCTGTCCTAGAACCGCTCTGCTGTCCTCCAGTAGCTGTTTTAAGTGGCTGTATACCACCACAATAGATTGTGGAATTGGCAGAGTTTTTCCCCGTGTGTCCTTGGGCCTGTTCCGTGCTTGCTGAAACTCTTTCAAAAGCCGTAGGCAAACACATTCACAGACCCTATGGACTGCCCGCCTGCCCATGAGTCATGAACAGTCTATGGAAAAGAAGGATAATATTAACTGGACTGTATAGAGGGTAATAAACTAGTGAAGATCGAAATAGTTAAATTACCTCTCTGCTGCCTGCTGTCCTGGAGCAGAGCCACTCCGCTTCCTGGATGCTCTCCAAGGTCCTGGCAAAGTCTTCTTCTTAACCCTCTGGCTATATTTTGATGGTACCTTGTCCATGGCATGCAGAGCCGTGTACAGCTGGACTATGGCGGCCTCCTCTTGTGATGACAAGGCAGTGATTGTTCGGTTTAGGCCAACCAGGTATGCTGCCAGGGCATCAACTGCCTCCCAGCCCAAGACACCTCTGGAATCACACTGTATACTCTGAAAATTGAGAAAAAACAACCACAGTCTAATAAATATATACAATGTTGTAGTAATTATTTTGCATTGTACATGCATATATTTTAACTTTACACAATATGTGTTTTGCACTTCACCAGTTAAATTTTTTTTAAAGTAAAAGATAGCAACATTACCTGGCCAGATGTGCTAGGAGTTGTAGTGTCATCCTCCTGTTCCTCACTGACCTCCTCATCAGGGGATTTGGGTCCAGTGTCACCCACCTGACTGGTCACCTGGGCCTCCACGTCAGCTACTGGAAGGTCAGAGTCATCAGCCCTCAGGTCAACTGAATGGCACACAGTTGTGTCAATTTCACTTTCATCTTCGGGCTCCTCTGGGGGGACTTCAGGTATGGCATTGTGGTGTGCCAATAACTGGTCGCCTCTATTGGACTGGGCCAACAAGTACTCCACTGCAATGCGCTCCCCTGCAATAATTTTTAAGGCATTGTTAATGGGGAGAGGACAAACACCCACACGAACGCGCACACACAAACCCACACACACCCACCCACCCACCCACCCACACACAAGATAGAGAGAGAAATACTCCAAAACTCAGCATTGCCCTGAGAGATATCTTACCAGTGGGTTTTCCTGGAGGGGTGAATTCTGGCATCAAAGAACAACCAAGGACCCGTTGGCTCATGTTGTTTAAATGAGACATTAAGCAGACATCAAATGTCCTGAGGTTTGAGGCCCCCACCACAGATACAGCATCTTTTGCCCGGTTCATGTTCCATCTCGAGGCCCCCTCCAACATGTACATTTGTGTGTGCATGGCATTGCATCTCCATCCTAAGAATGAAAATGCACAGATTCAGTAAGCAATTATTTTAAACTGAGGACATACCAATTTACATTTTTTTCCCAATTGCTAACACACTAAAATGACATGCACAGCACAATTATTGAAACTGACACACAGAGAGCAAAACCTCTTCTCAAGTTTCCAGAAGTCTAAACACATTTTCGACTTTACACACATTTTGCAGTTCAAAATGGCACTTTTTAAATGTGCCGAACACGGTTTTCTGCATAAGACACAACAATCTGACATAAAGTCACATGTTTGTCATTTCAAAACACTGTCATTCAAAATGACACTACATGAGCTTATTGGCCAATACATGTACATGTGCTCCTGGCCAAACACTGTGATGGTTCACTGTCAAAACTTCAATCTTTTTCAGTTTACTGTTTTTTGTGGGCATATTTTTATATCAGACTTGTTTGGTGAAAAAATAAAAATAAAATGTTTCAAGAGCATGTGTGTGAATCGGCAAATATTTCTGTTCATGTGAACAATCTGAAGAATTTTCTACAATTTGTACTATTTTAGTATTATGGCAAACCGTACTAAAGATGAAAGTGATTTTCATTATGCCCAACAGTGTGTAGTTGGTTGGAGAAAAATCTGGTGATATGAATGAAGTGTGTGCCATTTCATGCAGAAGTTTGATTTTGATAACGCTATATGTAGTTTTGGTTGCCGTGCTTCATTTAGCAGGATATATGAGGAATTTTGCACTTTGGGTGTGTGGTTTTGTGAATTGTGTAAAGTATTTTGATAAAACCAGCCTAGTTTGCAAAATTGTGTGTTAGCAATTGGAAAAAACTGTAATGACATAGTTATAGAACATTAACCTTCTGTAGAATAATGAGACAAGTATCTTTTTAACTTAAAAATCTACATAACATACTGCAATTTAACATTCTGAATTTACCAGGAATGAAGGCACACTGGTGGCGGTGAAAACTCTCCAGTGAGGATGACCCCCTGGCACACCTAAGCACTTTTAGGACATTGCCACCCTTCTGGAGTGTCCCCGTCTTTGTGTACAGCTCTACATGTGGAGGGTCCTGGATGCACTCAAGATGTTTTAGTTGCATCTCCCAGACATGGCGCATACTGTCAGGGTTAACAAGGCGAAACCCTGTAGTGTCAGTTAGCTCCCACACTGATTCCAGCAGCCCTGAAATCATGACCCGGATCTCCTCAGCACTGCGCGTCCGCCGCCTACAGTGCTTTGCCAGTTCACCTGAGCTGATACTGGCCATGAGCTGTGCCTCAGTTGGAGCCTGTCTACCATGGCTGCTCATCCACTCCTCTCTCTTGGCCGCCTCAAGTTCTTTCACATCCTCCTGATCCCACTCAAAAATACAGGAGGAAAGTTTAGAACAAAAGGTACCATAGAGAGGGTGGTGCTCTGTAGTAAGGCCACAGTTAAATCTTCTCATAAAATGGAAGATATCTAGCCTTACAACAGACTTACATGGACGAAAAAGGTTTAGCACTGCAGGTGCACCTGTTGAGGGGGAAAAAATCAAAAAGCATGCATTTGATTTCACTTACTTTTCAGTCGTTATAATTTATTACAATTTCATTATATTGACGGTAATAATAATACAAATTACCATCACCAATAGGGAAGGGGAAACTTTTTTCACACCACTATTAACTTTTTTTAAATATATTGCAATGCACATTTGATTGTGAAAAATCCCACAAAATCACACCTGACTGACTGCAGCAATCCCGGTCAACATATATGACCTCAGGCTCTGGCTCACCAGCATTCTGGTAGCGTCTGACGACGCCCTGGCACAGCTCCTCCAGTCCTGCTCCTTCAGCTGTTGTCAGAACACTGTTCAGAACCTGGCCAAGCTCATTGCCAATATTAGTCATCCATGCAGCCGTGTCCCCAATGCCACCAGCCAGCTTTTTTGTGATCTGAAAAACAAACATAAAGACCAACATGCTTAATTATGCTTAACATGCTTAACAACATGGATAATGTATGTGGTGGTGGCGCAATGGATAAGACACATGCCTTTGGTGTGAGAGACCCACTGTGAGACACCAATGTGTCCCTGAGCAAGACACTTAACCCCTAGTTGCTCCAGTCCAGAGGTCGTGCGACCTCTGACATATATAGAGCAATTGTAAGCCGCTTTGGATAAAAGCGTCAGATAAATGTAAAATGTATAGCGAGGTGGTTGTTATAGCGAATACAACCCTGACAGGCTGATCGGGACCCCGCCGCGAAGCTACAACAACCGCCACGCTATACATTACATCCCGCTTATTACATGGCTACCTACCAAATAAATCAATAATTTGACACAAAATATTGATTTAAAAAGGAGTTTATTGATTTAAAAACGATTATATTGCCAGAGTGAATAGAACTACGTCCATAGCAACGCTCTGTTTTTCATGGCAACGGTGTGATATACTTCGCAGCAACAAAAAATCCACACTTTTTTATCATTATAATGAAATTATATCTATTCCAATTACTTAACATGGATGGCTGAAAATAAACCTCAATCTCAAACTGTTGTGTATTGAACCTTCTTAGTAGAATCCATCTTCAGGATTCGGCCATAGGTGGAGGTAATCACCCCCTTCATCTCGTCCAGATGGCTGAGGATGTCGTTGGAGTGGACAGTCTCAAACCACTGGGCGAGTGGAAGTGGCCTGAAGGGTTCAGGTGCAGTAAATGCAGGTGTCGTTGAAGATTGGACAAGGGCAACCTTCTTCAAATGATGCTCACAGTCAGAGAGGTACTGGATGGTCCGTCGTGCCCACTCCTCACTGTGGACTTCCTCTACTGCTGACTGGAGGTAGGAGGAACTGTTGCCGCTGGTCCTTGGCCTGAGGAAGGTCACACATTTCCTGTCCAGAGCTAGCTTAGATGTCAGCACCGCTGGAAACATATTCCTGTGTGCCACATCCAGTTGTGAAAGAATGTCCTTGCTCCATGGGCACACTGGCAACATGCATGCACTGCAACGTGGATAGTCCCCACCCAGCAGGTAGTAGCGGCTATCCACGTCTATTACCTCCCTGACCTTCGGGTAGATGCCTGATTGGTGCATCTTCCGGCCACACTGTGGGCATTTAAAAGGAATCCCCCACATCCTCATTGGTGCCCACAAGAACATTCTCTGCCGGAAGTACCACCCGGGCTCCGGAGGAGACGGCTTGGGCTGCACTGGTGGATAAAACCAGTTCACCTGGATCTTCTGCTTCAGCTGGCCTGTGGGCTCATAGAGGCACTTAGCAATCCACACCCAGTCTGCTGGCTGAAGGACTCTTTTGAACTGACTGGGAAGAAAGCTCTCCCAATCAGTAACAGCCTGAGGCAGAGATGGTGTGGCCTGCAGTGAGGGAGCTGGACATTGAGTGGGACGTGGGGATGGAGAGCGCTGTGGTGGTGGAGTGGGTCGCACGGATGGAGTGGGCTGCGGGGATGGAGTGGGTCGCGAGAATGGAGTGGGTCGCGGGGATGGAGTGGGTCCCACGGATGGAGTGGGTCGCGGGGATGGAGTGGGTCGCAAGGATGGAGTGGGTCGCGGGGATGGAGTGGGTCGCGGGGATGGAGTGGGTCGCGGGGATGGAGTGGTTCGTTGGGATGGAGTGGGTCGCACGGATGGAGTGGGTCGCGGGGATGGAGTGGGTCGCACGGATGGAGTGGGCCGCGGGGATGGAAACACTGTTGCTGGCAAGTGCTGCTGAGGAGGCGCCTGCCTTGGAGATGGTGAGGGGCACGTAGATGCAGATGGTGCAGGATTCTTTGAAGCCCTATTGAAACGTGAAGCCAATAGGGCCCCATAATGGCTGGACTCAATGTGTTGGAGCAGTCCAACAGCACCCTGGACCCTGGACCCACAGCTGTCACACCTCTCTTCAACGTGGTGGTCAGAGAGGTGCTCGGAGAACTTCTCTGCCTCCACAACCACACCACACAGTGAACACTTCACCCCCTGTTCACCCTGTGATGTCCCTGCCCCCTGTTCACCCTGTGATGTCCCTGCCCCCTGTTCACCCTGTGATGTCCCTGCCTCCTTTGAGCTGCCGCCTTCCTCTACCATAGGCCCTGCCTCAATCAAGGCCTCATCTGTTGGCTGGGAGAAAATTACGATTAGGGATTAGGAACAAAAGAAGGTCATACTATTCATGTTAAATAATTTCAACAATTATTCTGCAGAACTGTGCATTCTGAGAATAGATCAGGGGATGGTCCATAAAATAGTCTATTACATGACTTATCATGCCTTTGATATATTATACCTACCTTATGGAACCCACAAGTGCACACTATGTGCCTGCCAAACAGGTCCACCTTATTCCCCCTTTGCAATGGACAGGCATCAATTCACTCCAGGGCCTCCTTCCATTTTTTGCTTCCAGGCCTTTTGCCTGTACTGAACTGGAAGGTGCCCTGGGCATACCTATGGCAGATGTCAATCCAATAGGCGGCGGATTTGCCTGTTTTGGTCATATCTGAAAAATATTGTGGAACAAATTAATGTAGTTGTGCATTTCTTGGCAGTGACGTGACGTAAATATCTCTGTTCCAATAACATTGAAAAGTTTTAATGTTTAAAATAGTAATATTATATACGTACAATAAAATGTGCTTTTGTAGCTATTTGTGTCTGTGTATTGTTTAAACTATTCATAATGTCAAGGGCAGCAGACATAGTCATTTGGTATAACCAGCCTTGGTCATTCAGTAAACCGAGATAGAAAATATAAATAGAATAATAGTGTTTCTTAGGAACTACATTAATACAAATATAAAGCAGATTCGTTTTTTTTACTACTAAAAAGGTACTGCTCTCCTCTTTTTGTGTGTTCCAGTGCTCAGAGACTTTGTACAGGGTACAGGCCTGCATCTACACTAAACCTGCTTTGGTGTAGGTGATTTTGGGTGGTGTGACACTGCTGTGTGGTGTGTACTGGAAGTTGGCACTGAAATAGTGACTTAAAGGTTACTACTTATTTGCGGTGTATGCTGTGGGGTTTCTTCTGTTTTCTTCTGTCTCTTACAGGTGGTAGGAGGTCGACAAGGGCAGGCCCGACCCTCTTGCAGTCTTGAGGAGAGCTAATTCCATCTTCTGTGAATGTTATTGACACGTTTCTAACATTTGATGGTTTTATTGGAACAATAAAATTATCTTTTTACAAACTACATTTGTTGTCCATAAACAGTATTGTGACCTCTAGAGGTCTCCTGCTGCCTTAAATAAGGTGGCGTAGTCAGCTTATATTTCCTACACTACATTTTACCGAATTCGTTTTTTAGTGACACATTTTGTCCATCTTTTAAAAAATGTTAATCGATTGTAAAAAAACACGTAATATCATTGTTAATACTTAGTGAAACTTAAATGGTTTCAAATGTAATCCGGCCCAGCTGCAGGATGACATGACTGAGGGGGCATGTGAAATTGTAAAGGGGGCTTAACTTTATACCATCAATGATCAATATACACACTGGTAACTCGCTTGATAAAAAGATAAGCCAGCGTCATTTATTATGCATATATTAACCCTTTCACGCTTAATTTTAATATTCTAACTGACTCCCCAGAGTGAGTTTTTTCCAAGGCGACTGCTATTTTAGAACGTTCCATGGCGACGCGTCATATTTGTCACGTGACACACCGCAGCCAGATGTATCGCTTTTATTTCCTTTTTCCTTTTTTATTCAAAATATTCACAACTTATGTCATCAACTATATGATTTGAATTCCGATAGAGAGATGTGTGAGTGTGTTTGGTCGTTTAAAAACCATTATAAATAATCTTGATCTATAACGTGAGATGCGCCGCAGTTCAGAGAATGCTGTCAGCAGAGCCGTCGCAGACTGTGCGAACTGTGCAACCGCACAGGGCCTCGCTCGCGCCACTAGGGGGCCTCGCAATCCTGCTGTTTTTTTTTTGTTTTTTTTTTATCATGTTTCTGTCAATATCACATAAAAAATAAAATAAAAAAATCCAACAAATTAAGCAGGTTTTTCATTGTCGCTATGTTATTAGCCTATATGTAATGCGTCCTCACTGAAGACGGGAGAGGGGAAAAGCTAAAGCGAGGGAAAGCCAACATGTCAGCTGCAAGAGAACGCGACCAATTTCGCAAGCACACGAATCAGGTTCTGAGGAAAGAAAAAAAAGAAAAACGAAAAGAAGGAAGTCTTTCATAAGTCACTGCGGGGATCGCTGGAGAAATTTATCAGCACTACCAGAGATGCGGTGGCAACAGCTAGAATCTGCATAACCCATAATTATTGTTTCTTTTATGAAATTAATAAAGAACTCTGTCTCGTATTCTGTCCAAACGATCCGTGTATAGGCTACTTTTGTGTCCATTCGTTTTTCCTTTTTTAACCCGTAATTGAAAAACGAACAATGAACGATTGTTGTCTTTTTAAAACCCAAAGTTGAACACCAAAATTTAAATTTGAACTGCTACACCAAATGCTGCGCAAAAAAGTAAATATCGACGAATTATCAGATTTTTGTTTATGACCTTTTGCCCCTTTATTAAACATTTAAAATATTCACAAATTAATATGGAAAAACATGTCGATTTTACTGGTTTTCTAAGGCCAAATTAGAACCTGGAATTTATATTTTTCCCGCAGTGCTGAATGACTCTGGAACCACAGCCTACAGAAAGGTGATTTAGCCTATAGGTGCAGTTATAGGCGAATGAGAATAAATGTGTCTGAAAAAATAGCGAGGCATTTTAAGGGTCTGAGGGGTTTTTGGGGTCCTTGAGATGTTCTGACATGCCCTGACATTTGTGCTTTTTTCAGTTGCTTATAAACATATTAATGGCAAAGGTGTAAATTCACTCTATTTAGCACAAACAGGGCTACCATAATATGTGAACAACTTGCATGTACATGTTTGTATTTTTGATAGAATAATGTTTATGCATGGTTTTTTCAAAAACAAAAAACTAAAGTTTCTAAAATAAGGCCATAAAACACATTCTAAATATATGTAAATAAGACTTTTGACTAATGGATGACGTTGCCTAGAATTTTTTCTTCAAAATTATGTGAAAATCATCCTGCCTAATCATTCACATAACACAATACATTGATTTAAATCTTGTAAAAACACTTTTTGTTTGTTAAGGCCATATGCGGGTGGGCGTGATTCACACCTGCGGAGACAATGGGGCCCGCATAATGAGGCTGCATACGTAATGAGCCTTTCATTCAGGTGTGTGAATGAGCCACAAAAATGCAAGGACAATATATAACTGGTTTGTTGTTTTTTTCCACAAATTTTGCTTGCAAATTGTACAATATCCAAGGTAAACATTTCTAGTAATTGTGCAGTTAATTGTTCTCATACTGTATTTTCAGATTTGGAACATATTCTCTTCCCAAATGTGTCACTAATAAAGCATAATAAAATTATTTAAAGAGAAGGCTTATAATGACCTTTTAAGATTTTGTTTACATCTATCCTTATATATATATATATATATATATATATATATATATATATATATATATATATATATATATATATATATATATATATTTTTTTTAAGGTTATACAATTACAACAACATTTAAAATTGTAACAATATTTCCAGTGTAATCTTTCTTTGTATTCGCGATTCATATTAAAACAGTATTTTTGCCAGCTGTAGTAGCTCCACAACAGCGCGCATCTGTGCGTTCATTCATTCAAACGCGATTCATATTATTTAAACAGTATGTTTGCCAGCTGTAGTAGCTTCACAACAGCGTGCATCTGTGCGTTCGTTCGTTCATTCATTCATACACAGAAACGCAATTCATATTTAAACAGTATTTTTGCCAGCTGTAGTAGCTCCACAACAGCGCGCATCTGTGCGTTCGTTCGTTCATTCATTCATACACAGAAACGCAATTCATATTTAAACAGTATTTTTGCCAGCTGTAGTAGCTCCACAACAGCGCGCATCTGTGCGTTCGTTCGTTTATTCATTCATACACAGAAACGTGATTCATATTTAAACAGTATTTTTGCCAGCTGTAGTAGCTCCACAACAGCGCGCATCTGTGCGTTCATTCATACACAGAAACGCGATTCATATTTAAACAGTATTTTGCCAGCTGTAGTAGCTCCACAACAGCACGCATCTTTGCGTTCATTCATTCAGATTAGAACAAAGCAAACAGAACTGACCTAATTCCTCAGCGGGATCCGATTGCTCCTCGAAATGATACTTCCAGAACTTCTGAGGTAAATTTTTGCAGGATAATTATCAAGATAGTAGTATTCCTCACAGCATCGTAAAGTACATAAGTCTGAAAGTGAACTCGCGGTGTGTGTTATCCAGCTGATGTGGGCGTTTCACAGGTTTGTTTGGATCGCCTCACATTTGCGTTTGAATAGCGCGCGCTCTCCGTCGGCGGAGCGCATTAAAACTTAATTAGCTGAGATGAGAACGACTGACATCTCTCTCTTTGCATACATATTACATAAACTGTGAATATTTGTTTTTTTATAAAAAATACTTCATTTAAAAGAAGAAAATTCAAGCTTCATGCCTGTGTGACTGCATGCCTGTTTGACTGAGTATTCGCTGAGTTACAGTTCATTTTCGGACGCGTTTCAGAATTGACTTCACTGACGGAGAGTAGGCAGAACTCGCATCATGTTTATTTTTCTTTATTTGTCAAAAAGCACAACACTTTGTTTTTATTATGAGCATACACAAAAAAAAATACACACTAAACAGGATCGATTGATGTATAACACAAGCATATAAGATAAAAATTAAATTTTTTTTTTAATTTTTTTTTTTGCACTCATACGGAAAAAAACGAGCCTATCGCGCCGGCGCGATAGCCGACCTCAGGGGGTTAATTGTTTATTAATAAACAACTATTATTTTCTAAATCAGTGTCAGCTAAAAACATATCTACATCTCCGCTAGGCGGGTATTACGCCTTTAGAGAGAAATGCACCTTTCATAGGCCTACGGATACATAATCAGAAGGTAGGCTATCTTTCGATTCCATTTTAAAGTGGACATTTCAAGCTTTAGCCTACATAGGCTAGACTATTTTGTTTCAGTTCTCACGCTCCAGTTCACGAGATCATGAAAGCGCGTCTGATTGGTTTCTTTTATTTTACAAAAGCACAACGTTTTCTTGTTATTGTGAGTTTACACAAATAAAAGTAGTTGCGAATAATGTAGACTATTATTATTTCCTGTATGACCAGAAATGATAGAGTATTTTAAGTTGTTTCCACTGTTGATAGGAAAATGCAAGTGTTCACTCCGTGCCATGCAGTGCGCGATCCACACTCAGCTTTGATCCTTTTTTGCATAAAATCAACTTCTAAATATAGCCTATTAAATGTTATAATAAAATAATATAAAATTATTATTATTTGCGTAGCTAGGCTACATGGACCTCAAACACACCGCGTCTTAGGTGACTGTAAATGCGCAAAAACTGTTTCCATTGCAGTTTTGCGAAATATTCCTTTTTCGAATTGCCTGAAAAACCACCTCATGCGTGTGTAAAAACTTTTTTGCGATAAACGGGAGTTTTTGCGGAATTGACGTGTTTCCATTGTGCGTAGCTAGGCTATTTTCAATTTGAAGGGTAGCTAATAGCCTACGCGGCTGGTTTCTCCCGAAATACATGCAAGAAAACGGCCGGTGAACTGTGACAAGAATAGAGTAAACTTAATAGTTACTTCCACTTTGTCTGATATGAATAACACTTCGGCAAATTATATTTGAATAGAGTGTAGGCTAATAGCTGCTTCCACGGCCATCAGTGTGTATTTTACAGACTCCAAATGTATTGTTTTACTCGTGCTTATGTGTATTGAAATGTCTGAAACCTAAAATAAACATTATGAGGTTGAAAACACTGCATAGTTGTTATGTATGTCAGCGCTGAGCTCGTCCGTCTCTGGCTCAGCGCTAAAAAACGTGCGAAAGCACAGTTTGAATCTGGGTTATGCGACGTCACTGAACATTCTAAATAGCCTACCATGTGGGACCGTAGCCTACTCTCAGGGGCACAGAAGTAAAAATCCCATATATGCAACCATAACGCTCAAAACGTTAAACATTTGTGACCATGAATACAAAAATGAAACTGAGGGGACACGGGCCCTAATGTAATCATATCTCCATAACTTACCTTACTACGCCAGCGTACCGACCCAAATAAATAATCAAAATCATGAATTAACGTTTGAACAAATAGGTTAACATGAGTGTCACAATCGGCTACCTTGAATCTCTGAATATCAGATGTCCCCCGTGAGATGCATACATCTGGAATGTGACGAAACTAGGTCGGCTAATCAGCGCGCGAGATTGGCATATCAACTCGATAGCTGATTGGCTCTTTCAAACACCGTTTGGTAGGAGTTGATTGGCTCTTTTGTCCCATATGTTCGGAGTTTTCGGATTTGCTTTAGGATGTGTTCGGATTTAGTTAGGAGGTGTTTGCACCTCGTTCGGATTGTGTTAGGAAGTGTTTGCACCTTGTTCGGATTGTGTTAGGAAGTTAGAAGCCGGCCGATCGCTGGAAGTAGCGGCCACCTCGTCATGCTGCTTCAGTTGTCAGAAGCGGTATTTTGGTGCTTTTCAACCGCTCTCATTAACATGACAGAGATAAAGTTCACCACAATGTGTTGTAAAAGGTTGGGCTGATGAGAGAGGTAACCCTTCGACTGACCTGCAAGGAGCATTGGGTTCTATGGATTAGGAGACTCACAACCGTGTTGATAGAGGGAGATGTGCTTATGTTTCTTTTGTGTGCTGCTTCTGCTTTGTTGGAAAGAACCTAGAGACAACGCCTGGGTCATGAAAATGGCAGCATAGCTTGCATTGGACCTCTCTCAGAATATGTTTGCAGTGTCCTTGCACTCTTCATTATCCTACCCAACCTTGTAGGGGGCTCGTCGAATCGATCCCGAACTCAAACATGTTCTTGGAGATTGAGCGTTATAACTCCCCCCCTTTGCTACCAGGATACCCATAAGTCTCTCCCCCCAAAATTACGAAAGCAGCGCACTTTTTGTTCTTTGAGTGAAGAGAGAACATTGAATAAACCTTTTTGTGCATATCACTCGCCCGTTTCGTAGACTCACCATGCAGCCGTTGTCGTGGCCAATTCACGATCTTTAGCTCACTTTTCTCTGTTGAATCCAATGGGGTCACTGTGTCCATTTCTTTTACTGTCTATGCGTCAAAGCCATAGAGACAGACAGAGCATAGAGACAGAGTGCAACGTGTCATAATCTGAACACCACGCCCACCGGGGGGGAAAACAATCCAACCGTCTCCATTGACTTTGCATTGCGAGAGGCTGCCTCCTTGTCATTTATGACTTATAACAAAGACAGAAAAATGCCTAAAAGCTGCTGTGTGACAAGGTGTACAGCAAACAAGCTAAAAAACCCAGAAATACATTTTTATAAGCTTCCGAACCGTAAAAGCCAGCCTTTAAGGAGACAAAAGTGGATACAGGCAATAAGACGTGAAGCATCAGCAGGAAGAATGGGTAAATTGTGGGATCCTGACATTCAGTATGTCTACGTGTGCAGTAAACATTTTGTCACTGGTAAGTCAAATATCCAAATGTCAGTTTTATATATTATATTTATGTAAGCTAAGCTGTAGCATTTTGACAGTATGCTACTTTTAGAATGTGGATAAAGCAGAAAGCTATGCAGTAACGGTTGTTTGCGAGTGCCTTAGCTACAGTAGTAGGGTTACGTTACTAAGAATAACGTATATATTATTATAATATATATTTAATATATAATTACCCATATTAATATTTTCATTAATTATTACTAAGTGCCTTAGTTACAGTAATTGTTAGGTTTGCAAGTGCCAAGCTACAGTTGCTTGCTAACGCATAACTAACACTAGCTTGCTAACTTATTTTAGTTATCGATATCAACTGCACCCCAACTTCACTATATATCTATATACGTGTCATAATCTGAAGACCACGCCCACTGGGGGGAAAACAATCCAACTGTCTCCATTGACTTTGCATCGACACAGCCTGTTCGCTAATCTTGAACATGTTTTACGGGAAAAAATACTTTTGTTGGGAACGATATTTAGATTTTACTATGTTAAAAAGGGAAGGCAGATAAGGTAATGTCGCGACAGGCAGGATTCATTTACGGCATTATCATAGTATTTAATAGTAATATTGAGTGATATTAATAAAAAGTGATATTATATATTATAATATTTTAAAGAGTGATATTATATTCTAAAAAAAGTAACAAAATACAGATGTTTTCTTTCTTTGGCTTATTAGGTTTTACCAGTTATGATAAGAATTTAATTGTAATGACTATTATAACTGCATGTATGCATGATATGACGCTGACTTTATGCACTTTAATAAATAAAGACAAAATGATTACTGTAATTATAAATATTTTGTAATATTTGTTTAATTAAAATAAAACATGAAGTGCTTACATCCCCATCACTGACCTGCACAACTTGTGCACCCAGCTGGGCATCAGGTGCATTACTGACAGGGAGTACCAGTTTATTAAAGAGTACTGCGTGATTCTCAAACCGCTGGCCATGGCCCTGGATATTCTTCAAGGGGAGGAAAACTGTTTTTATGGAACGATCTTGCCGACACTGGAGGCCCTGATGGCAAAAACACTGGATTTAAAAGACAGTCTCTCCCGGATGACATCTGGCCTGCCTGATGTTATAGTTGAGGTAAAATTGTTTGTTCGTCTGTTTTTTGTTTTTTTTTGCTCATTTCTTACCAAGCTTTACTAAAATATTTTTAGGCGAAGGAGGTAACTTTACATGACAAACTTAAAAAAAGGAGAATTAAAAACAAAGGCAATAGAAGGTCATCCATCCATTTTTTCCCCAAAACGCTATAAATCCATCCTTTTTTTTATTTTATTTTTTATGGTTTGTCTTTTAAAAAAAAGTATTTTGTCATTTATGAGGAAAAAACAATGTTACGTGACAGTTCTTCTCCATTACGGATCCGACCACCCTGAAAGCGCCGCGGCACTAAAAGACTTTCAAACTTTCACAGAGACCTCAAAAAGAAAGCACAAAGCCTTTCTTTAAAGCGAATTTCGTTTTGTATTAATTGTATCTTAATTTTAAAGGGGTCATATAATGGTACATGCACTTTTACAAGTTGATTGTACTGAAATGTGTGTTGGCAGTGCCTGTACACAACCATCATAAAATGATAAAAATCCATCCAGTGGTTTTTTTTTAATCTCCTTATATGTTTGACCCTCTCTGAAATCAAGCCGTTCGACCGTGTGACGTCACACGGTCGGACGCCCCTCCCACGATTGTGATTGACAGCTGCAGCGTTTCAACACAGACCCGCCCTCGCTCGTGAGCGAGCTGTCAATCATAGTCCGCGCGTCATTGTTGATACCCTCACTGGAGCGCTGTCTATGAGCAGAATGGCGTCTGCGATTGTTCTTCGGTGTAACAAGGAACACAGCAGTCATTTTGATGTTCCTAAATCCGAACAGTTGAAGATGCAGTGGCTGAGTTTTGTTTTTGAAGGGATATGCCCAAAGGATTGACGCGGGGATTCCCTCACGGGGATTCCCCACGATCGTCTTCGCTTTCCTGTTTGCTGAATCATTTCACACCAGACAGCTTTACAAACGAGAAAAAAACGGATCGGTACCAACGTGTTCCTGCTGAACCTCCAGAAGTGAGTGTGATGTTTTATTAACCTTTATATTAATATTTATATTAATCTTTGCAAATTTGCAAACCTTGCTGCACGCTTCATGATGAATGCATCTAAGGTTTACACTCAGGTACATTATGGCATGTTTTCTATGTACGACGTTCTCAATATAATTCATAATCCCACGTTTATAATGAACAACGCGTGGTTATTGTGTTAGAAACGGTGTACGCACAGAACAGAGGGGCGGGGTGAGCAAAGCTCATTATCATTTAAAGACACATGCACTGAAACGGCGTGCTGAAAACAGAGCTGTTTTTGACCAGGTGAAATTAGTGTTTTCTTACAATACTAATGAGAATTTTTAACTAAAGTATATTACAAACTTTTAATTTAGACCCTAAAGAATCATATTAGCTTGTACAAAAATGGCATTATATGACCCCTTTAATCCATGTTTCATTAACCAATTTCCTGGATGGATTTAATAAATAAAAAGTAAATAGGCTATCTTGATTGTGTAGGCTATTTTTTAATTATAGCCTAAGTGTAAAATATAAGGCTGTGTATACCGACATGGATCAATTATTAATATTAAATTTCATCTGTCTTTTGTAGGCATAGCTGATGGTGCACCAACGAAAAAGCCTAAATGATGTGCCAAAATGCGTTTTCTATTATAGGCTACAATTAAAATATTGTACGGTCAGGTTTTCCGAAGTGCGTTTAATTTAGGCTATTTATTTATTTAAATAATTTATTTATTTTTGTCCATGTGCGCCAGTATATCACTGCTGATATACTGAGGTAGAATAACGTTTCGGTTACTCACGTAACCTCTGTTCTCTCTAGAAGAGGGAACGAGTATTGCGTAGTTGCTTACGCTACGGGAAAGCCTTTCTTTCTCGAGATACTGAAGCCAAAAATTATCCTTGATTTTTATAATCTTGTCAACGCAGTGCGGCAGCCTGCAGACCTAGGGCAAGCTAACTAGCGTGCCCATTGGCTGCCCTGCGGCAACTGCAGCAGCCTACCGCTGAGCCCTTGGCGTGACGTCACGACCAATGAGCGCACTTGGCGCGCTTAATGCGTCACAGCCCGCGAAAAGGGGTGTGGCTTAGCGTATATAAACAGGGCTCGGAGGCTGCTTCTCTGGTTTCTGTCGCATGAAGCGAAATGAGCTCGTGGCGCGAGCACGGCGGGCTACGCAATACTCGTTCCCTCTTCTAGAGAGAACAGAGGTTACGTGAGTAACCGAAACGTTCTCTTACGAGAGGTTCTCTCGTATTGCGTAGTTGCTTACGCTACGGGAACACCCTTGCCAACGCCGTGCGCGCCCAGCATCCACTGAATGAGTCCCAGGGAGAGCCCGGGGAACGTGATAGCAGAGAGCCGGGCAGCCCGAAGAGGGCTAGCGCCGTACATAAGCACACACTAGGGGGTTAGGAGCGGCACGGCCGGTCCTAACTGACAACCTTGCATAGTGCAGCTCAACCAGTAGAGCTAAATCACAAAACGTAGCCCGCGCACAGATAGTGGGCTGGCATACGCGAGACTTAGACTGATAACACTTTCGCCTGCAAGGCGGGAACATCCAGGTTGTAAAACCTAACAAATGTGGAGGGGGAGGCCCAGCCTGCCGCTGCACAATTGTCATGAATGGGAATCCCGCTGGACCATGCCCACGACGAGGCCATGCCTCTAGTGGAATGAGCTCGAACGCCCAATGGGCACTGCAGGTCTTTAGACGCATAAGCAGCAGCAATAGCGTCCACTATCCATCTGGACAGGCTATGTTTCGAGGCGGCGAGACCCTTGGTGCGCCCACCAAACGAAACAAAGAGCTGATCCGAGCGCCTGAAAGCGGCGGACCGTGAAATGTAGTTTCTCAACGCCCTGACCGGGCAGAGGAGATTACTATCGGCCTCGCTGCCGTGCGTCGGCAGGGCTGAGAGGGAAATGACCTGTGCTCTGAAGGGAGTGCCCAAAATCTTTGGAACGTACCCATGCCTCGGTCTGAGAATGACTTTGGAGTCATTAGGTCCGAACTCGAGGCACGCGGCGTTAACAGATAACGCGTGAAGTTCTCCCACTCGTTTGACTGACGACAGAGCTATCAGAAAAACGGTTTTGAGCGTGAGGTATTTCATATCCACAGTTTCCAAGGGTTCGAAGGGATGCGCTCTCAGGGCCTCCAAGACCAGAGAGAGATCCCACATAGGAACCGAGGGGGGTCGCGGGGGGTTCATCCTCCTGGCTCCCCTAAGGAAGCGGATGACGAGCTCGTTCCTTCCTAATGCGCGGCCCTGCTCAGAAACAGAGAGCGCTGAAATGGCCGCAACATAGACTTTGAGCGTGGAGGGGGACCTGCCCGCGTCCAGTAGCTCTTGAAGGAAACACAGTATTCGCGATACCCCACATGTCTGTGGATCGAGCCCCTTAGCAGCCCCTTAGCAGTGGGGGGTGGTGATGGCGCAGTGGATAAGACACATGCCTTTGGTGTGAGAGACCCGGGTTCGAATCCACTGTGAGACACCAATGTGTCCCTGAGCAAGACACTTAACCCTAGTTGCTCCAGCGGCGTGCGACCTCTGACATGTATAGCAATTGTAAGTCGCTTTGGATAAAAGCGTCAGCTAAATGAATAAATGTAAATGTAAATGCACCATGTGTTAAACACTGACCATTTCGACATGTAGAGCCGCCTCGTAGAGGGGGCTCTAGATTGTATGATCGTGTTCATGACCCCGTCTGGCAGATCAGCGTGTAATCGTTGAGGCTCCACGCATGCAGAGACCAGCGCTCTGGATGGGGATGCCATATCGATCCGCGTGCTTGAGGGAGAAGGTCTCTCCTCACCGGTATCGGCCAGGGGGCTGAGTCTGCCAGCTGTATTAGATCCGGGAACCAAGCTTGGTTCTCCCAGCATGGGGCTATGAGGAGCACTGAGTGGCGCGCTTCCCTGATTCTCTCGATGACCTGAGGCAGCAGAGAGACCGGGGGAAAAGCGTACAACGGGCCGCTGGGCCAGATCTGGGCCAGCGCGTCCTCGTTCTTCGAGAAGAACTCTGGGCAGTGAGCGTTGTCTTTTGACGCAAAAAGGTCGACTTTCGCTTTGCCGAACCGCCGCCACAGTGACTGGACTGTTTGGGGGTGTAGAGACCACTCCCCAGGGGGAACGTTGTCCCTGGACAGCCTGTCGGGGCCCTCGTTCAGGTGGCCAGGCACATGCGCGGCTCTCAGCGAGCGCAGAGAGTGCTGAGCCCACACGAGGAGGCGTTCCGCCAGGGTGCAGAGCATCTTTGATCTGACACCGCCCTGGTGATTCACGTAGGCCACTACCGATGTATTGTCCGTGCGGACTAGAACATGGTGACCGTGGAGGAATGGGAGGAAGTGTTTGAGCGCTTTCTCGACCGCGAGCATCTCTAGACAGTTTATGTGTAGGAGATTCTCCTGGTCTGACCAGCGGCCATAGACCGGTCTGCCTTCGAAGAGCGCTCCCCAACCTAGGTTGGAAGCGTCTGTCGAGACAACTTTCCGGTGTGAAATCACTCCCATAGTCACTCCTGTGTGATACCATTCGGCTGCCAGCCAGGGCTGCAGGGCTGAAATGCAGCCCTGATTCACTCTGACTCGCAAGCCGCCGGCCGCCCAGGCTCGGTGGGGCACGCACATTTTCAGCCAGCGTTGGAGCGGGCGCATGCGCAGTAAACCCAGCTGGAGCACTGCTGCAGCTGAGGCCATATGCCCCAGGATACGCTGGAATGTCCTCAGCGGAACCCGGCTGCCTATTTGGAGGGATGCGGCGAGGAGGCGGATGCGGCGCGCGCGCTGCTCCGACAGTCTGGCCGTCATAGCCACCGAGTCCAGTTCTATTCCAAGAAAGGAAATTGACTGACGGGGTGATAGCGAGCTCTTGGTCCAGTTGACCGAGAGACCCAGCTCCTCCAGATGGCTGAGAAGCGCTGTTCTGTGAGACACAAGTTCCGTCTCTGACTGCGCTAGAATAAGCCAATCGTCCAGATAATTCAGTATTCGCATTCCCTGTTTCCTCAGGGGAGCGAGGGCCGTGTCCATGCATTTCGTAAATGTACGGGGTGCCAAAGACAGGCCGAACGGCAGGACTGTGTACTGATATACTCGACCCTCGAAGGCGAATCTCAAGAATGGCCTGTGACGGGGAGTTATCTGGATCTGAAAGTATGCATCTTTTAGATCGAGAGAGATAAACCAGTCTCCTGGGCGAATCTGCGCGAGGATTTTTCTGGTTGTGATCATTTTGAACGGCCGTCTCATGAGGGCTTTGTTCAGATGTCTCAGATCTAAAATAGGTCTGAACGCTCCGTCCTTCTTGGGCACGAGGAAGTAGCGGCTGTAAAAGCCCGACTCGCTCAAAGAAGGATGAACCTGTTCTATAGCCCCTTTGCGCAGCAGCTTCGCTATTTCTGCTTGAAGCAAGTGCGCAGCTTCTGAACTCACTCTCGTCTCCGTCTGTGCTGTATAGCGCGGAGGGCGACGAGCGAATTGAAGCGAATAGCCGTGTTTTATAGTTTTCAGCACCCATTCTGACGCGCCCTGAATCGCTTCCCATGCTTCCGCATGCATAGCTAGGGGTCGAATGGTCTCTGGGCTCAGATCGCCGCGCTGCGCGGGATGGGGAGCCTGTATCAGAGAGAAAGGCGCGGCGCGCGCGCCGCTGGTGCTCGAACACGGGGGCTGGTAAACAGTATTGGCCGACTGTACAGTGTTCAGTAGCTCTGTCCCATCGGATGGAGCGTGATTTGCTGTCAAACATCCCAGGCGCGAGAGTGGCGTGGGGATTATAATGTCTGCAAGTGAGTGCGCGTGCTCGTGAGCGGGCGCAGGGTTTACACTTATGACACGGCCAGTGTTTGGGAGCTTTAGAGGGTTCGTGACCCAAGGTAACTGGCTGGCAGAGCGAGCAGCGGGTAGGTGTGAGCACAAGGTTGTGGGCACATTTTCTACACTTAATACTCGAGCGGCTTGCGACCGCTTTATGAGAGAGCGCTCTGTACGCGTTACCATGGGGACCCTGTTTGTGTGAAGCAGTGAGCACATGGGAGTGGGCACATTTTCTACACTTATAACACCCTCGGCTTGAGCCGCTGTTGCCCGGGGTAACCGAGTGGCAGAGCGAGTTACAGGTAGATGTGAGCACAGAGTTGTGGGCACATTTACTACACTTATTACTCGAGCGGCGTGTGACCGCTTTATGAGAGAGCGCTCTGAACGCGTTACCATGGGGGCCGTGTTTGTGTGAAGCAGTGAGCACGTGGGAGTGGGCACATTTTCTACACTTACAACACCTTCGGCCGGAGCCGGAAAGCCCGAATTTACACTCTTTCTGAGATTTATTTGGGCCGCCGTAAAAACGGCGTTTGTGTGCAGGCGAACGAGTGGTATTACTGGCTCGTTGGCTGCGGTGTAAGATGCTGCAGTAGCCTGCACTGAGGGGACTGACAGAGCTGGGCGTTTTGATGGCGGTCCGGCCGCAGCGGGACTCAGCCATCTCTTCCTCCCTGCGGGTGCTAGGAGGACTTCGCGGGCTCAGACTTCAGCGTTATCTTGGGACGCGGACCCCGGGGGGGCGGCGGTCTGTGACGGCTGGTCGAGCACGACCTAGGGCGGCCGCCCTGGCGTCGCTGCGAAGTGGTTGGTGGCCGAGACGAGCGCTGTGTGGAGCTGCGCGCAGGAGGCTGAGCTTGAGAGCGGCCTGCGGCTGGGCTCGAGCGGCGAGGCAGGAAGAGATTCATAGCCTGCGACGCCTTCTGCACTTCAGAGAAGCGGTCCACAATCCCGCTGACCGCAGGGCCGAAGAGGCCGGTGGGCGAGAGCGGGGCGTTGAAGAAAACAGCGCGTTCTGACTCACTCATATCCGCCAGCGTCAACCATAAGTGTCTGTCGATGACGGTGAGCGCGGCCATAGATCTGCCGATGGCTTGTGCAGCGGTCTTGGTAGCACGGAGCGAAAGGTCCGTCGCGCTGCGCAGATCTGTCAAGGCTGTATGATCCGAGCCCTTCTCGTCCAATTCGCGGAGGAGGTCGGCTTGCAGGATCTGAAGAACAGCCATCGAGTGCAGGGCAGAAGCAGCTTGGCCGGAGGCGGCGAATGCGCGGCCGGCGAGAGCTGATGTGGTCCTGCAGGCTTTAGACGGCAGGGCAGACTTTGAGCGCCATCTAGCAGACGGCGGGCAAAGGTGCGTTGCCACCGCTTCCTCAACGGAAGGGATGCCGGTGTAGCCTTTCTCGGCGGCCCCGTCCACCTGGGAGAGAGCCGAGGAGACAGACGAGCGGAGTCTAGCGGAGAAGGGCGCGCTCCACGACTTCGATAGCTCCTCGTGGAGCTCAGGCAGGAAGGGTGCTGACCTAGAGGCTGGCGCTTGGCGGCGGCTAGGCAGAAAACACCCGTCGAGTCGGTTAGGCGCGGGCTCCTTGGGTGGGGACCAGTCCAATCCCAGTCGGTCGACCGCTTTGGTGAGGAGGCGGATAAGCTCCGCGTCGACACTGGAGCGGGACCTGCCAGACTCAGGAGTCGAGGAGGCGGAGCGGTGAGAGCCCGACCACTCCTCGCTGTCCGAAGCAAGCAGAGAGCAGCTGTCAGCGGCGTCATCTGCTTCATCCCCTGAGGCGACGGCAGTGCGGGCAGTAGCCGGCCGCTGCGCGTCGGTGAAGGGCGGGGGAGAAGGAGAAAGCGAGGCTCGCGGGAGGGGCTCCGGCGAGCGCTCAGCTATAACCACCGGCTCGGGAGGCCTTTGAGAGCGGCGTTTCTTCTTACGCGGCCCTGAAGAGGCAGCCGGGGAAGGTGGAGGATCGTCAAACATGGCGAGTCGAGCCCGCAGGGTCGACATCGGCAAGTCCTCACACTGTTCGCAGCCGCCCGAGGAGAGGGCGCGGGCTGCGTGGTCGAAGCCCAGGCAGAGAGCGCAAACCACGTGGCGGTCTCCATCGCTGAGCGGGGCTCTGCACGAGCCACAGGATGAGCGAGGCATTTGAAACAACGCCTCGCGCTCTTTTAGATGCTTTTAGATGTCGCGGGGCGAACACACAAACACATACAACACAGAGCAGTAAAGGATATAATCGCCGGATAGCGAAGCAGGCAGGGAAAGCTGAAGGCGGCGAAGGCGGCCGGCGTCCTCAGGCTGAGATCCACGGCGTGCTGGTCGCTTGTTTCGACGGCGGCTTCCTCAGAGAGCAGCAATGCTGAAAAGACAGAAATCAGAGAAGCAGCCTCCGAGCCCTGTTTATATACGCTAAGCCACACCCCTTTTCGCGGGCTGTGACGCATTAAGCGCGCCAAGCGCGCTCATTGGTCGTGACGTCACGCCAAGGGCTCAGCGGTAGGCTGCTGCAGTTGCCGCAGGGCAGCCAATGGGCACGCTAGTTAGCTTGCCCTAGGTCTGCAGGCTGCCGCACTGCGTTGACAAGATTATAAAAATCAAGGATAATTTTTGGCTTCAGTATCTCGAGAAAGAAAGGCTTTCCCGTAGCGTAAGCAACTACGCAATACGAGAGAACCTCTCGTAAGAGAACTTAATTTCCATCCGCGCATCTCTAATGCCTGCCTGTATCTTGCAGGCCATAAAGACACGCTTTGCATCCACGCTGGACAGCAAGGAGGCCCTGCTGGCTGAAGTGACCATTCCTAAATTCAAACTGCGCTGGATAAAAGATGAGACTAGAAAAGAGAGTAGGGTATAAACGGAGGTCGGAGCCAGCTGCAAGTGGGTGGAGCTTTAGCCGCAAGTGGGCTGTACAAACTTCCAGAGGATTTTGATTGGTTTATTTAGTATCACCTGTGTTGTAGTAGCTATTGGTTTATGCTCCACAGTTGGTGGCGGTAATGTGTAAGTTTTGTTGCGATCCATCAGAAAACAAAGAAGAAAACCGCTTTCACATGCCAGCGTGCCGTTGAGATGGGTAAGCTTGTTTTACAGTTTTTAGTTTTGTAAAAAAGCATTATAAGTTCTGAAAAAGACCATTTCATAATGGCGTGTTGATATATTAAAAAAGAATAAGGGTAAAGTGTATAAATAAATTGCTGTAGTTTTTTTTAGTAGCACACAAATTACAAAATCTGTACGTGCATGACAAGATCTTTAATTCATTCAATTTCTACAATTTTCTCTCCAGATTATGGATGCTGAAGACCATAATAAGGTATGTGGCAGTGTAAATTTTGTACGTTTTAGGACTGCATTGATTTTCAAATTGTAAATGTCTTAAACGTTTTGTAAATGGATTTGATATTAGAATACAACTCCTAACTTAATTGTACAATGCATGCAATTATTTTAAAATAATTTACTTGTTTTCATTGTAGTTATGCTTTTTTTCTGTGTAATCCACAATGTAATGTAATGTAATTCAAACATTTGTTTTAATATCATAATAATTATTTTATAAAATGTATTACTCATAACAATCAGTGAAATAAATGTGAAACGCATGTTATTGTGTTTTAGGTTCACTTATCAGTGAAATATGTGCAGGACACTCTTGAGGCATACCTGTGCCTCAAGTGCGCACAATTTCACTGTCCGCTTTGTCCTAAGGACAATATCAAATTTGATGAGGAATTTCAGGCAACAGGCCACCTTCAGTCCCATTTATCTTGGGTGGTAGTACATGGGAGTAAGTTGACCAAAATATTATTGTTATATTCACTATGAATAGGAGATCGTATCCAATCATTTTTGACAAAAGTTGCATTTTTTTAACTTTTTTTTAATAATACTTATTTCAGGTTTCAAAATCTATAAATGCCACCTCTTGTGTCGCAAAACAGCGCACTACCACTGTTGTTACTGTGACAAAACAGTAATACGTCGGACTGACTTCACCAAACACCTGCTTATTCATACAGCAAATAAGAGTGCAGGTGGACAAGCCACCAGGACTGTGGCTAATAACCAGGGGGAAAAGTCATTCACTCTGGTTCATGGACCAACTGACCAGCCATCGTCAATGGCCAGTGAGCGGAGGGACCAGCAGCCCACCATGGTCTGTGGACCAACTGACCAGCCATCAGCAATGGCCAGTGAGCGGAGGGACCAGCAGCCGACCATGGTCTGTGGACCAACTGACCAGCCATCAGCAATGGCCAGTCAGCGGAGGGACCAGCAGCCCACCATGGTCTGGTCTGTGGACCAACTGACCAGCCATCAGCAATGGCCAGTGAGCGGAGGGACCAGCAGCCCATAATAGTTTCTGGACCAACTGACCAGCCATCAGCAATGGCCAGTGAGCGGAGGGACCAGCAGCCGACCATGGTCTGTGGACCAACTGACCAGCCATCAGCAATGGCCAGTGAGCGGAGGGACCAGCAGCCCACCATGGTCTGGTCTGTGTATGATGTAGCAGGTAGGAGTGGGCATCAAGCATTTAGATGTTCTCACCTAAGGTCACTTGACTTTTGTTCAACTCCCTCAAACACCTGTCATCTTGAGGAGGACACACTGAGTGAGCTTGTAAAGCAAAGATGGTTTACAGAAAACAAGAAAGAGATGTGTCTTGCTCGACTAAAGGAGGCAACAGACCAAAGTGCTCCACTTGCTGTGGGTGTTAAAATTGGGCCACCCAAAAAGCATTATGTGTCTGTCTTGGAGAACAAACCATCATACTACAGTCGATTGGGAAGGGTGATGGTTATGTATGATGCCCAGAGAAACAGCTGGCATTGTCCCTGTGTTAATGCACGGATGTCTTGTCCACATAAGTATGTCGCAAAGTGGTTCCTTTTTCAAACTAATAGACAGCTTTTTAAATATGTCAAATCAACTGGAACAGAAGAAGATAACTTGGATGGTCATCAAGAAGGTGACAAGGAAAAGATGGAACAGCCGCTTGGACTTGGGAAAGAACTTTTGCGGAGAATTTTAAAGTATATCATGGATAAAAAACAGTATCCAACAAATTTTCCTGAAAATCTTTGCAGAGGAGTGTTTGATCCTCCCCCACCAAAGCATATTGTGCCATCAGAAAAGTTCTGCACTGAATGTGGTCATAACTTGCCTCTATATGACCCCATCCTTATCACAGCAAAAGCTAAGATTGTGACACTGACATGTGTTTATGAAGGTAAGTGTTATAAAAAAAAAATATTACAGCATGCTGTTATATTCACATCTATGTGTCTAATCAATTTATTCCTTTCAGGAATAAGCACATACTTAAGGAATGTCTAAGATGTGGAATGGAGTACCGTTACCAAGACTGGGAACATGGAATCCACAACTTTAACAATCATATTCTCATGAGTTTCCACTTGTGTTTGTATTTAAGGGCATCACTCCAGGTATGGTCCCTGTAGGCTACATTTTAAATGTGCCTTTATTCCTAAAAATTTAAGCTCTCTTTCTCTCTTTGTATATATTGTTTATTATACCTTCCCACAGTCCTAATTACTGCTTATTGTTACTAACTAACAATACCTGCCACAAAGTATAACACTTTTATATTTGTCTGTAGACTCATAATGCAGCAGGCAGAGTTTTCAAAGCAATGGAACTTGCATCTGGTTTAAAGCTTCCTTCACATAACCATCTGTTTCATGGTTACCTACATTTTGAAGCATTGGTGCAACATGACTACAAATATACATGCATCAATTGTGGCTCTCATCCCCCTGTGGTTATTATGGATCTTCATAAAAAGGGAGTTGTCAGTATGCCAGGTATGACAACATACACATTAACCCTCTGGGCTTCTTCGCCCGAAAACGGGCGAAAACTTGAACGTTTCGAATTGTTTCTTTTTTGCTATTTTTTTGCTTCATCGGATGGGGGTGAAACTTGGTGACTTTTCTTTTATTACCTATATGAACACACAAAAAAATCAAGGAGATGATTCTGATATGTTAAAGGGTCGTAAAAAAAAAAGTCACACTTAGCTTCCTCCCGCCCGAAAATGGGCGACATAGGAAATGAATGGGAAATACGAAAAAATAGGAAAACTCAGAAAAACTTTTGGTGGTACAAGCTACAGATCAGCCACTGTGCTGAAAAAAGTGTACAGCAATGAAGGGGTGACACTCTAAAACATCAAGAGTGCAAAAAAGACACCCTCCCCCCCCCCACACACACACACCCACACACACACACCCACACACACAAACACACACACACACACACACACACACACACACACACACACACACACACACACACAGAGAAATGAACTGGTAAGACTGAAACAGCAAATTTTGCCCCAAACTATATAAAAATTATATAATCATAATAACTCCAAAACTATAGCAAGGAGAGTCAAAAGGTAGGTATCGTTTGAAAGAACTCTTTTTAAATTTTTTGAAAATATAAATTACATTACATTTGGACATTGTCCCGCCAAGAAACGGTGGATAAAAGACAATATATATATATATATATAATTTTTATTATGATTTTGCATATCTTTCATATTTGTCATGGAATAACTCAGGAAGGAAATAAGGTAGGAGGAAAATTCTTTTTTAGTGAAGTCCCCCTACATGTTAGCTGCATCTGGATAAAAAATTAATAATTTTTGGATAAAGGAATCAAAAATTACAGCATTTTGAAAAGAGATAGCCTTTTTGTACAGTCTTTGACACCCCCTCATGGGCAATTTTTTCTCCATGAAGAATATCTTGTCATAAAAGCAATAGATTATGTTAATTTTGGGCTCATTTTAATTGTAATAATATGCTGTAAAAAATGAAGTGCCATTTTGAATTATCTGAGAATGTTTCATGAGCTGTATGATGTTTTTGACACATTGCAGTACATTATTTTATAGATTATGAAAAAAAGATAAATTCTATGTATCAGCAAATAACTCAGCAATACTTAAGAGTTTTTCAAAGTGGATACATTCACTGTAAAGTTCAGACTCTAAGCTTTCAAATGACATCAACTTTGTGTTTATCAAGGCAAGATTTTTGAAAAATATGGTAATAAATATTTTCGCAGATAGGTGGCGCCTGCTGGCGGTACACTTGGTTTTAGAGGGATTACTCAGCACTCGTTAGGAATTAATACATTTAATTAGATTACATTTAATTATTTTAATTGCATTAAAAAGCTGAGATTCTAAGCTTTAAAATGATATATAATTTGTGTTGTTCCATTCAGTGGTTGATTAGTAATAAATTGTTTTCTTTCCGAATGGGAATAAATCAAATAAATAAATAAAAAAGCTATAGGCCGCCTATGGGCGGTTATAGGACATGACACAAATTAATAAATTTTGAAGCCACTAGGTGGCGCTCTTCTCACTTGAAATATTTTTTTTTTTTAGGCCTGCACTCTAATTTGATGTGAAATGTTGCATTTATTGAAAAATAAAATAAAATAAATAAAATAAATATATATATATTAATTCTAATGGAAAAAATAGCTCATAAAAATTACATAATTAATGCAAAGTATCATAAAAAATTCTAAAAATTCTATATAATAATCAGAAAACATTATAGAACAAAACAATATTTGATTGGTTATCCTAGGACAAAGTTAAGTACAATTTTGAGGCTTCGCCCGTTTTCGGGCAGGAGGAAGCTAAGTGTGACCCAATTATGAAGAAGCCCAGAGGGTTAAAGCTATTCTGACAATGTTTGTTTTAGGCTTTGTTTGTATTTTGAGGAACAAAGAATGTTGGTTTTCCTTTTGCAGTGAGTGAGGTACCTGATCCAACCGAGTATACTGGGGAAGTTAATGTGAGAGACTTCTGGGAGTCTCTGTCCTTGAATATTATTTCCCTTGGGTTTGTGAAGGGTAAGACATGTTTTTTTCTTTGTCACTGAAGTAAATTGTACCTGCCTCTATTGAATGATTGATTAACAAACTGAAACAACATATATTTAAATGTTTTCTCATGTAGTTGGAGAGGAGAATCCATTTGTTAAGCCGACCTTTGGTTTTTGGGCACCGTGGATTGGACCAGAAACTCGAAAATCTGATGTGGTTTTAAACACAGAGTGGGAAAAAGTACACCGCCCAGCAAAAACAAAAGAGCAGGCCGAGCTAGACATCACTGAAGACAGACTTCTCGAGGAAGTCATGAAAATGAAGGTCAGGATTATTTGTAATATTTGTTGTCTGTGTGAATATGTATCATAGTTTTACTTATTTGTAAAAATTGGTTTCAACTTTACAGGTTGATGATGTCAAGAAACTGTGCAAAGCTTGTGGGGTGGATCCCTGTGGTTCAAAAACAGACCTTATCCTCAGGCTTCATAATGAAATTCAGAGTAGGAGTACTTATGATAAGATTTTTGAGAAAATCTGGGGTGCATCAGGTAAGGAACCATACTCTGATGTTTTTCAAATGAATTTAAAGAATTTATATATTTTTTTAAAAATTGATGGTTTTAGGAGGCTGGTCTGCAGTTATGTGCCCATGTGGAGTGGTATACAGCCTGAAATTCAACATGAGAGCGGAAAGTCCAAGAGACTATGTTGATATTTTACTGTCCTGGCAACATTTACCATTTATGATTTTGCCAGAGGTCTGGCAACACATGGGAATCTGAGGGACCCGTTGGTGTTGCCATTTGCTCCACATGAGGGAAGACTACTTAGCCCTACAGAAGAAAACATTTCTTTAGCCAAAGAGGGCAAGGTCAAGGTTAATCTTCCCTGGTTAACAGAGCCGCGAAATCCCCCTGATATCAATGGGCATCCTACAACAGGGAGTTCAGAGCATTATGTGCTATATGATAAACTGCATGAAACGAATGCGAATGATCCCAAGGATTTTTTAAGAAGAACTGCTCTGGTGCCAGAACTGGCTGGGAAGGTTAATACCCAAGTAGTAGAACAATTCTTTGCTCAAATGGAGAAAAACAACTACTTTCTCAACATGATGGCACCCAGCTCTCAGATCTTTCTAATTCGTAATATAGTCCACCATCACAACACCCAGCTTAACAGATCAAGGCTGGAGAAAATACAGAAGTCAATGGGAACCAGACAAACCTTCATGAACAAGAATGGGCAACTTATTATAGGTAACATGTCTGTGTTTGTAACATACTTTTTTGCATGAGCATGTGTACTATGATTTTTTTATTCTTTTTTTCCTTTTAGGTCTATCTCAAGATATCTCAAACGCTGACAATATTAAGGTTCTGCAAAAAGATGAGGCTATTACTAAACTGCAGAATGTGAGTGCTAGCTCCAGGTGCTGGCAACATCCATTGAGCACAGAACTACAGGAAAAGGTATCAAGTCAAGCCAGCTTTATAATATTGTACAAAATTTCAGAACAGCTTTAATGAAAATTATAACGTTATGTCTCATAATTTTACACTGAGAAGTTTAACGGCTGAGACATAGAATTATATACAGTATGTTAATTATATAAATTATCAACCAATTGAGATTTAACAATAATAATGAAAGGCCTATAGAAGATAGAATTGTAGTTAATATGAAAAATGTTGTTTTTATGTGTTTTCATTTTTAGGTTTCACGTGTACTGGATGAGGCCATGGATCCTAAGGAACATATTGTATGCGTTTATGGTGAAACACTTACCCGTGAGGACTTCTTGACATTAGGACTACAGAATTATGTAGAGGCTATGGTAAGACAATGGAGTAACCTGCACTCATGTGTTAGATGTGTAATTTGCATTATCATGGATTCATTTTTTGTGCCTCTTATGCAGATTCTGAATTCCTGTCTAAGGGTTATTGCACAAATTGGGTCCATAAGGGTATTGTAGTATTTACTACCAATGCACTACATATCAACAGTATAATATGTAAATTACAAAACAAACAAAAACATTGTGTAAATACTGTAAAATCAACTTTGTGTTACAGAACATTGACATCTGGGTGACCAGCAGTTACATTTCAGTGACTTGGTTACCACCGCTCTCTGCAAACCCATTGGACCATTTTTCTGTATGTTTTTTTTTTTCTGTGTATATACTTTTTTGTGTCTTTAAAGATTTATAACACTTTGTGTGTGGATAAATTATTCTTTAAAGGTGGACATTTGCAACAAAGATGTAATTTTACTTCCATCTTGGAAACCAGGCCTTTTAACTTGGGAACAAGGCCATTGGATGATTGCTGTAAGTTAATATTTCAAATGAGATCATACTTATGCTTTTAGTGCAAAGGGTTCATGAACTGTATCTGTTTTAGTCCCGGTATGCCATTTCTTGGGATTTCTCAAAAGTGGAGGTGCAGGCTAATTATAATTTAAAGTAATATTTTTATGTGAACAAAAGTTAAAAAAAAAAATGTAAACAATTTTTTCAATCCATTTAAAGTTGTCTTATTGAAAAGTTTGTTGCACAATAATAGGTAAAAGTGTTCTCGGACATTTTTCAGATGATGAAGCCAAAGCAAAGACAACTGTTCTTTCTTGACTCGCTCTGTGGCTCTGGTTTAAGTGATGCCAGATACATTCAATTATACAGGTCCTTCAAATGTTCACAACAGCAGTGTGGTAGTTCTGTTTTAAACCATACTGCTTGTTTGTTTTTGTTCCACTTATAACTTAAGGAATGAATTATTGTTACTATGTTTTACTAAGGTGAACATGAAACTGAATTCCAACTTATTGTACTTTTTTGATGCGAGTTAAACTTGTGTGTGTATATATCTATAACATCTATATTCACATAGAATCTATGTGAATATAATATCTATTCTGCTAATATCCATTCTGTACATGTGCACTGATCAGTCTCGCACAGCAAGAAAAGTACAACTGGGTCAATTTGGATCACATGTTCACGTCAAAATGTATGGTAGTTCAGTTTTAGACCATACTTTTTTTTTTTTTTAATCTTATTTAAAGGGTTAGTTCACCCAAAAATGAAAATTCTGTCAGTAATTACTCACCCTCATGTTGTTCCAACCGCGTAAGACCTTCGTTCATCTTCGGAACACAAATTAAGATATTTTTGATGAAATCTGAGCCATGTCTGAATCCTCCATAGGCTTCTATGTGACCGAAACTTGCTGGCCCAGAAAAGTTATTAAAGAGATCGTTAATATAGTCCAAGTGACTCCAGTGGCTCAATCTTAAGTTTATAAAGCAACGAGAATACTTTTTGTGCGCAAAAACAAAAAAAAAAATAACGACTTTATTCCGCTATTCATTTCCTTCTCTCTGGACCTCTAGTTGGTTCGCGTAGTGTTTTTGCGCAGCACGTCTGTGTACACGTCACCACGTAGGCTCACTATTGGCCGACGCCGGTCATGTGTGTGATGCGTGATGACGTGCAACACAGACGCGCAACGCAAAAACACTACGAGGCCCAGAGAGAAGGAAATGAATAGTGGAATAAAGTCATTATTTTTGTTTGTTTTTGCGCACAAAAAGTATTCTCGTCGCTTGATATACTTAAGATTGAGCCACTGGAGTCACTTGGACTATATTAACGATCTCTTTAATAACTTTTCTGGGCCAGCAAGTTTCGGTCACATAGCAGCCTATGGAGGATTCAGAAATGGCTCAGATTTCATCAAAAATATCTTAATTTGTGTTCCGAAGATGAACGAAGGTCTTACGCGGTTGGAACAACATGAGGGTGAGTAATTACTGACAGAATTTTCATTTTTGGGTGAACTAACCCTTTAACTTACTGTTTGTTCATTCGTTCATTCATGTTGTTCCAACCCAACTGTTCAAAATTAATTTCCATGCTTGCAAGTAAGCGTTGTTGCAAAATTCCTCTTAGTTCCATTAATCCAGCCAGGTAGCCGCACACTGCCTTGCTAGCACTGGTATTTCCTTAAAGAACAATATTTTTGCTCATCTTTATTCATTTTTCATATACCTCTTTTTTTTTTTCTTTTTTTTTTTTATTGATAGAGAGCTTGTCCAAAAAATTGCACCAGGACTATGGTCGGAGACTGTCCTAAATGACATTACGGTGGGATTTTTATTTTTATTTTTTTATGTTCCACATGACTATGATCACAGCTTCTGCTGTAATGTATAAAGTTCTTAATTTACAAGTTGTTGTGTGTTTATCATATCAATTAATTTATGGTGTGTTTGATTTCATTACTAGGACAATGCAAGACAAAGGCTGTCAAATAACTGTGGAGTGTTTGTCTTGATGGCAAGTACAGAATATGTAAATGAGGAACATCGAGGTGTAATCAATTGCTGTTACCCATTTAACTTTTTTTGTGTTTCTTTGCATATTATAGTATGCACTGTATGTTGTTCTGGGACAGAAGTTTGACTTCACTGAAGTAAGTATTTATTTTTTGTAGCTATATGCATTTTAATATAATTGAAAATTATACTAATTCATTACTTTATGTACACAGCTAAACATGAAGAACATAAGAAAATGGTGGTGTGCCATCTTGCTTGAAAATTTCTCTTTAGAGTAAGTGTGAAAAAATTAGCTGTACTTTTAACATGTGGTGTTTTTAAGAAACCCTTAAAGAAGTGAAGAAATCTTGTTTACTCTGTAAACTGTTTTGGGAAGTCGGAACGGAATGATTTAGTGACTCGCTCATAACACTATTTCAGTAAAAATATATTATGCAGACCCTTTGTGTGAAAAGGAGTAGCAAAGTGTTTCAGTGATGATACAAATCAGCAGGTGTAAGCACTACTTGCTCTATCAAACTCCTTTAATATCTGTTCTTAATACTATTAGGGGTTGGCAAGATTTTGAAATGTTGTTGTATTCATTGTAGGGCTGTGTTGAAAAAATCGATTCACCGATTCTGAATCGATTTTCATATTAATTTCTAAAGATCGATCCGTAACTCAGAGGATCGATTTTCCCCGTGAACTTTAACTTGCCGCGTTATTGAATTCACGCATGCGCGCGAGGTGGAAGGACATTAAAACAACGTCAGTAACGTTAAGCAAGCGGTTGCTTTGAAAACTCCAGAAACGCTCAAAGCTGCGATCTGGCAACATTTTGGGTTCAGAAGCAATGCAGAGAACGAGCTTGACAAAAGCAAATGTTTTCTAAAGGTTTTGTAAGTTCAAATTGTATTTACATTCTGTGTAATAGAGATGCGCGGTTGGCGGTTACAGCCGCGGACTCCGCGGATAAACCGTGGATCGGACGGATGACGTGACGAAAAATGATATTTTAATTAAATTCGGATGGGTGGCGGGCGGTTAACCAATCAAATAAAAAATATATGCATACATTAAGCGGATGGCGGGCGGGTGCGGTTTTAAAAATTGGTCAAAAACGTTGGTGCGGACGGATGAGTTTTGTTTTGTGATGCGGTTGAAATAATAGCCCATCCGCGCATCTCTACTGTGTAATGTTGTCTGTTTACTGTGAAGCCAGTAACCAACAATCTGTTTACATTTGCACTGGCTTAGAACAAATGTGTTCTAAATGTT
This sequence comes from Scardinius erythrophthalmus, assembly GCF_964197995.2. Classification (NCBI taxonomy): domain Eukaryota; kingdom Metazoa; phylum Chordata; class Actinopteri; order Cypriniformes; family Leuciscidae; genus Scardinius; species Scardinius erythrophthalmus. Next base: position 29,743,349 of record NC_138224.1, read on the forward strand.
GATCATTAAAATAAAAAATAAAGGTGCATTTGCATCTGAACTGTAGCAGCTTTTTGGAAAATTCTTAAAGGGACAATAAGTAACTTTTTAGGTATTTTATTATCTAAAATCAATATTTTTATTCATAAATATGTCCTCAATGGTGTCCAAATACCTCTGCCAATGATCTGACTTATCCTCGTAAACGAAGAATTTATTATCTTTATATACATGGGACGGGTAGGTCCACGGAGGCTTCCATGTAGTTCCGCCATCTTGAAAAACTATAATAGCAGAGAGGGACAAAAAGTACTAGGCCAACGCGTTTCCACAACGCGTTTTCGTTCAGAGCCCGCGTCAAGTGACTGAAACCAGCAGAAACGGAGCAGAGCAGTGAGAGGCGCTTTTGTCACTGCCCCGGCAAGTTTAAAAGGCTGCACTGCACGGTTAAGTCAAAGGATAACGAGTCCTCTTAGTCGAAAAACTCCACAATAAGACCGTAAAAGGAAACGTGATCGGAGATTACAAAAACAAGGGTTATTAGCTATAATGTCGGGATAGCTAATGCAGGAGAAAGCTTTTAAAAGAGACGCTGAAGTTGCCTGCTTTCTTCTCGACAGGTAAGTCAATGTTAAGGTCTTAATTACAGGCTTTTTATTTTTTATTAGCCTATATAGACCAGCGTTTCCCAGCGGGAAACTGTGTAAAAAAAACAAATCTTTACCATCAATCTCGGATCGTCGGAAGTCTCTAATAACAACAAATAATGCGCACAAATTTATAATACAAATGCAAATCATAAGTTTTTGGCGTTGAATTGCGGAGGTTGCGCTTGCATGTGATTTTATTCCCGTGCCTCATTCCCAGTGCGTCCACATAAAGCTGCCTATTTTTCATTGATGCGCTTACAGTCAAATACACACGAATTGTCACAACGTCCGTCTTGCCGCGTATTCACATCGGTTGTGCTGCTGTCAACGCAACGCGTGCGATTAATATTTTTCAATTTAACACGTTAAAAATATTTAACGCAATTAAAGCAGCATTTTTTTCTGTCATCCTTTGGCTAGCGTTACATTATATAATCACGTTCTTCTTCATGCAAATGCTTCTAACCATGCAAGCGAGAAAATACAAAAGAGAATGCACTCTGTCTGTGATGCTGACACGACGCGCGCCAGACTCGACTTCTCTTTCGAGCTTTCGCTTTGAGTATCCTCATGAGAGCAGTCTTAAATTAGTTAAATAAAGTCTTAAATGAACGTTAAGAGTTGTGAGAAAATGGGACGCTTGTGGGATCCACATGTGACAGTGCAGCAGTGACATCAGAATCAAATAACACTTCATTCATAAAAAGATGCCATTAAACAATTATTTGAAATATACTGTCTTTATGATGTTTCTACATTAATTTGGAGATTTACTGTGAAATTATTAGGCTACATAAAATGTAGTAAAAACAAGCTATCTTGTGCAATTATAACAAAATTATATATTATATAAAATTAAAAATGTTTAATTCATTCATTCATTTGTAACATGCATGAACGAAGAAAAAAAAAAAGGAACAGGAAGAAGAAAATCTTATGGTAGCCTACCTGTCATTTATTTGTGCACATCAAAAAAAAAAAAAAAAAAAAAAAAAAACCAGCACATTTCAAAGTATAGTATCAAAGTAGTATCGTGACAACACTAGTGTAGGGTGCCACACATTTTTTTTTAAATTTCAAAGGGTGCCTTGACTGAAAAAAGGTTGGGAAACACTGATATAGACAGAAGAACATAGTTAAAAGTTAAACAGGCTCTTTGATGAATAGCAGCTATTGAGTAAAGTAGAGATGGTCCTATAAACAAGGTTGTAAGTTTTGTTTGTTCAAAACTGTAACATTCGTTTGTTCGTTGTGTCAAGTTGTAGTTTGTTTGAAATAACAAACCAGTTCACCAGAAGGAAAACTCGACGAGGTGCTATTAGAAGACATCCTGTCAAAGCTTTTTGGTACATATCGCTTACCGTAGATGCAACGCGCATTTGAAAACGCGAGGCGCTGGAGAGCAAAATTAGTTTGATTGCAAAATACAAATTCACCACTAGATGGGAGTAATTCTTACTTACTGCCCCTTTAATGTCATTTTTAATAATACATAAGGTTCGCGTCTAAATAATCGGTCTACTGCTGCTGATATACCTCTGCGTCCTCGGTCGTCTACACCAGTGCAAGTTTGTGAAAGCAGTTGTATCAACACTCTGGAAGGGGGATTGTTCTTTACAACCAATACTCCATTAATTTGCAGTTGAATGTCTATAATAAAAGTATCAATATGTTGCATAACTACAGTCCTGTAATTCAGGTAACAGCTGGAAAAAAATGCTTTTTTCAAAAACCATTATCTAAATCTCGAAGATCGGATCGGATCGAATCGAATAATGATAATCGATTCAAGATCTTGAGAATCGGAATCGAATCGATTCTTGAAATTTGAATCGAAACCCAGCCCTAATTCATTGGTAAATAAGGTTTTTTTTTTAAATATTTAAAATTGGACCATTAATTATATTTTTTTTTTTTGTATTTACAAAAGTCTTTACTGTAATTTGTGATCAATGTAATGCATCCTTGCATTCAATTAATTTTGATATTGTACTTGTTCTATTGCTTACTTTATTTGTTTTTGTTGCATGACAATCAAATTGTGGAAGACATGGGAGAAAGAGAAAACGAGCTGTTGTAGCTGGTATTGTCAGCTTTTTATATTTTGCTGATATATTTTTTGTCAAATTAAAAATTAATGGATAATTTTATCACTTTTTTTTATTCTAATCCTCTTTCAGAAGAAGAAGAATGCTCTGCACTCCCTGAAATCAATGGGAAGAAAAAAACTGAACTTGCATATGAAAGTAAGAACTTTGATATGAAACAAAATACATATACTATGCTGGGTTTCAAATTATGTTACTATAATATTGGTCAGCTAATTTTAAATTACTTCATTTTAGCAGACCAAACCCCAGTTGTGCCGTCTGTTTTTAGCAAGGTATGCATAATCAATTTTAATGATGATTTAAAATGTATCATAGAACAATTTTAATCCACTTATATTTTTCTTTAAGGATGAGCTGTTAAAAGATGATGACCCTCCATCATGCTTCATCCTCAAGGTAGTTGAATAATGTTATATAATGTGCTTTTTAACATTTTTTTAACAGCCTGTGCTAACTGTTGCTATCTTTTCAGTTAGGAGTGTTGCTGAAGAACATACTTCTTGAAGTTGTTCTTCAAGAAGGAGATGCTGCCTACATGCCCCTGTCATTGACCTGCTCAAGATTCAGGGACATAGTTGTGGATGACAGTTTCAAGAAGCAGGCACACTTCTTATGGCTAGAAAGTAAATATTGACATTAAAAAATAAAACGCATAACAAGAACATCATTGATAATGTTAAATGTTATGTTAATTTTTTTTTTCACCTCAGGTGTTTCATGCTGGAAAAACAAGTCGTCTCACTACAAACAGCTCATGTACTCAATCTCCACTTATTTGGAGTGTGGGTTTGAGTACAAATGCTGCACACCTGGTACGTTTTGTGAAACTTCGTGATGAAAAAACTAGCTGTTAGTCTAAAGGAAAACTAAAAATATAATTTACTTGTGTCATCCCTTGGAGTTTAAAAGTTCTGGACACATTCACTTGCATGGCATGGACCTACAGAGCTGAGAAATTATTCTTAATGTTTGTATATGTTCAATGTCAACTATAAACCCTAGTACTTATTGTGCTTCTTGTGTATCCACCAGGTTATGCTGGGAAGGGAAAGCGAGGCGAGCTCCAGGGCATTTACTCAGAGACCTTCTACCCTGGATTTTGCAGTTTTCACTGCATGCAGATCTGTTCTAATGAGCTGATATAGTGTCCTTACAAATAACAAAAAAAAAGACTAAAAATAATCAAACAAAATGAACACTTTTGCAATTAATTCTGAGTGACTTGTACATGATTTTATTCATTGAAAAAAAATAATGTATCCACCCTGAGATTTAAATGTAATATATGTGTAACACGTTCAGAAGAACATTAGTCTGCTATTAAAAAAAAATATGCAGTAAAGATGGATGGTAACTTTTTTTTTTACATTAGCCACATGTTTTTCATGTATTTACACATTCACTTCACTGAGTCCAATTGCATCACAATTTAATATGTTCATTTACTTGATACTGTAGAATTGTAGAATATGTAGCTAATATTCAGAAATATGCTTGAATAAGGAACACCATCACTTTAAGTATGGTAAAAGGTGTAAAGACGTGACTTCATCATTGACAGTGAGTGGAATTGGACACACACACAATAATAACAAAGCTTTAAGAAATCAGACCATGATGAGGAACGTAATATTTTATCGTTTATTTTCATTACTGTCGCTACTTCCTGCTATACTCATTCACCGCCGTCCTCTGCAATGACAGCTTGGGGATTTCCGCATAAGCTCCTCCCACTTGCGGCGTAAACTCCTCCTACTTGCACATTTGTGAAACCCCTCCTACTTGCGTCATAAGCTCCTCCCACTTGTGGCGTAAGCTCCTCCCACCTGCAGGTCTCCGGGCTGCAGCGATACATACATGGGAAAAGACGCCGCCAAGGTGCTGCTTGCTGCCGAGTGCCTTTTCATTTACAGAGGACAGACAGGTCTCAGAGACGGTGGACACTGAAATTGCTGAGTATTTTAAGTCAGGTGTCGAGATCGATATGTTGAACAAGTTCCCCAGGATCAAGACAGTGTTTCTGCGCTTCAATACCCCACCACCCTCCAGCGCACCCAAGGAGAGGCTTTTCAGCCTCGGGAGTCTCGTTCTTACTCCCAGGAGAAATCGACTGTCGGACAAACGTTTCGAAAATCTGCTTCTGCTACGTTTTAATCACTACTTTGAAGAGTAAATGTAAGAGGACTGTGTTAAAGCGAATTTAGGCTTGTGAGTGACACTTTAATAATAATTAGGCTAGTTCGGCTATTAAGCGATTTGTAGGGTTGCCACCTTTGATTTGTGAAAAACCGGGACACTTTTTTGGGGGGGTGTGGGGGGGGGGGGTGGGGGGTTGGCAGTCAACCCTTATTTGCAAATATACTTTCTTAACAGTTACCTATATTTGTCCTGCTCTCCCTGACGTAGATGCTCTTCCTGACGTAGAGGCACTCCCTAACATAGATGCACTCCCTGGCATACATGCACTCACTCTGGACTCCTTTCTACATTAAATACATACATTAAATACACTTTTGTATAAACATTGTGTAAACATATACTGTATAATTATAATCTAATATAAAATCTAATCATTTGTAGAAAGATAGGCTATACTCTTTAGCAATTAAAACATGATTACATGTATTATAATAGATTATAAACAACTTTGTTTTGTTTTTGTTAACTTAGTAAATTTGGGCAACCTAAGACTGACATTTCTCACCTCTTTTTCCATGTGTATTTCTCATCCCTTTTTGCTGCCTGCAGAAGTCCCGGCTGTCCCTCAATGAATGCTTTAAACTCCAAGCATGATAATTTAAAGTTTAATCTAACTTGAAGTTCAGCTTTGACCAACCCCACTGACATCCTGTTCCTTTTGTCTGACCAGACATCCTCCATGTGGCTAAATACACGCTCAGCATAGGCGTTGCTGACAGGGACAGAAAAAACAAATGATACCACTTTGAGCAATTCAGTTGCTGCTTTCTCCTTCTTGAAAAAAAAGCCCATTTCTTGTCTGGTGCCAGCTCTTCTGGGATGCTTTCAAATACATCGTTCAGTACAGTGTAGTCCTGATACAGTTTGTCTTCGTCAATGCTCACAGCTAATTTGTCGACCAGACGCTCGAGAGCATCCCATTCCATTGGACCACTCAGTCGCAGACAGCTAGCGTTAGACATAACTGGATCATCAAAATCAAAGTTAGCCTCCAGGTATTGAACAGCCTTTTCAAAGAAGCTGTCGACCAGTGTTGCAAACTCCGTTTGGTCTCTTGCACTTAGTTTTCGGAATGCTTGCTTTGTTTTACTACCATAAAATCTGTCTGCACGACGCGAGATTAGTTGGCTGCGCAATCGGCTAATTACTCCGTGAACATCCAGTAGAGTAGCACTCTCATTTTCCAACTTCCGAATTGTGCTGTCAAATTCCTGCATTACATTGTGCATGAGCAACAGGAAACATCCAGACACTGTCACATCATCCTCATCATTGCTGTTGGCAGCATCAGCACCACTTCTGCATACAACCTTCCAGATAATGTCAGGACAATCCTTCTTTCCCAGTGACAAAAAATAAGAAGTGAGGGCAGGCCAACACTCCAGGATCCGCTGAATTGCAGGCAACAGAGATAACCAACGGGTTGGAACATGCCTCAGTATCTCTGTACTGTACTGAAGTAAACTCGCAAAACTCTTTCAGAGATTCTACTTTTTTGGCTGAGCATGAGAATTCACTGTAGATTTTTAGGACAATGGATTCAACATCATATCCTGCAGCGCTGAGAATTCTGTTTGCGTTTTTCAGGGTGTTGTGGATCAAGTGGCATTTGCAGTTGCCCTTTACGATGTGTGGACTGACTTCTTTCAGTTTTTGATAAACAGAATTATGCTTGCCAAAATTTACAGATGCATTGTCAGCACCATATGCACTTATCTGGCTGGCACACAAGCCATTTGTTTCTGTGATATCCAAAATTTGTTCATAAATAGCTCTGCTGGTTTCATGGGGGTCTTCGTAAAATTCCAATAGCCCATATTTAACACCCTCGTCTTCGTGGAAATATTGGATTGTGTATGGAAATAGTTTGGCGCTCCCCGAGTTTGATGCATCAAAGCAGACAGAAAAATATGGGGTACGTTTCAGTTCTGTAGCTAAACGCTCCTGACTGTAAGGTGCTAGGACGTTTTGAACTAAAGCTTCACTTTTTGTTCTTCCACATGACATTTTTGTGGCAATACTTGAGTCATGAAAGATTTTCGCACTTACTTTATTACCACAGTCTGTAGATAAGTAGCTGTGGCCGTGAAGCACTCCGTGGTATACACTGCTAAGCTCCGCTACTGCTATCCTGTCTTCCTCTGCTGAACCTTTCTTTGTCATAAACGTTGCAATGGCTAGATTTTTGCGTTTGCTTAATGCAAAACTCTGGTGCTTCTTTGTTTTTGCATTATTTTCCAGCGCTGTTTTTCCTTCATATTTAACTGAAATTTTGGCAGGACACAAAACACAGGTAGCAGAAAACGGGTCTCCTTGGGTGGGCCTTACCCAATCAGAAAAGTTTTCTCTTTTCGCCCAGTCCGAGTTGTAGGTTGTAAATCGTTTTTTCTTTGACACTGGTGGCTCATCCGTCTCTCCCCCCATTTTACAAAACTGAGTTGATAGAACGTTTCAAAAAAGCTAGCTAGTAACTGAAGAACTCACACTGTTTCATCCTGGATTGTGTGCGTGGATTGGAATGGATGGATGCGCGGAACGACAGCACAGGCAGTTGCTAGGCGATAAGTTGAGCTTCCAATCAAATAAAAGTAAACGCCTGGCATTGGCCAATCCACTGTTTGTTTACCCGTTTTTACCCGTTTACGGACACAGGTATGGAAGTAAAATAATGTCAAATGTTTTTGAAATAAAAAGCCTGTTGAATTGCACTACTTGAAAAAAAAATAGGCATTGCATTAACCATGCTTGCATTTTAATGCATTGTATTTTTAGGGCTTGCATTTTTATGGGCTGAAATTTAACATAGTTGAATATTTAAGCTGTGAATATTTCAATTAAAAACATTTCAAACACATTTTCATTATTAAAAATTCAATAACCCATATTCACCTTTCATATTTCACTTCAAAATATTCAAACTGTTTAAAAATACAACCTATAATATTCAACAGGCAATTTTCGGTCCATTTTATTTCGCTTTGCAAAATTCGCTTCCACAAATTCAGTGGTTCAAATTCGACAGTAAATTCAACGGAACTGCAGGAAAAGCAATAGACTACCGAGATACTCTCCATCTGCTGTTAGTCAACCTCACCAGCAGGTGGTGCAAAAGCGCGTGTTGTTGACGAAGACAGAGCAACAGTTAGAGCAAGCCATTCATTCATAAAATGAAAATGAGCTGTGTCAGTATATATGCGGAAAAGATGATAAAGACACAAAAGCTGTGTTTATGTTTCATTCAATAACTTGTTACTTTCCCTGTGTAGCATGTCATCAGCTTTCTCTACATGAACAGGATTATAATCGGTTTCCCTCAATATACCTCACACTCGAGGATTCCCCTTCTGTCGGGACAAAACGCTTAACGTAGTTTATGGACTAATACAGAGATATAAAAGACCAAACTTGCACCTTATTGGGGATGTAGGCTGTAGGCTACTATATAGGCTAGATGGACTAAGAATATGAACGTAACGTGCAAAGTTTCATGCTGAGCGTTTCGTGATATACTGGCATAAAATCAACACTTGATCAATACTAACACTTTCTCCTCTCTTTTTTCTCTCTCTCTCTCTCTCTCTCTCTCTACAGTATATATATATATATATATATATATATATATATATATATATATATACATATATATATATAGTATAGGCTATGCCTACGTGTATTGCATTAGCTTAAACTGGGAAGAGTCATAGCACTTGCATATTGTTGTCCTCCTATTGTTAGTTTAACTGTAAATCGCTTTGGATAAAAGCGTCTGCTAAATAAATGACTAAATGTAGCCTAATAAATGTAAAATTGGCTTGACTTTGGACATTCGCACATTTAGGGACCGTCTCAAAAGTTGCATAAAACACTGGCATACACGTTTCTAACTTCAATAGCAAACTTTAATTTATTTGAATAAATATCAAAAATCCAAAGGGTGCGCATTATGCCCGACACTACATGAACACTTTACAGTTGGTTTTATGACTGTAAGTCGTTCTATTCAAATGCTAGTATTCAAATGAAGTTAGAAACGTGTATACCAAATAGTACACTTTAGAGACGGTCCCTAAATGTGCGAATGTCCAACGTCAATGCCAGTCTATCACAGGGAAACGCTCAGCATTAAACTTTGCGCGTTATTCTGAGTCAATCTGCTTGCCTGCGAGTTTGGTCTTTTATATCACTGTAATTAGTTCATTAAGCTATACGTTAAGCGTTTTATATGTCCAGCAGGGGAATCCTTAAGTATTGAGGGAAACCCTAATAGCTTGCATGCAGCACATCGCCACAATATAAAGTTAAGGCAACTAAACAACCAAGAGAAATATGCCAATCTCAAAAAATGTCAATCTCAAAAAGGTAATATTGGATCTGTATATCCGCATCGGGGAATAACATTATAATCTTGTTCACGGTAGAGAAAGATGCTTGTAGGCTACACAGGCAAAGTAACCGTGAAGACACTGAATTTAACATAAAACCGCCGTCATAATAATCACAAATACACTTGCATTGCTGTTAAATGAGTTTTATGAATGAATGGCTTGCTCTAACTGTTGCTCTGTCTTCGTCAACAACACGCGCTTTTGCACCACCTGCTGGTGAGGTTGACTAACAGCAGATGGAGAGTATCTCGGTAGTCTATTGCTTTTCCTGCAGTTCCGTTGAATTTACTGTCGAATTTGAACCACTGAATTTGTGGAAGCGAATTTTGCAAAGCGAAATAAAATGGACCGAAAATTGCCTGTTGAATATTATAGGTTGTATTTTTAAACAGTTTGAATATTTTGGAAGTGAAATATGAAAGGTGAATATGGATTATTGAATTTTTAATAATGAAAATGTGTTTGAAATGTTTTTAATTGAAATATTCACAGCTTAAATATTCAACCATGCTGAATTTCAGCCCATAAAAATGCAAGCCCTAAAAATACAATGCATTAAAATGCAAGCATGATTAATGCAATGCCTATTTTTTTTCAAGTAGTGCAATTCAACAGGCTTTTTGTTTCAAAAACATTTGACATTATTTTACTTCCATACACAGGATTGGATGTACACAACCATGAAGAAAAAACGGTTTAATTTGAAACCAGGAAATTCGACTTTAGAAATACATTTTCACAAAAAAACGGGACAATTCGTGTCCCGGGAAAGAATATAAATTTTCCGGGACTGTCGCTCAAAAAAGAGAACAATCCCTGGAAAACCGGGACGGGTGGCAACCCTAGCGATTTGTCATTTGCCTGTGTGGCAGTGAAGGATTTAATTTGGTTTGTTATCATTTTTGTTTGACAGGCAGCTGTTAATTTCTGTTAGATCGTTGGCTGGTTGTTCATTTCTAAATGGATTTAAATCTGCAAGCCTGTTTACCCCAGGTTGTGTTTACAAGTAAGCACACTTGTACTTTGATAACTGCATTATTTAGAGTTAAAGAAAAAATCAGGAGTTATCTTGTATGGTGCTCATATACAGTAGCCTATCTTACGCTACCCGGGCTGGGTAGGTGCGAATTTTGATTAATAATATGTTCTGTGATAATAAATAAATAAAACGCCATGTGGAATAGCCTATTGCTGACTGTCTTTCCTGTTATTGTTATCCTGCAGTGTTAATTTAGTCGGATTACTGTCATTATTCATTGTCAGGAGTCACGACTTCTAGGTGCATTTAAAGGGGCCGGGGGTTGTGTCTGGCAATTAAGCTGCAGCGTGTGAGCCGCTGCAAACGGCTTTTAATTTTTGGTAACGCATGAGTACTCTAACGCGTTACTTTTATGAAAAGGTAACGCTGTATCATAACTGATTACTTTTAATTGATGGTAACGTTGTAACCTAATTAACTACTTTCCAAAGTAACTATACCCAACACTGAGCACAATCATATGATGGTGCGGCAGTTATGAGTGGGGCTGTAGGTGGTGTACAAGCCAGATTCAAAACAAACCATCCAGAGGCCATTTATGTGCACTGCTATGCGCATCAGCTCAACCTAGTTTTATGTCACACCTGTCAGGCCATACCGGAGGCCAAGGATCTCTTTGACCTACTGCAAAGTGTGTACTCATTTTTCAGTGTTTCACTTGTAAACCATCACAAATTTAGAGATGTTCAAAATCAGCTTGAGTTACAGCCACCTGAACTTGTCCAGCTTTCAAAAGACCCGCTGGTCAAGCCAGTTGCGGTCTGTAAATGCCATCTTAGAGAATCTCCCTGCAGTTCTTCAGTGTCTTTCCAGAATCAACAACTCCATGGCAGTAGGACTCCATGCCAAACTTAGCAGATTCTCCACAGTATACCTATTGATAATGTTCAAGACTTTTCTGTCTGTAACTGAGAACCTGCACAAATATCTGCAATGTGAAACAGTAGACCTTGCTAAGACTGTTGAGTACAAAGGAGCTGTGTGTGACACTCTAAAGCAGATGCACACATATGAAAAGGCTACTATGCTTTATTATGAGACTGTCAGGACCATTTGTGCAGCAAATCAGATCCCAGAGCCATGTGCTGCTACTAGACAAAGGCAGAAGCAGAAACGCATGGAGGTTTATGTAGTGGAATCTAGTTGTGGAGCAGTGAGTGACCTCAGTGATGCAGAGAAGCTAAAAAGAAACCTGTTTCTTCCTTGCCTTGACAGAATGGTTGCTGAGATGGATCAACACTTTTCATCTCTTAATAACCAAATTTCGAGAGGTGTTCAGGCCTGTAATTCTGGATCAGATAGCTTTTTTTGTGAGGAGCACCTCCGAGGTCTGGCAGATCATTACAATGTTGATCTAAAATTGGAGGAGGTTTTAGTGGCTAAAAACTATCTGGTTCACAAAAAGGAAAGCCTTTCAAATATGCAATGTGTTTTAAATTTGCTGGATAAAGTCATGTTCCCAATCCCAACCTTGACACAGGTTATGCAGATCTCTCTTAAAATCCCAGTCAATAGCTGTAGTTGTGAGCGGTCATTCAGTGTGCTGAGACGGCGCCACACTTGGCTGAGGTTTACAATGGGACAAGACAGGCTTCACCATCTAGCTCTCTCTAATCGGTTGAGAGGGAAGTACTTGGTAAATTGAGTCAGAGTCAAGTGATTTTGCCAAAATGAAGCATAGGCGGTACAGTTTAATGCACAAAAAATTAATCAACTTAGTTTGGACTTGGCTGGTGAGCTTTGTTTTCTTTTAGAATATACATGCTCTTTATTTTATATATATATTTACTCATATATTAACTCTTTATTGATTTATTGAAATGTTGTAATTGTAAATTCTTGAAAAATATATAGGCTAATTATTCATTATTTACATTGTGTAATGTAGAAGAATGCAAATGTGCAAGAAAGTTTTCCCTCGTTTTCAAGTTTAAAGTTTTCAAGTTTTCTATTTTCATATACAGTGTGTATTTCTTTTATGCCACAAAAAAAAAAAATCATATATATTGAAGATACTAACTAATAAATATTTTCATAAACATTACAGTTTTTTCAATTTGCTTACACACTAAAAGTGGAACTTGAGGCTCACTCAGTGAAACCATTCACTCATGTACTGAATCTTCAGACCAAGTCTGCAAAACTGCAAGCACATTATGCGCTTTACAGTCAGTTTGAAATTGAAAAAAAAAAAACTTTTTGCAAACCTCTAAACACAGTTTTCTACATGCCACACTCATTTAATGACGACCTACACCCAATGATCATGTGTGAAAACACTTATACATAAATTGATCACATAGAGATCAAAACTCAGTTTTGAGAAAGAATATATATATATATATATATATATATATATATATATATATATATATATATATATATATATATATATATATATATGTGTGTGTGTGTGTGTGTGTGTGTGTGTGTGTGTGTGTGTGTGTGTGTGTAGGTCCGTATATATACATATATGAGCTACAATATATTGTTTCACAGCAGCTTCACAATAGTAACAAATTAAAAAAATCGCCTGAGAAGCAGCTTGGCCAACAAGTCAATAGTGTCAATATTCAGTTAATAGTCACTTCAGTGTTGATTCAGTTCAGTTCAATAACTGTAACATTCATCAAACATACTGTATAATATATACAGTGTATTTGTGCACATACTGTACATGTATGTGTGACAAACTCCTATACACTCTGAACAATCAAAAGACACAAGATAGTAGTGTTTTACATAATTCATATATGTGTGTAGTTTGGTGTGTATGTGGGCTAATCATTTTATATTTGTGTGTAGAGTCACTACGCAAAAACAAAATTTTTGGAAGAGTTAAAATAGTTTTGAATGTTGACAATACACATTAACATTTTGTAGTGTGGATCATTCATTGCAACATTTATCCTCATTCACATGTTTAAGAATCTGTTATCTGCTTGATAAATCATTTATGCTACTGCTAACATGCTTTTAAAGCTATTCTCATCCAATTTTTTGGCCTTCTAACACCTTAAAATACACATATGTAGGTCCAAGAATTCCACATTTTATCGGGGGAGCATGCCCCTGAACCCCCCCTAAGTTATCCAACTACCCAGCCTGGTGTTTTTGAAACAAACGCCCCTGCCTGCAGCACTGTATAGCACAGAAAATAAACACATTGTTGTGTTCTGTACTACTATCTTTGATTGTTTGTGATAACAATTAATCATTCTCTCGGATATAAAATTTATATTTAATTGACCTATCGGTAAGCCTAGGCCTCCTAGTTACTGTTGCTATCTCAGACAAACAATGGGGGACCTGTGCCCCAGTAGAGCTTTATGTCTAGCAATGCCCCTGGCTCAGACCATGAGGAATAACGTTCTGAGTGGGTTGAGCTTACGTAGTGGTCAAGGCCCAGCTAAACAGAGAGGACCTGTGCTTGCAGAGTAGGGACATCCAAGTAGTAAAATCTGGTGAAGGTGGATGGCGAGGACCGCCACACAGATGTCGCCAATGGATACTTCATTGGACCATGCCCAGGAGAAGGCCATGCCTCTGGTGGAGTGGGCTCTCACTCCGATGGAGCATTGGAGGCTCCCGTCGAGGGGCCAGACATGGAGGGCCCACAGCTCAAGTTGGGGGTGCCAAATCGTCCCCTTCGTCTAGGAAAGGAGGTCCTTTCTCAGGGAAATTGGTCAGGGAGCCGCTGCCAGCAGCTGCATCAACTCTATTGAAAATAAGTTACCGTATTTTCCGGTCTATAAGTCACACTTTTTTTTATAGTTTGGCTGGTCCTGCGACTTGTAGTCAGGTGCGACTTATATATCAAAATTGATTCATACTGACTAACATGAACCAAGAGAAAACATTACCGTCTACAGACGCGAGAGCACTCTATGCTGCTCCTCTAGCCTACCTCTGAAAAAGTAACTGATAACAACTGAAAAACTGTTAACTGAAACATTAACCTAAAGACAACTGAGAAAGACTGAACGCAAACAAAATGCCCCCAAAAAGAAAAAAATCTCCATGTTTTCGGTGCTGATGCAGTGGTGATGTTCATGTAACGTGGGTGGCGCTGCCAATAAAGCACCTAAAAGCTGTCACAAAGAACCGGCAAAAGTAATGATTATGAATATGTCAAATATAGCAAGGACACATTTTAATTGTTTATTAATAAACAAGTGTTTTCTGTGTCAGTGTCGGCTTCAAAAATGAAGTTGACGATGCTGACTCGCGATCCTTGCAGTAGTGAACGCGCCAGAGAGAAATGCACATTTCATATGGATTACATAAGCAGTCTGTTTTCTTTCGTTTTGAATTGTTCTGTTTAAAAGTAGACTTTTCAAGCTTTCTATATGTCTCAGGTCTGTGAGGCAAGTAGGCTACCTTATACACTGAGTTTCAGTTCAATTATGAGACGAGCTCCACACGTGATTATCTATTGTCTGCTATATTACTTCTAATTGTTAAATACTTCTTATTTATTAAATCCAGGCAATTGGTTGATGAAACATTGATTACAATTTTTTTAATCAATAATTGTGATTATTCCTAGCTTCCGTGCCTCTCTCTGTGCCTCTTCCCCTCCTCGAGTCAAACGGGTGCGAGCATGTGGGCAGCTCCTGTAGCATCAGGGGTGGTAGCCATGGTAGCGAGGGAGAGTGACAGTCGCCCAGCCAATCATTTCATTTGTTCCGAATGGAAATAAGAAGCTGTGTTTATTGCAGCCCTGAGAGAACTACAGACACTCGATTTGTATACTCTCTTTTTCAGAGTACTTACATTTTAATTATGTATTGGCATATAAAGACAGTTTAAACTAATTTGGGGAAACGTTTTTTAGAAAAATCCTGCCTACCCTGCCTTTGAAATAATTTTAGAAATTGTGGTCAGGATATAAGAAGCAGGAATCCTTGTGTTATACAGATCTCAGGGTCCTTGAGTTTAGAAGGGACTGCATGCAGGGGCTGACTAATATAGTCAGAAAAGTGCAAGGAACAAATTAAATGTCTGGTGCAGACCTTTCTACAGGCCAAGCAGCTGGCAGGAGGTGTATCTGCTGATAGGAGTAGTTCTGGAAGGGGCTTTGACCAAAGTTAGAGTACCACGCTGAATTAATCTCTAAGTGTGTTTAGACTGTGTTTACAGCATTATACTTAACTGTGCCATCTTGCAGACATTTGCTCCATTTATATACCTTTTCTCTTTTCCCATTAGGGTATTTTTTTAGCGTGGATCTCTAGCTTTTGCCATTTCCTCTTGTAATGGTCCTGCACCTGTTCCGTGTGCAGTGGCTCATGATTTAGGATTATTTTACATAGGGTTTTCCTTGCTTACAATATAAAGTTTAGGTGCATGACCTAAGGTTTTTAAGAACCACATAAACCTAATAAGTGTAACACATTTGAGAAAATAAATGTAAACATCAGAAGGTAGCTTAGTCTCAAATGGAAAGGTATCCTGACAACAGCAATCAACAAAACAAACTGGATGAGCGATCATGTAGGTGTTGCAGATTAACTCATTTGCTGGTCATGAGTTTAAAATTGTATTTGTCTGAGTTTAGTGGAGTTTCTATGCCCTCTTAAATCTCAGGGAAAACCCTGAATTTAAACCATCATAACCAAATGTTATTGTAGTCTTTATTGATACTTTGCACGTGACGTCAGTTGTACTGGCTGGCGGGCAAGAACGTCATTCTCTAGCAACGAAAAGCAGTAAACTAATCAAGGATCTTGCCAGGACGTTGCCAGTTTTAATATACAAAAGTTGGTGTTTTGAGGTGTACACGACATGACAGATAGTTGTTGTGCGATTGGATGCACTAACCGCGTTTGTTGCCCGCCAGATATCACGTGACTGCAAAGTATCAGTAGAAGATAAAGTGGATCAATACATCAATATAATTCTAACTTAATCCCTTTGAAACATGTTTTGTTTTTTAGGGGATGTCATTCTACAACAGTTTGAGGCTCTCCCAACTCTTGAGTGTAGGAATGAAGAGTTTCTCTCCTTCCAGCCAGTGGTAAATCGGCTGGACACCTTCTTGTGCGGCTGGTTAAGCCGTGCCTATCCAGTGGCTTGGGCATTTTGCCAGAAGCTGCTCCTCCTTTCTAATGGGCAAGCTTCAGTTGAAAGGGGGCTCTCTGTGAACAAGGAGGTTGAGACTGACAATATGCAGGAAGAGACAATGGTTGCACATTGATTGACTTGTGTATGATTATATAGATTTGCCCGGTGGAGTTCCCCTCACAAAATAACTGCTGGTATCGGTGGGTGCAGCCAGGTCAAGGTACCCCATTTTCCTTGATCAGCAGCAAGGAAGGAGAGTGAAGCACGGACACAGAAAAGAAAGCTGGCAGAGGGGTATTTGACCGACCTGAAGAGAAAGAAAACCACTGTTCAAGAGGTTTCCACCTGTCTCACCAGAGAGGCTAACATGCAGGCAGAGGAAGCGGAGGGCAAATCGGGGTCAAAGATGGCCCAGCTCCTTTCAAAATCAAACGCCCTCAGGCAGGTAAGCAAGGAAAAATTGGCTGAGCTGAAAAAGTTTGAGGAGGAGATCACCATTAAAGGGGACGAACTGAGAAAAATGTAGACAGACACAGACTGACAGACTGTTGTTACTTTGGAAAGTAATGCCATAAAATAATTGTTAATTTACAATGTTACTTTACAATGTTACAATTTCTAATTGTTAAGTGTTGTCCCTGTGTTCTTGATACTTAAGAAAAGGGAGCCTTCAGTTTGTTACTCTTAAGAAAATGGAACCTTTAAATAATAAAACTTCAATAAAAAAAAAAGACTTTTGAAAGGAATTTTAATGACTGAAGTTATTTTTCATAATTCGTGTAGGTCATAAATTTAAATCATAATGTTCATAAAAAGGTCTTTAAAAGTCTTAAATTTGACTGACTAAACCCTGCAGAAACCCTTGTTTAACCAGCAAGGCTTTAAAGCAGATGCAAATAATGAACTTTTGTGAATTGCAGTATCCATTGAGTGTAACTATACAGTACCTCTGCCTTAACATATGATGTGAATGTACGTTGCATTGTACAGTTTGTTGAGAGGGAGGCGCCAGAACTGCAACAGATAGAATGAACTAGCACGATACTGTGATATTTCTTCAAAAGCAGATCGTGGAGACATTTTAATCGTTCACAAAAAAACGTGATATTGCAAACCCCAGTCCTTAATCTGCTTTAAATGTAGCCACAAGTGGCTCTCCAACACCACCAACTGGCCATGGCCCTGCCGAGCCAAGTCCATTGCGCTGCGCAGCTCTCTAAAAGCAGAGGAGTTTGGCCTGAAAAACCTGAAGGATGGCCATGGTGTGGAGAGCGGAGTCTGCTTGACTATCCGATGCTTAGGCATGTCCCGCAGGGCTTGGAGGGGTGGGCGATTTTAGCTTTCCATCCCAGGGCCGTGGGCAGGCAGAGGTGCACAGACACAACTCCACGACCAGGTGAATTTGTCGTTAAACTGAACAGAATTACAGAACACTTCCAGGGTGCAGAGCAAAGCAAGACATTTTAATTTATCATTTTTCATTTTAATTCTTGTAGCGACATAAACTTAAAACATGCTGAGATTGATCAGATATGTAATAGTAAAAGTATGCAAATAAATGCTAAAATGAAGCAGTCAAGAATTTTTACTCCATAAATCTACACAAGCTGCGCTCCGATTGAGGGTCTCTATTCTGTGTTCACTTCACTGGACAAAATGTATTCATTCGGATGCAATGTCATCAAACACTGATGACACTTAAATGATATAAATATACATATATGTATGTAACACATCAATGAGTATTTATATATATTTTATTTATATACTGTAAATGTATTATTATTTAGTATAAGTTGTCATATTTGAAAGTGCTAGACTGAATAATAAATGTATGTTGTGATATTCAATATGAAAATAAATGTGATTTGGTTATAATAGGTGTCTTATTTAACCATAATCATGATATTGTAACTGTCGTGTCTTGCTCACGTAATACCCATGAACAACAGTGCATAAATTATGGAGGGATTGTGGATGGGCCGATGGGGTGGCTGGCGGCCCATCCACATCTGTTTTTTTTTTTCCATTACTGTCAATTTTAATTTTGTGTTATTGTTTTTCCATGTTACAAACTTATGTTGTTTTATGTTGTAAATGATTTAAAAACAACAACAACAACACTGTAAATAAAACTGCATTTTAACAAAGACTTAATTTTGTTTCATTTAATATATTTAAAAAAATCTTTGTTTTTTAATCCATCTCTCTAGTAGAGAGAACAGTCTATCTATCATCTCCCTGCTCTCCTCTTCTTCCCTGTCTCTCTCTGAAACCTCATGTCGTCTTCTCTGATTAACTCCATCAGTTCATCCTCTCCGTCTCTCTTTCTCTCTGCTCCTCATCCTGGTCATCAACTGCTTTTATAAGACTACAAAGCCAAGAAAATTAATCAAAGAGGATAAACACAGAGTCACAATTGATTTACACATTTTATAAAACATATTGGAACATGTTACCTACTGTATATATTGTTTCTGTGTTTGTCTGAGGCCCTAATAAAGGTTTGAATTTATTAAAAAACATTGTATATTGTATAATAATTACAGTTTTTGCTATGGCACTTTTGAAAAATGCATCCAAACATCAATTTAAATATGTCTTGTAACTGAAAAAGAAGTTACCAACCCCTGGTATAAATGGTTTCTGCACCCATGACTTGTTTTGCGTCTTACATATAAAATGTGCTATAAACTCTTCAGCGCATCATTAGACAACCTATATTTCTCCAAGGATTGAATCATATGAATACCTTATTTATTTCTTATTATTTTTACTATGTGTGTGTTTTGCATGTAATTTTCTTTGCACTTTGTTATTTTAGACAGCAGCGTGTGAACGGGACTTTTATTTTGGTCTAAATATGTGACGTCATAAGTATGTGCCGCGAGCCCCTTTGGATTCCATTGAAGAAAGGTTTGTGTTTTTAAGCATTTGACGTGTTTAAATCGATAAAAATCGTTCAGTCGATTTTTATAATTATTAGAGGTGATCTTAAAAGAATTATTCTGCATTAAATGTACAATTGTATTGATTTATCTATAATTAATGAACGTTAATTTTGTGAGTTAAGTGCATCCACACATACATGAGTACTAAAAAGGTGCGTCTCATTTCGCGTCGTATATCGTGAATCAGTTTATCCTAAAAACAAATTCGGTCAATGGAGAAAGTTATGATGGGATAACGGAGCTTTTTGATACTTTGAATCAAATGCTTCACGTAATGATTCATTGATTCGAATAGCTCGAATCACCGCATGCTGACGAGACATGCTGGTCAAAACAGGGTAAATGCAACTAGAAAACAAACACACGAGTCAGGGCTCCAGACTAACTTTTTTTACTAGGAGCGCTGTAGCCCCTGAATGAAAATTTTATGAGCGCAAGCAGAAAATTTAGGGGCACACCTTAAATCAGCTTGCAATGCAATTATTCAAATTTCCCACAAAATAACTGTAATACTAACAAATTATTTAATAATAAATAGACTTAACGTAAAGATATTACAATATGCAGTTTTATTTTAAGTTCACATGGCTCCAGATTAACATTTGAGGGCAGCAGCACCGGAGCCACTGAGTTCTACAAAAAAAATATCTGGTAGCCTAGCACTGGGGCTGACAATAAAGCACTAAGCTTAATTTAGGGTGTAGATGAAATTAACTTTAATTATTATCATTCATAATGTCTTAATATTAATTAAAAAGCACAATGAGTGAAAAAAATTGATATTAGGGAGTGAAAATAGCCAATAAGCATCCTCCTGTTTACAATGGTAATTTATTTATTTTATTATTTTTAAATAAGAGTTTTCCTATACATCTTAATTTTTTTAGTTTTAGGACAATCTTTGAAGGATGAACAAAAAATGTGTTGGTCTTCACATTAAAATAAAATTTATATATGATTTTTTGAAGTTTTGAAGTGCTGGAAAAAGATGTGTAGTACTTGAAAGCATTTGACATTTTCTGTCACATTATGGTTACAGTTACTACATTAAATCCATTGTGAATGTTGCTGATTTGTGGACTGAAAGCCTTCTATAAGTGTTTCTCCTGGTTTCCACATCAGCACTGTTTGAGCTGATATCTATGGTTTATAACAGAGAACTCTGCGCCGTATCGGAATGTTTCTCACTGGATCTCGCAGCGATGATATTATTAATTCTGAGGCGAATTCAATGGATTTCTTCACTGGATCTCCAGAGTCTGGATCTTCTAGTTACAGTGTCGCTTGATCGAGATCGGCCCGCGACTGGCAAGTTCGGGGTGCTGCGCTGTCTATTGGTCCGAACTAATAAACCGTCCGTGAAGCATAAAAGAGTAGCGCATTTTCATTCCGCTTTCATTTTGTTTGGATTCGCTGCTCGGCAACGTTGTGTAAATAAATATTTGGTCGCACCGGCAGGAAAAATGGTCGCAAAATAAGACCAATTGGTTGCAGTCTGGAGCCCTGCGTGTAAATAATTGCTACTTTTACAAACCAACTGCAAACGTTTTCTTGAAAATTGAATCTATTAAAAATAATATACAAATCATATCAAGTTTAAACTTGTATTTAGTGTATGTATAAATTGTGTTCTATTATTAAAGGGATATTTCACCGCTGGAAAGATGAATTTGTATTTAAATTGGGTCATTTATGTTGTAGAAATGTGGAATTATTTTAGAAGTTGGTGCCTTCTAGACTGAGAAAAGCCAGAAAATGTATTTTTGGCTCATGTGGATGAAAGACAACTCCCAGAATGCACTTGCTTCGCTGCCCTACAAGGCCACTCCCAAGCCACGCCTACCGGTTACAGAGGGCAGTATCGGAAGAAGGGATACAACTAGGCTACTAGTTGACTTGAAACTGAAAAGACGCCATTTTAGTGTGAGTCTCCGAGACGAGTTAGTTGATCATTTAAATCAGGGTTCACCAATCTCGGTCCTGGAGGGCCGCTGTCCTGCAGAGTTTAGCTCCAACCTACTCCAACACACCTGTTTGAAAGTTTCTAGTATGCCTAGTGAGACCTTGATTAGCTGGTTCAGGTGTGTTTAATTGGGGTTGGAGCTAAACTCTGCAGGACAGCGGCCCTCCAGGACCGAGATTGGTGAACCCTGATTTAAATACTAGCGTTTTTTCCATAGAAATGGTGCTAAATTGCTTTGTACCGGGATGTACAGCCAAAACCAGGAAAGGACAAGCAGTAAGTTTCCATCATTTGCCGGTTAAACATTTGGAGCGGGGCAAACAATGGCTGCGGGCTATCAAACACCCGAAGTTTGGAGAGGACACTGATTTGGAAAACCTGAAAAACCAGAGGGTTTGCAGTCGCCATTTCAAGCAGGAAGACTACGAACCGAATGTCCTTGGAATGAAGAGAACCACCCTGAAGGACACCGCAATTCCATCGATATTCACCTTCCCAGATGACGAACAGCCTGGGCCATCTGGTACTAAACGCATTCGCCTAGAGGTAAGACTCTCGCTAATACTCGACTATATTTCTGATCACACAGTAGCCTATACATAGTGATATATTTGTTAGCAGTAACTTAAAAAAAAAGATGGCTGACACTATTTGTACATTCTGTGAGTGAGATCCCACCCCCTATGGGCGGGTTGAAAACATGCGGAACCAGCTCCTACTACTGGCTGTAATCTCTAGCCTCTGGCCAAAAAAGCCTCCGATGACGCTAAATGCCGATTTTTGCGTCATCGGAATTTTTTTTCCAGACACACAATACAGAAATCTCTCGTCTCAGGGGGACATGAGGGAGGGAAGCAGGTCATTCGAAAATACTACCAGGTTTCTACTGAGACAAAGCTTAATGCTAATCGGTGAAGTATCCCTTTAATTTGTACTGCTGGGGGTGATAACTCTGTTTGAGACCCACCCAGAGATTTAGTTTGGATTAATTTTTCTTGCTGTTAATTATTCTTATCTTAAAAAGGACAAATTGAAGCGACTGAGGTCCACGAGGCACACTATTATAAAGAAGGCATTTATTAAAGAGGAGAGTGAAGAAATCAAGATTGAAGAAGCGAGCAGTGTGAAACAAGAAGAAACTGAGGAACAAACCAAGATGGCATTTATTAAAGTGGAGAGTGAAGAAATGAAAATAGAATCATTCATTGTGAAACAAGAAGATAGTGAAGAACAAACAAAGATGGAGTTTATTAAAGCGGAAAGTGAAGAAATGAAGATTGAAGAAGCATTCGTTGTGAAACAAGAAGATACTGAAGAACAAACAAAGATGGCGTTTATTCAAGAGGAGAGTGAAAACATAACGATTGAAGAAGCATTCGTTGTGAAACAAGAAGATACTGAAGAACAAACAAAGATGCCGTTTATTAAAGAGGAGAGTGAAAACATGACGATTGAAGAAGCATTCGTTGTGAAACAAGAAGATACTGAAGAACAAACAAAGATGGCGTTTATTAAAGAGGAGAGTGAAAACATGACGATTGAAGGAGCATTCACTGAGGAACAAACAGGTTGGTTTCATTCTCAAAGCTGAACTCAGTCATTTGATCCTTATTAAAATGTCCTTCTCTAGAGAAATAAATCATATTTTTGAAGAATGTCATATGAGTGCTAATTAAAGTGGTTTTATTTGGCATGGAGTGGGTCCCTCATGTGGACAGGCATTGAGATCTCATGATCAGACAAATACTAACGCTGCCTTCAAGTGAACATGAGAAGATCCTACTTCCACATTGAACATTTGTATTATGACATGAAGTCACACATTCAATTAGGAAAAATAATACAGAAGAAGCTTAAACAAAACAATTATTTTGAGTAAGATTAAAAGGGGTCATATGATGCTTTTTTTCAAAGATCATTATTTTGTGTATTGGTTGTAATAAAAAATGTTAACATGCTTTAATGTAAAAAAATGAATAATAATTCACATGAGGGGATTTCGCACCGGAGGAACCTTTTCACAGTTCCTAGAACTATTGGCGGAAGTACTCTGATTTTGGCGTGTTCGCACCGCAGGATATAGGAATGATTTTAGTTCTAGGAACTCCTTTTGGAGGAACTAATTTAGCTTCTACTTCAGAGTAGGATCTAAACCAGCACTATAGGAACTCCCGTTACGTTAGTGTTCGCTGATTGGCCGGACGCACGCGAAACACCAGCACCCGCCATTAAAAAAAAAACGGTGTAAACACACAGTTATTATCATATATATTTACTCCAGAAACTAACTCTACGAATATGGAAAACAGTGATAGATGGACCTCTCAACCTTTACACTGAGGAGAAAATCCAAAGCGACTTTGAGGGGACCAAGCCAAACATGATTATGTATTTCTGCTCAGGCATCATCCACGAGGCATACGCTAATACCTTATCATATATTGTCTACTTTCTATGTATAACAGTTCTATCTAATAACATGTTAGACAGGACTGTTAGACAGATCATAAACTAATGAACATGGAGAATGCAAGCACTGTGTGCTCAGGCTCTGGTGTTCTCAACGCCGTCAAAGTAAGTCACAACAACAAGTGCGGCTTACGAGACTTTCAGAGTTCCTACTGGCCGTGTGAATGCAAGCAAGAAAACGTTCCTAAGGTGCCCTGGTGGCTAGTTCCTAGAACTAAGTTCCTAGAACTACCTGGTGCGAAAGCCCCTATACTGTACATTATTGTAGCTCCTCTTTCTAAAAGTCTTTCCAAAATGCACTGATTTCTACAAAGCCCCTCCTTCCAGAAATTGCAGTGTGCTCTGATTGGCCAGCTAATTCTTATTTATGTTATACTTATACATTAATAATTATGTCATCAGTTTTACCATATCAGTTCGAGCCTGAGTCGGATCCTGAAAATGCAGATGACCAAGTCGATGAATCGGAACCACCTTTGCAAGCGCGACTTCAGCAGAACGTTTCACAGTGGTAAGTTACCACTTACCTTTTTTAGATATATTGTTATAACGGTTTAATTTATCTTCTTTACTGCAACAACTTCATTTTTTGTGCCCTTTTTGGCCTTTCGGCCCCTGCCCCTGAGGAGGTCTGTGCACGCCACTGCCTGAAGTGATAACATAAAATACAGTTTAAAAACAAACTGGTGTATTTTTGTGGTTTATTTAGGTGCAGATGTGAAAACTGTAATAGAATGCCCAGTGGAGTTGAAAATGTCTGCTGCATGGAAATACCAAAGGTACTGCAATACATTACTCCATAAAAATATGTATATATGTATTAAACCAATCCTCTTTTTGGGAAATGTTCCCCAATAGCAGTTGTCACATTTGTGGGGTGGGGGGAAACACATATACACATAATTTAACCCTTGTGTGTCAATTTTAAAAAGTTACTCTGAGGTCCTTAAAGAACAAAAATATCCATGTCAACAAACTGTCATAAAAAAGTGAAGCTTGGGAGCACAGACTTAAGTTTGGTCTCATTTTAAAAGATACAAAATGACCCAGGCTATTAACAAAGACTGCATCATTTTATAGTTAAATGACCCTGGGATTAAATATTGCAGTTTTAATGGGGATATGTTTGTCCTTAAGGTCCTTAGTGTAACTACTTTGTGTACCTAATGCAAAATATATTTATTAAAGGAAATGGGAGTAAAATACTAAAATTCCAATAAAAGTGCAGACCTTTGCCAAAAGGTGTGCATAGGTAAAATTATCAAAAAACAAAACTAAACTAAAAAAGACGCAAATGTCCATAAGAATGCACAAGGGTTAATGAAAGAAGTCACATGATGCTTTTAAATTAGTTGCTTTTACTCTTGTAATTTTGGCAGTATTATAAATAGTTGGTGGCTTGTCTTCCTTAGGTTTTAAGACGAATGAATCAGGTTTCAGGGCCTCTAAAATGCATGACACACCACCCAGGCTTCGAACCGAACTGTTTGAATCCTTACACCCTGCAGAACATTTTAAACATTTACAGAGCTGATTATGGAAATTTGAGGCGTAGAACAGAAGAAGAGTAAGTTTTTTTTATGGCATTTTATTACATTATTTTGTAAACCAATATAAATGTAATTTTGTGACACCTCTGAAAAAAAAAAAAAAAAACGAATTAAGACATGTTTTTCTTCAAAATATTTGTAAAACTTTTTTTTTACATTTAAAAAAAAAATTATTACAGTTTTATCTTCAATGTTAATTTTGTCCACGACTCTCTTTATAGGCGGTATCGTTATCTCGCCCATCGAAGCTTCGTCAGCTGGTGCTGGGGCTATTTAGGACGGAAAATCAGGGTGGTTCTTCCATCCTGTGTTGTGCTCCGGATTCAGCAGGAGTTTCCTGATTCGGATGGACAGTTTGTTGGATTTCGACCGCCCCTTGACTAAAGCTTGAGACGTGGCGGACAGTATCTTCCCTCCTTTGAAGGTTTTTCAAACTGAGCGGACAGAAACAGGGATTTTTTTTAGCTCTTCTACAAACATCTCTTCAAAGACGAGCTTCATCAGGTCATTCACATTGCCTGTAAAACATAGCATACAGAAGGAACTTCTATTATATTTTGATACACAACCTACCCCTTTAGAACATCTCAAATGTGTCACTATGTGTCAAGTGTATTTGTAGATGTATTTAAATAAAATTCATTTTATAACATACCGTCTAAAGGGGCGGTTTTAAGTGGCTTTGCAGTGCATTCACCCTTCTTTGACTTTGACTGGGAAAACAACCTTGTACATAGCTTGTCCTGCTGATGTTGTTGCCTGCTCATGGTCTGCATTTTCATTGTAATGCATGGCTGCAAGGTACAACCTACAGTAAATTAATAAGATAAAATAGAAGTTAAAAAATTACATATTTAGATTTAAGTAGGCACTTATGCATATCTGAATTTAAAAATGGTACAGAATGTCAGATCAAGTCGCCTTTATTTATATAGTGCTTTTTACAATACAGATTGTTTCAAAGCAGCTTAACAGAGATAACAGGAAAATAATGCAACAAAGTTTGTTTCCAGAAGAAAAGAGCGTCACAGTCCAGCTTAAGAAAATTCAGTGATGGTTTGTTTTTGTTGCAAAAAAGTTATTAATTTAGTTAAAGGGATGGTTCGGGGTAAAATCAACCTAGGGTCCTTTGCACCATGACCTCGAGCCAAACGTGAGAAAGCCTTTTTTCCCCTTTGTTGAACATTATTCAACATTATTAAATCAGCCGGTTGGCTTAGTGCAGGCGCTAATGGATCCTATGATGTATCTCGTAAATTAAGACAAGATAGGATAAGATAACACAGCCTAAGAATACATGAATACATTGATACAATTATAGTAATACCAACAATGGTAATCAGAATACCGACAAGGTAAAATAACACAGCCTATGAATACATCACCAGACAATTAAACCCTGCCCTCCTTGTACTGTGACAAGACCTTCTGTTTATAGAGTGCTTTAAACTGGTGAATGCTTTGACATTGTTTGAGTTCGAGCCCCAAAAAGTTCCCATAGCTCCTCAAACTGTATAACGGCTCTCTCCGAGTGAATAACTTTTGTATGTTAGCAGGTAATAGGTTGTGAAATGCTTTAAATAAGAATTGTGCCGTGTTGTGCTGTGTTGAGGTCCTGTATTTTTAATAACTTTGATATGAGAAAAAGTGGATTTGTGTGTCCAAGATATTCAGCCTTGTCTATGGTACGTATAGCCCTTTTTTTGTAAGATAAGGAGTGACTGTAATGAGTTATTATAATTAATTCCCCATACTTCAACTCAGTAAGTTAAGTTAAAAGATAATTTATTGCTTTAATGTCATAAAATAATTTGAGATAATTATCATTAAATTAAGATCATTTAATGTCATCTGCAAACAAAATACACTTAAAGGATAATTCCGGTATTTAGCACTTTGAGTCTCTTTTCTGGTTTGTTTTGGATGAACTAGAGTGGTGGACACAGAAATTTTGATGATGGGTCCTGTCTCGACTTTTTTACTCGTTTAGAATCGCCTTTGACCGCTTCAGAGTGGCTGGCTACGGGCATGCAGAAACATGTCCTTAAAATAACCCTTAATGTTCATTTTCAAAACTGTGCAACTCACCGAATGGTTAGTGGTGTTCGTTGATGTTCCAAAACATGTTTTATTTGGCATTTTGTAAAATCCCATTGATTTCTGTTGGAGGACTCATTGCTCGTTGATATTACTGCGCTTCAGACTCATATATCGAGCGGAAGTTTATACGCGGTTGTGAGGTATCTGAAAAAATAGTTCCACTATAGCAAATAACACGGATTGAAATCATACATTGTGCCGATATATTGTGCTTTTAATCATCAACGAACACCACTGTTCTGGAGACTGGAGAGAGTTCAAACAGCACGTGCTCACTGAACCGTTGAGTTGTCGTCACGTCAGAGGGTGGGGGAGGGGTGCATTGTTTTAATCGGTCATTGTCAGGTGACGTCACATTGGTGAAACATGAAATGCATTATGGGTATAGCCGCCATTTGTAAGGTATCAATGCTAGTGTGTTCTATTGGGAGAATTGTGTTGTTCGTAAATGTGATAACATGGTACGTTCTTGTTGTGTGATAGGCTGCAATAGTAAGTCTCACGACAGAAAGGGTCACAAACTAAACAACGGGGAAAGGTTTTTTAGTTTTCCCACTTTGAAGGAAGGACATGGACAGCATGTAGTGGACGTAACAAAGAGGCGTCAGATGGCCTGGGTTGGAGCTGTGCGACGCCAAAAAATCACCTTTGCAAACATATCTCCGTTTATGTGTGTCTGCTCTCGACATTTTCATAAAGGTAAGACATTTAAGTGATGTTGACAAATTTGAAGTATATAACATTTTATCCACGAGTCGTTTTTAATGAATTCTCTGTGGCACAGATAACTCCAAACAACGCACGGATGTATCCGCGATCATGGGAGAAACGGGTTAACATCACTATTTTATTGTTTATACTGTAAAATGTTATGCAATCATCTTATACAGGGCTATAAAATAATTATTTTACTTCACTACAGCACTTTATTATTTTTGGGGTTTGTACCTTAGGCCTACTATGTAAATTTACTCTACTGCAATTTCAACTAAATACATTATTTAGAATGGAAAAAGTTAATTTTACAATTTATAAGGCTTGAAAGTTACTTGCTGTGTTTTTGCACAAAAATGTAATTTCATTTCGGTGACTTGCAGTCTGAAAAGTACAGCACTGTTTTAATACTTTTTCTACATTTTTAGCTGA
This sequence comes from Scardinius erythrophthalmus, assembly GCF_964197995.2. Lineage (NCBI taxonomy): Eukaryota > Metazoa > Chordata > Actinopteri > Cypriniformes > Leuciscidae > Scardinius > Scardinius erythrophthalmus. The sequence goes on from NC_138224.1 coordinate 29,771,957, forward strand.
ATTACTTATGCTCTGTGTCTGTACTAATACTTAAGTATAATCTATGATTTTTGTTAACACTTTTCGTCCCATGTTATGAAGTTAAAACTTTTTTCATGTTATTGCAGGTCAACCTGCATATGAGATGATGGAGACTGACCCAGACTGGGCACCCTCCCTCCATCTGGGTCACACAGAAATCTCTCACACCAACACTACACGCTCTGCAAGACTAAGTAAGAGGGAGAAAAGAAAAAACACTGAAGCCAGCTGAAGGAGGTGGTGAGCGACAAACTGAGGAGACACACAAGGCTGATGGAGATGTTGTGCCACATGCAGAGGAGACACAAGCGACTGGAGATGGCGAGCGACACACTGAGGAAGAGACCCACAACACTCAGGGGATGGCAGTGACACAAACAGAATGTAACTTATGTGTGCACAGATGTGCAGAAGTAAACCGCCTATTGGAAGAAAAAAGAGAGCTGCGACGTGAACTTGATGAACACAGGATTTCTGATAGTTTTTTTGGAGACAATGATGAAAAAGTAAAGTACTACACAGGGCTGCCAAACCTGGGAACCTTTATGGCCTTGCTAAATTTTTTGGTGCCTCATGTCAGACCAAAAGAAGAAAGTTCTTAGTCCATTTCAAATGCTTCTCTTAACCTTTATGCGCCTTAGACTGGATCTGCCTGCACAACATCTAGCCCATCTCTTCCGGGTTCCCCCAAAGACAGTATACAGAACATTCCATGAATTTGTGTCATTCATGTATGCAAATCTGAGCCGTTCCATCATATGGCCAGATAGAGACACTTTACAAAAAATTATGCCTCACCAATTTGTGGAGTCCTTTGGACGCAGAGTAGCAGTGATCATTGACTGTTTTGAGATTTTCACAGAGAAACCATCAAATCTGAAAGCATGTGCTCAAATGTTTTCCAGCTACAAGCACAATCACACTATGAAGTATTTGATAGGTATTACACCCAAGGGATCTATTTGTTTTATATCAAAAGGGTGGGGTGGCCGTACAAGTGATAAACACATTACAGAAAATAGTGGTTTTCTTGAAAAATTGTTGCCAGGGGACATTGTATTGGCTGATAGCGGTTTTGATATAAAGAAAAGTGTTGCCATGTTGTCTGCAGAGGTCAAACTCCCAGCCTTTACAAAGGGTTACTGTCAGCTAGCTGCAAGAGATGTAGAGGAGACACGAAAAGTAGCTCACCCAAGAATCCATGTTGAAAGAGTGATTGGAAATATTTGTCAAAAATATAACATTTTAACAGGAACCATACCCATCAACATGATCCTCCCATGTGAAGGTGAGGATATCACATTTTTAGATAAGATTGTAACTGTCTGTTGTGCGCTGACAAACCAATGTCCAACTGTAGTGTAGTACTGTGTTTTTCAACCCTTGTTGTGGGGTCCCATCATTTAACACATGCATTAGCAATAAAACATGTATGACAAAATTTTTCATAAATTTGTTTTTATGTTATTCACTTTGACAGCTAAATGAAGTATGAAAACAATACTTGCATATTTTGACAATTACAATATTGATAACTGTGCAAATCAGTGATGCACATGAACAATATTAAATATGTATTACGTAGTTTATATATTTGTGAATGCAAGTAATTATTAAATTAATTAACATTAATTAACTTAACTCAAGTCAAGTCATCTTCATTTATATAGCGCTTTTAACAATGTAGATTGTTTCAAAGCAGCTTTACAGAGATAAACGTATAATTTATGGTAACAGAGATTGTTTGGGCTTTATAGCGGTTCTTTAGTAAAGTTATTTTCCAGCTAAGGTTAGTTATGATTGATTCGCTTCCGTCGCAACAATCATTTGTTATTAAATTAGGGGCCGCTAAGACGACACAATTCTCTCTACACAGACTTTAAACGCAGACCTGTGAGAAACGCTGATGGCGTTCACATGCGCATTAAGAATTGGTTCTATAGTTATGTGCGTTTGAATATACTGTATGTGCGCAGGTTTGTAATTCCCTACAAACCAAGCCTAAACAAAGTACTGGTGTTTCCTTGTAATTTTTTATACAGAATTTTATTTTATTTTATCAATTCGGGGTAGATACGCGAATTGAGTTTCCTGACAACGCTTTATCTGTAGAGTGGTAAAGGGATCCTCCATAGGGAGAGACTAGTTCCCAGCTAACAGGGAACGTTCTCAGAACATTGGCTAACGTTCTCTGAAAGTTCTCTCAAAGTTATGAAAAAACGTTCTTGCAGTAATGTTATTATAACGTTGTGCCAACGTTATATGTCTTTGATAAACATTCTAAAAACGTTAGCAATAAAACGTTATTCTTAAGGTTGTTAGTGGAATGTTTTAAAAACATTATTACATACAAAATATATTATTCATTACAAATTAGTCATAAAGCCTTTTGTTATGCAAATCAACTTCAGAAACAATATTTGTATATCCAGTGACACAACTAGTCTATAGTGACACAATGACATTATTTAACTATTTCATTAAAATATTTTTTATGGTCAGAAAAAAAACCCCAGAATATAAAAGAATTATGTATTCAACAAGAAATAGCAGTATTCATTTAAGTTGAGTACATTTTGCTTGTTGTATGAATTAGACACTTTTATCACAATGCTGATGAGATACAAGTTCTCTCAAAGTTACCAAATTAACGTTGTGCCAACATGACATTGAAAAGGTTCTAAAAACGTTCTTATTCTTACGTTGTTAGTGGAACGTTTTAAAAACATTGTTAAACAATATATAGCCTAAGTCATTACAAATTAGTTATACAGCTTTTTATTCTGCAAATCAACTTCAGAAACATAATTTGTAAATCCAGTGACACAACTAATGATACACTGCTCTAAAAAACTGTTTGTCGTAAAAAAAATTATTGTCCGAAAAAAAAAATCCCAGATTATAAAAGAATTATGTATTCAACAGGAAATAATTCAACAAGTACAGTCAATTATAAATGTGACTTTACCTTAAAACTAAAATAATAAGATAATAATAAGAAAAGAAAAATCACAATTGTGTAATATATTTTTCAATTAACTGTGCAATATTTAAAAAGTAGATAAGGCAATAGGAAAAATGAATTTAGAGATTTAAAAACATACAAAAAAGTGTTTTAATAACTTTTAACAGTTAAGGAAAAAACACGGAATGTGTTTTATTTGATGATTCCTCACATACGTTTAGTGTGATAGGATGGGCGTGGTTTTGCAGTGCACATGGACAGAAGGACAAGATGGCAGCTTTCATTTAAAGTTGAGTGAACTTTGCTTGTTGTATAAATAAAATGAAGTTATACAGGGAACGTTCTTAGAACATTCTCTCAAAGTTCTCTCAAAGTTACCAAAAACGTTATTATAACGTGTGGCAACGTTACATAGGCCCAGGGTCTTACTTTTTGCCAGGGTCGATATTGTCCCCACCACTTTTTAAAACATCTCGCGGCACGAATGTACCAATTCTACAAATAAATAAAACATATCCAGTTAACTGGCAAAGCATTCTTTTCGTTCGTTCGTTTTTTTTTTAAGAGACGATCTAGCGCTGAAATGTGTTTTTTAAATCAAGTGATAAAAGTGCTCGTTGCCGCTGCAAGTGGCGCGGATACAGTGTTTTTTCTCTTGTGGCTCACGCACATGCCGCACTGTCTTCACTCGGGCACGCGCTTCAATCTGTTGCGGATACTCGATTCGTTCTGGAGAAATCACAGAACATAATGCACACAAACGTGTCCCTGCTTGATATACAACCACCGATGAACATAATCGGTTTTGATGAGGAAAAAAAGTAGGCCTATACGAGAAAAAAAAAAAAAATGTCAATAAAGTGTGGATTAGATCCCAGGCTCTCTAACACGCTCGGCGAACGTTCTACCACTGGACAATGAAGATACACAATTATTTATACGAAAATTCTTGGTCTTCATTAAACGACAAATTAAACCCCATGTAGCCCACTATTTAAATCGATTGCTGGACATCGTAATGTTATTGTACATATATCTGATTTAGCATTGTATTAGCAACCCCCACCCACCTGTCCCATCCACTTTTTAAAACAAAGTTACGCCACTGCAACGTTACATTGATAAACGTTCTAAAAACGTTAGCAATAAAAATATTAGTCATTACTAATTAGTCATACAGCTTTTTTACTTCTGCAAAACAACTTCAGAAAAAAATATTTTGACACAATGCACTGAAAAACTATTTTTGTTAAAGTATAACACACACACACACACACACACACACACACACACACACACACACACACACACACACACACACATACATATAATGACTAAGGACATTGTCTGATAGGATCATCTGTTATTAAGTGTGCTTATGACACTTGTTACTGATAGTGCTTATGTAACTGTAGGAATGACAGAAAGGTCATAAAGTTTTTAATTATTTTTTATCATTTTTGGCTGTTGCCATTTTCTCTAAATACAAACCCTTTACCAAACACCAACACCTTATCCCTCTCCCCTAATCCCACCATAAACCCAAATACCGACAGCAAATTACCTAAAATCACCAAAAAGTGCAAAGATTTTACAAAAACAAAAAGACACAACAACAACAAAAAATAATAGCCTAAGTAGTGAAAAATAAATGTTGCTTATTTAAATGTAATATATTGATGACTAATTTTCAAAGTACAGCACTCTCCTCACAAACCCATCAACCAAAGGCAACAGTTCGAGCCTTCTGACACCCAAAGCGAAACGCGCACGTGATTGGACAGAAAGTGAGGCTTCGTTTGTCATCGATCACGTGACTCTAGTAAACCAATACACACCCCGATACGGGGCTTCACTAGAAAATAGGCTTGTTTGAGATGCGCCTTGCCTCGCCTGAAATGTATGCGAGAGTAGGCGGCTGCAGTGAGAGGAGGAGTGAAAAAAGCGCAGGCAAGCCGGACAATTCTCTCTTCTCGTAGTGGATTTGATTTAAGCTGTGAGCTTAAAGATGGATATCGCGGGATTCACGCGTGTGCACAGTGTTGCTAATAAACTGGATGTAATTCAAGTTCTGTTGCTTTTTATATGAAAATAAATAAAATGAACAAGACACCTAAAGTACTTGTTATTTAATTCCATTCCAAATACATGTTTATCAATATTTCTTTAATACAGACATATGTGTTTTTCTTTATTTTATTTTTTTATGAAAATTAAATTGCATAACCCAAAGAGATCGCACTGTCAGATAGTTTGGGAATATTCACACACGTATACACATAAAACATGATATTAGAGTTTTAAAATCAAACATTTTAAAAGAGAACAATACATCACGGTTGTTTAAACCAATGAACATTAAGCTGTGTCGTCAGCAAGTCGTTTCCCATCATGCTTTTGATCAGCGCAGTCGGTGGAGAGCAACTGCGCTCGACTGCAGAATCCGACAGGTGTGCCTTGCAGTCGCGAGAGATTTTTGACATACGTCAGCATGACATCAGAGCAAGGCGGACCGCACTCGGACACATTTCTAACCGGCATGCATCTCGCGCTGATCGCCGGTGATCGGTTCTGCGCAGATTTTGCTCATCTCAAACAAGCCTATTGTGTCGCTTGTGTGATACGCGCATCGAAGCTTCAGTGTCATACGTAACATCACTAATGTGCAGTTTGTTTTGTAATTTCACCGGAACGAACAGAAGCGCGTCCGAGTGAAGACTGTGCGCGAGCCACAAACAAACACAGTATCCGCGCCACTCATCGCAGCGGCAATGAGCACTTTGATCACTTGATTTCAAAAACAATACATTTCAGCGCCAGGTCGCCTCTTATTTAACAAACGAACGAAATGAATGCTCTGCTAGTTAACGTTAACTGGAGATGTTTTATGTATTTGTATTGGTACTCGTGCCGCGAGATGTTTCAAAATTGGTGGGGACATGTCCCACCCGAAAATTACAGCGTCTTTTTTTGTCCTGATGTAACGTTAGCCTGTAAAAGGATATTTTGGGGTCTCCTTTTTTGTTGTTGCACCCCACCGCACATCATATTGACTGCATAGCTAGCTAGCTAGTTCCTTTGCGGCTGACGTGAATCAGGTACTCAAGATGGCGGAAGACAAGTTTTACTAGTGAGTGACATCATCTGATATTCATCTATAGTACATTTCATTCTTTTAATCGACTTTTCAACATTGTTTTCGTGAAGTATGTGGTTGTCTCTCCCGATGTGCCTCACAAAATGGCGGCGCCCGTTTGTTTACGTCCCAGAATGCATTGCGCAGTGACGTCAGTTGCCAAACCCTATTTATAGGTGATAGGATGGGCGTGGTTTTAGAGCGCCCATCAAATACAACAGGACGACGACGGACAACTCTGAGACAGACCTACACCAGATTTCAGGTAAGTTGAGCGAATTTTGCTGGTTGTATGAATAAAATACCTTTATTACAATGCTATTTACTTAGTTTGGCAGCATTTGCTAATGTTTTAATGAAGTTAACTCGATCGACAGAGATTGAGTAACGTAGCTTTAACTGCTCCCACCATTTACAGAGCACACTAAAGTTACACGTGTAGTTAAAGGGATACTCTACCGAAAAATGAAAATTCTGTCATCATATACTCACTCTCATGTTGTTTCAAACCTGTATGAATTTCTTTCTTCTGCTGAACAGAAAGGAAGGTATTTAGAAGAATGTCAGTAACCAGACAGTTTCTGGTCTCATTGACTTCCATAGTATATTTTTTTCCTACTATGTAAGTCAATGGTATCTAAAATTAAATTTCATTATTTATTTATAGAATGACAATAATTATAGATTATAGTTTCAAATGAATTTTGGAAAGTGGAATTTGATGTTCTGTGCTTATGTTGTTCCAAACCCGCAAGACTTTCATTCATCTTCAGAACACAAATGAAGATCTTTTGATGAAATATCTTAATTTGTGTCCCGAAGATGAACGAAAGTCTTGCGGGCTTGGGATGACATGAGCGTGAGTGTTTAATGACTTTCATTTTGGGTGAAGTATCCCTTAAACTTTTGGGAATTTGCAAATCATAAAAGTGTTTTAGTTTGAGTTTTCCGATATGTCAATGCTAAATGCTTCATCTTTAAATTAACATCACATTTTCTAATTTTTTACCATTTTCTCTTTCCCATTTTCATTTTCTCCGACAGGACCAGTATTTAAAAAAAAAAAAAAAAAAAAAAAAAAAAAAAAAACTCGAGATCCTTCATGGAGTCTCCCAAGGACTGCTGGGTATGACCTTTTTTTCTTTTTTTCTTTTTCTTTAATTTTTAGTGTCAGATGGTTTTGACAGATTCACCCCCTTTTTTGGCTACTTTAACTGCATAAATGGAAGAAAAAGACAGGTCATATAACACACTCTGGAAAAGAGCTAAAAGACTGCAACAAAAAAATGAAGCTGTCCAGGCAGACAAAGAGAGATTGCCAGTTGATAATATGCAACCTTCACCAAAAATAGTATGTACCAGACCGTTCCCAGTGCATCAGGCATGTGAGAGTGAGCAAAATGAACAGGCATCATGTAGTGAGAGTGAGCAAAATGAACAGGCATCATGTAGTGAGAGTGAGCAAAATGAACAGGCATCAGGTAGTGAGAGTGAGCAAAATGAACAGGCATCAGGTAGTGAGAGTGAGCAAAATAAGTGCTCACTAGGTGATTCAAACAATAACTTGTATGAAAACAGCAGTGGTGAAGAACCTTCGGCCTCTTTTAGTCCTACTCTGAGTGACAGACTTGCTCAGTGGATCAGCGAGTTCCAAATTAAACACAATGCCGTTGATTCACTCTTAAAAATTCTGAGAGAAAAAGGAAATCCAGAGCTTCCCAAAACAGCGAGAACATTGCTTGCTACCTGTGACAGAGTAGACTTACAGGTAAAATCTGGCATGGAATATATATACCTTGGGTGTAAAGAACAAATTGTAAAACATTTGAAGATGTATCCCCACTCAGTTTTAAGTAATATGAGTGAACTAGACATTTCTTTGAATATTGATGGTTTGCCACTGTTCAAAAGTAGCAGTCAGTCATTGTGGCCTGTTCTGTGCAAAATAAATCTGTCTTTGCCCTCAGTTTTTCCTTTTGCATTGTGCTATGGAGCCTCAAAGCCAAAAAACCTTGACTTTCTTGAGGATGTTGTCAGAGATCTTCATGATTTGATGGAGAATGGATTGGAAGTTGGAAACGAAAAAATCAGAGTTACTTTGCGATGTGTGACCTGTGATGCTCCAGCTAAAGCTCTGGTTAAAGTAATTAAACAGTATTCAGGGTATTATGGCTGTGACAAATGTAATCAGAAAGGTATGTGGGATGGCCACCGAGTAATATATCCTGAAAGTAGCAATCTTACACTCAGAACAGACCTGTCATTCAGAGAGAAGACTCAAGAGGAGCACCACCTCCTTTCAGGGGAAACACCATTTTGCCAGCTGTCGATTGACATGGTCAATCAGTTTCCGGCCGATTACATGCACCAGTGTTGTCTTGGAGTAATGAGGAAATTGATTCTGTTGTGGCTGCGTGGACCAAAGGGAACTAGATTGTCATCCAGCCAAGTCAAGGAAGTCAGTGATAGACTTGTAGCACTTAGACCATGCATCCCAAAGGTGTTTGCTAGGAAGCCACGCTGCTTGGGAGAAATTGATAGGTGGAAGGCCACAGAACTGCGCCAATTCGCCCTCTACACGGGGAAAATGGTGCTGAAGGGTGTCTTGCCTGGCAAAATGTATAATCACTTCTTGACATTTAGTGTGGCATTGTGTATTCTCATCAGTCCAGGGCTGGCTAAGGAGTACAATTCATATGCTGGTGAATTGCTGACATTCTTTGTGGAGCAAGGGAGTGCTCTATACGGGAGTGAGTTCTTGGTGTACAACGTACACTCTATGGTGCACCTTGCATCTGATGCCAAAAACTTTGGCAGCCTTGATGAGTGTAGTGCTTTCTGTTTTGAGAACTATTTGCAACACCTGAAAAGGTTGGTTCGTTCTGGTCGGAGTCCTCTTTCCCAGATTGTTAAACGCCTTGGTGAGATGGACAGGCAGAAAAAAGAAACGGCAAGACATGCAACCAGTTTGCGAACTAAAAGACCAGACAACATTTTTGCTCTCAGTGATTTGGAATGCTGTGAGGTTGTTTCCATTTTGCCAGAGGAAGAAAGTGGGCCAAAGATGTTGCTCTGTCGTGTGTATGGCCATCTGGAGCCTTACTTTATGGAGCCTTGTGATTCGAGACTTGTCGGGATTTATAAAGCCCAGATCAGCCAGACAAGAATGAAGAAACTGCCTGAAGAGCTACTGGTCAGAAAGGCATTTATGGTAGAGGACAGTGGCAACTTAATTATTCTTACGGTTTTACACTCATTTTAAATTGACATTCAAAGGAATGTTCTGTATTTTCTTTATAGAGAACTCTCACTGTAGCACAAAATCTTCATAAAAGCATTTTAATAAATGTTTTTATAAAGATTTTGAACTCTAAACTTAATTTGTATTCTAACATCTGTAAAAATAAAAATTATTATTTGTTCTTAAAGGGATAGTTCATCCAAAAATGAAAATCAGCTCATGATTTACTCACCCTCAAGCCTAGGTGTATATGACATTCTTCTTTCAGACGAATACAATCAGAGTTGTATTAAAAAATGTCCTGGCTCTTCCAAGCTTTATATTGGGGGTCAATGGGTATATTTTTTTTGGAAGTCCATCAGAGCCTATCCATCCATGATGAAAGCGCTCCACATGGCTCTAGGGGGTTAATAAAGGCCTTCTGAAGTGAAGCGATGAAAAAAAATCCATATTTAAAACTTTATCCACTAAAATAACTGTCAACTTGCGCCACAAGAGAAACACTTGATGATGTATGATGTAGTGTAAGCTTTGACACGGTTTTCTCGCGGTTTTAAACAAACAGGGCTGGGCAACCGCTTTTGCCATTACACTGTTCGTCAAGGTCAAGTGTTAATCTTTTGGCGTAAGTCGACTTGCGTACGGCCGTCTGCCGGAAGCTAGTTATTTTAGTCGATAAAGTTTTAAATATGGATATTTTTCTTACACAAACGCATCGCTTCACTTCAGAAGGCCTTTATTAACCCCCTAGAGCCATGTGGAGCGCTTTCATCATGGATGGATAGGCTCTGATGGACTTCCAAAAAAATATACCCATTGACCCCCAATATAAAGCTTGGAAGAGCCAGGACATTTTTTAATATAACTCTGATTGTATTCGTCTGAAAGAAGAATGTCATATACACCTAGGATGGCTTGAGGGTGAGTAAATCATGAGCTGATTTTCATTTTTGGGTGAACTATCCCTTTAAAGAATATCAGCATTATAATATTGACCCAATGCTTCCTGAATTTGTGGTTCTAAAGTTGTTGTTTTTTTCCCCCTTCAAATATTCAAATTAGACACATCCTTAATGTCTGGTTTGGACAGTCTTCAGTAAAAAAAAAAAAAAATCAAAGCATCTAAAATTTAGAATGAACGAATTAGACAAAATATTACCACTTTTTCCTCCATTTCTGCTTGCACATTGTTTCGTGCTTTTCCTTATCTACAGAAGACAGCACTCAAAAGTAAGTTTTCATTGTTTTACATATTAGCATATTTTGATTTTGAAATAAAATTGAACTTTTCTGCCTTTTAGCCTACAGACAACCACTTTGCCATTATAAAATTCGAACTAGACAGCACTGTAGATGCCGTTCCCTCTACATGGCTGGACAAAACCACAGAGGTAATGTAACTGTTTCTGTGTGGGTGGGGGTGGGGGGAGGGCGTTATAATGTTTATTAGGGGTACCGGTATATAAACTCATGTCACGATTTGAGACATTTCACAATACTGAACTCACAATACGATATTATCATGATACTTTAAATAGGGCCAACACAAAGATAAGTTTAAAAAGTTTTGTTAATTATTACTTTTAAGACATCAGGTAATCAGGGATCTAAACCAATTCAAGAAAAATAATTATATCAGGAATGGGCTTGAATAGGCTTGGGCTTATTATTTTCCCCCAATGTATGCTGACATCAGATTATAAATATTTATGATTCTGCTTAGCTACAAATACAGAATTATTATTGCCACATGTCTAGGGTCAACAGAAATACTTGTTTTTAATTAATTGTAGCAAACTAACATTGCACAAATGTACCCTCTAATTTGGACGCATCAGAGACAATGCATTTTCTGTTTTATTGTCAGTTGTGCTTGGGTGTAGCTGTTCTTTGGGTGGACTTAAAACATCAGAGTTTGTGTTAGCTTAAGCAATATTTATCATCTGCATATCTGTACATCTGTTTACCCCTCCGTTTATGTTCTGTAGGCTGTTTTCTGCTACTGGCCACGCAAAAATGTGTCGGTGAGGGTGAAAAAAGAAGAAATACCTGACAAGGGATCCTGGCAGAGATACAAAGTGTCTGTTCTCGGATATGCAGGTATTAGGAATGTTACTGATTAATTGTTGATCAATTAATATTAATAATAAGAAGAAAATCATTACAAATACAAAAGGGTTCCGGCACCTTCGTGCTTGGACCCCAAAATATTCCTGAAAACTGACATCCCTTGCAGGTGTATACAATATTGTGCAAAAGTCTTAGGCACGCTGGTATTTCTTCCCTGAAGAAATGGTTAAGCCAGTCCATTATATATTTTGCTGTTTTCATACAAAAATATCATTGGATTATTACAATTAATGGAAAAATGAATGTTTGGAAACATAAATTGATGTTTCCTACTGAAACACTAAAGCAAAAGATATAAGTAACTGACTCAACCATTTTTTGGGTGTGTAAATACTAATGTGCCTAAGACTTTTGCACAGTACTGTATATGCAGGTATACCATTGATGTTCAAATATATGTGTAACACACTTTACTGATATGTTTTCACAAGAGAACTATGGTGAAGCCAGAAAAAAAGTAAAGCTGGCTACAGTATCATCTAATTTGGAGAGCGGCGATGAGGAACCCATTCGGCGAACCATCTTGAAACCATCCCGTTATAGGCTGGATTGTGATGATGGTAAACTTTTAAGTTTTACTTATGTTGTCATTGAGAAAATAAGTTTCTATATATGTATACGTAAATGTATTAATAATGTTTGTCTTTATTAGATGAGGATGAAGAGCCAGTAAAAAAAAAAAACAGAACACACTCTGAAATTTCTTTGCCAACAAGCACACCTTCCTGTGAGTAATGTTTTCATGTCTTTTTCTCTCACTCTTGGATAATATGATCTATTTGTGATTAACCCTCTATGGTACGCATTATGTTCTAACTATGAAATAATTTTTCAAATAAGTTTTTATTACATGAAATGGCTTATATAATTAATTTATAAAATACGCCACTTGTGTCTGGTGTAGTCACAATGTTAATATTGTGGTACATGCCAAGATGTAAATTTGTCATTTTCATTTCATTATGGCCTCTTGGATAAACACTTTGGTATTAAAGCTGCATTATGCAGCTTTGCCGACTACTTCGCTCGCTTTTTGCTCGCGGGTTTCTCTATAGAGCTCCCCCTACAGCTTAGATATTTGACAACACTGTCGCTAAAACCTCGTTGGCTCGTCCCATCTTCTCCTGCTGGTCATGTGCATTTGTTTTCAAAGAACCCAGCGAACGCATGGAGCCATGTCAACTGAGGTATGTATAATACACAGAAGGCTAGCATATAAATGTTTAGATAGTGTATATGTGTGCAGTGCCGCAAAGCAGTTTGTTACATCACGGCGGCCTGGCGGCCCAAAGTTGCAAGGGTGGTTTTTCGTCTTACAGGCGCTCGAGGGGTGCGAGAAGACCACCATTCAACCCGAAAATAGTCATATAACCATTCCAATGACTCCGAAGCTGTTCGGTTAAGATAAAAAAGTTACTTAGTTCACTTTTAAGTAACTGTTACTCCCTTTGTTTCAGTCAGTCCATCTGCAGCATTTTTTTCAGGACGGAAGACAGTGCAAAGAGCTGAATTGAGTGTACCAAGTGAGTCTTATATTGGTATGCATTCAATCCTTTTTTTGAAACCCTAAAAAAAAAATACTATTTTTGTGTTAATTATTATATCACAGTTTAAACAGAATCACATAACAGCTAACACAAACTCTAATGTTTTAAGGTCCACTTACAGAACAGCTACACCTGAGCCCGACTGACAACACAGAAACTGCATCAGTCTCTACTGTACAAAACCGTAATGGTAATTTAATATTTGTTTAGAAATTTAGAGGGTAAAGTTACAATTATTTAATACTTTGTTTTCTGCTTTTTTTTATTTTTTAAAAAGGCATTCCTGTTGATGCTACAGAGGGAATGAACACAGTGCAAGATATGTCTATTGCGACTCCAGGCCAAGGCAGGTGTTTAAAAAAACACATTACTATGTTCTTGAAGTATGACATTCATACAGAGTAATGTTATGTGTTGTCTATTTAAAGAAGGAAATTCCAGGTTTGAGAGGGCTGTATTTCTCATGCTTGATAAAATTGAAGGAAGGCTCCTTAATATCGAACACCTCCTAAGAACCAACATGGCATCTGAGCTACCAGAAGTCCAAGATATTTTAGAAAACCCATGCAACACACCACATGACCTGGACCAGTTGTGTAAAAAAATGAATGATTGCGCATTCAAGCAGAGAGTGGTAAGAATTTTAAGTTGGTTGTGAAAAATGTATGCATTGTTCCAGAAATTATTGTAAATTTAACAAAAATCAAAGTTAATGTTGAGCTGTGAATTGTTAGTTTTTTGTTTGTTTGTTTTAATTATGCATGATATTTAGCCCTTCTTTCCCATTCAGTATTTCAATGTTGCTCATAGGGCTGGGCTGTATATTGAATTTGTACAATCTATTCAAATATATTTTTATAAACAATGTAGGACAAGACGATGTTTATGTCGATGTACGGTTGTTTGATATTGCAAGCATATCTGTAAAATAGCGGAGAACACAAAGTGCATAATAATCCAATTTTCCTAAACATGAGACTCACTTTTTAGTAAGGGCTTCTAAATAACTTGTAAGAGTTAACGCATATAATTTAACAGATGCTCTAAAGTATACATGTGCTGTTTAACACATTCGAGATGTGGGGTTTTCCTCGATGCGTAACTTATGCAAGTGATTCTCCTCTAAACTAAACAGATTTAAGTGAATTTAAATAGGAGAGCAAAAGTGACCAAATCGTATATTTTGCTAAAATACTTGTGGTTGGACATTTAATGTGACGTAGAATTTTAAAACTACAAGTAAGTCTGTTTTATGTTGGCATTAACTGTAAAGTGACTATTGTATTGAGGTAATCAAATGTAGACTAATACAGTTAAAAAGCTGACTGAATGTGTCAGTACTTTATTTATTTTTAATGTAGTGATTTTTAGCTTGCTTAGCATATTGTGATTTGCACCTATGGCAAAGCCTACATCAGAGATGGGCAACTTCGGTCCTGGAGGGCCACTGTCAAAACTCGCCTTCCTGTAGCTCTCTCCTGAAGACATTGATCAGCTTGTTTAGGTGTGTTTGGTTAGGGTTAGGGTCGGAGCTAAACTCTGCAGGACAATGGCCCTCCAGATCCCCATCCTTGGCCTACATTCATTAAATTGTTTTTCATAGACTTGACAGTATGAGCATTGTTTGTAGCACAACATTGTGCAGGATGTGTAAATAACATAAGAAATACAAGAAAAAAAGAAAATACTGAGATTAATACAGTAAAAAAACAAAAAAAATTTTTGGGCCATGTCGCCCAGCACTAGTTGCTCTTTATGTCCCATTTGTGCACTCTAATATGAAAATACTTTATTATCAGATTACCGCCCTGAGCCTCCTGGGAGGCAAATCCCCTGGAGATTCTATTCGCAGAGCAATGCGGAGAATTGGAACAAATGCACTGTGGGGGAATTACAGCTTTAAAGGTCGCAAAGGAAAAAAAAATTTCCAGGAAATGCAAATATGCAGTGTGATTATTCGTAAGTTCATTAATCTTTTATTTCAACCATATTTCTGGCAGCTCTTTGGAATAAAACATTGGAATAAAGCTTATAAGATGTAATGAAGTATCAAGACATTTTATGAGGACAGAAGTTTCTCACATTTCAGTATTTGAATAATCATTCAGCCCAAGGATAGCATATGTTGTCAGCTCAGGAAGAGATGGATTCAGTTGAAACAATGTATAATCAGTGTAACTTAAATTTACCATGTATGTATGTATGTGTGTGTGACTTTTTTTAGAGGCCTGTCGTCGCACACATGCTAAAGTTTTGGAGAAGATTTTTGAGGAGCTTATATCGGAAACACTTAAATTTGCACCACATCGACGTGATCAGGTCAGTGATCAGTCTCATCACAGGTTGGTGTCTTTCTGTTTTCAATCATGTATAGTTGATGAAATGCAATTGTGCAAAATTGTTGGGAGAATTATGTTAATATATTTAAAGGGGAACTAAAATTTAAAAACAGTCTGTCGGTGCCATCTTTTGGACATTCATCATATTGCATTGGTTTTCATTTCTTGTCCTCAAACTAATCTGTTTATTTTTAAGTTACACATTCTACATTGATAAAAAAAAAAATCAAATGTGTTTTTAATGGTAGTATTATTTTATACAGAAATTATTTATAATTCAGATGAGAATAAAGTTAGCAGGGCTCCAGACTAACTTTTCTACTTTCTCAGTTGGTCGCACCAGCATATGATTTGGTCGCACCTTTTTTCTTTTCTTTTTGCTACATGCCATGGGATTAATCAATGCATGCTGATAATAGTGGTCTTAATCTGCATACCCTAGTTTTGCACTGATGTAAAAAGACTGGCAGTGACACAAGACCTCATGTTAGCAAAATGTTTTAATCTTTTAACGCTCAAAAAAACTATTAAAAAACATGTTCTTTAATGTTTGATTATAATTTTACTGTCTTCACATAGGGATGGGAATTGATAAGATTTTATCAATAATAATGCCACTGACGATTCTGCTTATCGATCCGATTCTTTAACGATTCTCTTATTAATTCTTGATAACACTGTGTGGAAAAATGTAGTCATTTGCAAAAAAAGTGGTTTTATTTATTTTAAAGCTTAAGCTTGAGTAAGCAAACTATACTTTTTATGTAATTTATGTAATAAATAGAACCTTATTGTAAAGTGTAACTGATTAGTACACCGATTCAGACGTATCCTGAGTTCACTGTTGGAAAGATCAGTTGTTTTAACCATTCATTAAAATGAATCGGTTCAAATGAGTCATTAGTTCGCAAATTGGACGTGTCGTGTGTGATTATCCCAGCAGTTAGGACATGGACACCCAAGATTTGTCAACACAGAAAACATTTCATCACTGGATAGTTTTTTTTTTCCGTTTAATTAAAGTGTTGTTTTATGTCAGCTGAATGTCCGGAACGCTTTTCAGAGAAGATGAGCACCAGCGGTAATTCAGAAAAAAAAAAAAAACATCTCTGAATGCTCCACATGAAACTTTGGTCTTTCGACCTTTACCACCGTGTCGATTTATTTTGATGAATATGTGCGAGGGAGAGAGAGCAAGACAGCGCTTAGTTTGGAGACGGTGAAGTCTTGTTTATACTTTCACCTGGCTCTGAAGAGAGAGCGTGCGCACTCTCTCTCTCTCTCTCTCGCTCTTTCAGTTAAACATGCGCCCTGTCACAAGCGTGGCAGTTCATCTACATTACTCACTGATCAAATAAGACTTTTGCAGGACAAAAATTCACTTTTGCAGGTGCTAAAAAAAGTTCAATGCAGGAAAATTCATGCGTGAAGTAGTAGGCTACATGACCATGCACTTGCACAAATGCGACCACATAAAATTTTAACTCTCACATTCTCAAAAAATGGTCGCAGTCTGAAACCCTGGTTAGTGTTAATTACAATTTTAGGAAAACAAATATATTAATCTGAAATGTAGCAAATTAATTTTTAAATTCATTCAGGTACAATTACCAAACATATCTCAAGGTCTTTTTGTCTTTTTATTAATTTAATTAATTTATATGAAACTGTTGTCAGTGCACTACAAATAAAATGGTTATATGCCATTACTTCATAAATAAAACCTATTTAAAATAATACAAGGCTTTTGTTTTGCTTTTCCCTCCATTGAACCAAACTCATACCGAACTGTGATGTCTGAACCGAGGTATTAGCCGAACCGTGACTTCTGTGTACCGTTCCACCCCTAGAGTACAGTTTTAATTCAAACTGTGTGCATTCAAAATAGAAAAAAAAGTCTAAACAATAGAAAATTAGTAGCATCTGACTCTGAGCTCTCTCATATCGTCATGTTTTCTCCCAATATTCCAAAGCAAATAATGTTTGTAAATGGTCAGATAATCAAATGAGATCTTCTGTATGAGCAAGTACAGCATCCCAGTGCTTTAAATCTCACCACACTGTAATACAACACTGTCTTCTTTTCTCCCTGCAGTATCTCCAGAGACCCTCTCAGATCCTCGCACCGGAAGTGGAAGCTGACATGGATGATATTTAAAATGTCATAATAAATTGTCGTCATAATAAATTGTCATGTCTAGTTTTAGCTATGTTTTAGCTTTGTTTCATGTTAATTTCATATTGTCACTTTTTATATTGCCCAAGTCTGTTTCGTTTGTATCGGTTTATTGGAATAAACTATACTTGGGTTCACTCCAACTCGCCTTTTTTGCAGTGGATGGCATTACACATATTTTAGACATGATTCATGGGTCTTTTTTTTAATTATCTTAAGATCTTTTTGTCTTCATTTTAAAATCTGAAGGTTCATGTTGTAGGTTCTTCTGTTCAAGATGCTTTTATAAAATGATTGTCATATATTATATATCTAGTTATATGAAAAAAATTGAATGTTTTAATAAGTGAATGAAACATTTTAATTAAGAGAACATTTATATAACAAGGGAACGTTCAAATAACCTTAACCAAGAACGTTAATCCAATGTTTATATAACGGGAGAATTGAACGTTCAAATAACTTGAATAACGTTCTCATAACCAAGAAATAACGTTCTTATAACCAAGAAATAACGTTCTTATAACTTAATGGGAATGTTATGGAAACGTTCTTATAACCTAAGAATTGAACGTTCTAATAACGTTCTTATAACCAAGAAATAACGTTAATACAACGTCTAAAAAACTGGACGCTTTGAACATTCCTAGAACATTTAGGAAAAACGTTTTTATAACTTAATGGGAATGTTATGGAAACGTTCTTATAACCTAAGAATTGAACGTTCTAGTAACGTTTTGAATAACGATCTTATAACTAAGAAATAACGTTAATACAACGTCTAAAAAACTGGACGCTTTGAACGTTCCTAGAACATTCAGAAATAACGTTTTTATAACTTAATGGGAACGTTATGGAAACATTAGTATAACCTAAGAATTGAACGTTCTAGTAACGTTTTGAATAACGATCTTATAACTAAGAAATAACGTTAATACAACGTCTAAAAAACTGGACGCTTTGAACGTTCCTAGAACATTCAGAAATAACGTTTTTATAACTTAATGGGAACGTTATGGAAACATTAGTATAACCTAAGAATTGAACGTTCTAGTAACGTTTTGAATAACGATCTTATAACTAAGAAATAACGTTAATACAACGTCTAAAAAACTGGACGCTTTGAACGTTCCTAGAACATTCAGAAATAACGTTTTTATAACTTAATGGGAACGTTATGGAAATGTTCTTATAACCTAAGTATTGAATGTTCGAATAACGTTTGAACAACGTTATTATAACCAAGCAAGAACGTTAATACAACGTTTATATAACAGGAGAATTGAACATTCTAATAACGTTTTGAATAACGTTCTTATAACTAAGAAATAACGTTAATACAACGTCTAAAAAACTGGACGCTTTGAACGTTTCCAGAACATTCAGAAATAACGTTTTTATAACTTAATGGGAACGTTATGGAAATGTTCTTATAACCTAAGTATTGAATGTTCCAATAACATTTGAACAACGTTCTTATAACCAAGCAATAACGTTAATACAACGTTTAAATAACAGGAGAATTGAACGTTCTAATAACGTTTCGAATAACGTTCTTATAACTAAGAAATAACGTTAATACAACGTCTAAAAAACTGGACGCTTTGAACGTTTCCAGAACATTCAGAAATAACGTTTTTATAACTTAATGGGAACGTTACGGAAACGTTCTTATAACCTAAAATTGTTAGCTGGGTTGGCACTTCTAATCCGTTAGAAGTGGCCATAGATGTTTTTATTACTTAATATCACCTATATTTTTGTATTTTAATAATTGCATAATTACTTTGTTCATTGTAATGTCAGAGTCACCACACTAGAACATGGGAACAAATAAAAGTGAAGTACAAAAATATTCTACATAATGGTAATTTTTAGTTATATTATAGTCTCTTTTATAAAAGGCACTGTTAAATAAATGGTTGTCTGTTTATAAAAGCAACCAAGAAAAAGGCTGAGAAAAAAAGAAAAGATCTTAGTCTTAGGCCCGTTCACACCAAGGACGATAACTATAAAGATAACGATAAAGATATAATTCTAAAAATCGTTCTCCATATTAAAGAATAACAGAGTTCACACCACAACTATAACGATAAAGATATGAGGAACGATATCGTTGGGATCACTTTCAGAACGATTTTTTTTCAGCTGTCAAACGATAAAACACTGACAGTCAATCAGAATCCATTCTAATTTAAAGGTCTCGCGCATTTAAAATGGGGCGCGCGCGCGCGTGCTTAGAATAAAAAGACCGTTATCGTTCGTTGGTGTGGACGCATATATAGTTATCTTTATCGTTATCCTTATAGTTATCGTGCTTGGTGTGAACGGGCCTTACACTGTAAAATAATTTTTGCTGCATTAAATTAAGGCCGTATAGTCATTTCAACTGTTAAATCTTGAGTAATGATGAATTGCTTTGACTTGTGAAAGTGAAAACTGATAAACTTATGTAAAAATATTTTGCAATGAGTTATTGATCACATTTTTCCCGAGTGTAGTTCATTGTAATGACATTGTGTTTTCCTCTTTTGTGCACTTTTACATGATACACCAACACTTGTATCTGTTCCCAAGAAAGTATAGTGGCTGAAATATGTGCAGTAAGTGGACATTTTCTAACTTTCCAAAGGAAAGAAAGTATAAGACTTTGTAATGTCCATTTGTTTCCATTGCACTGGACAGTGAATAAACCCTCTCAGATAACTGTCATATGGAGGAACTAGCCTACCTGCAAGTGCATAAATAACTTTTACATAAATTACTTAATTTATACTTGTATGCTTTATGGCTGCAGTATAAGTTGCAGGATTCCTCATCTATAGAAAGGCCTACAGAAGAGTCTGCACAGACAGAGGAGACATAGGCCTACAGGTGGGCAGTGGATAGCCAACTTCTCCTTTTTATTTGTTGCTTGAGGCATGTGTCTAATATCTCTTGTTGTAGGCACTTGACCAATGGCTTTTCTTTACAAAGAACAATTGAAATAAAACTCAAGGAACTAAGCATATGTGTCTTTTATTAAACATTTAATGAAAAGTGTTTTTTTTAATATGGCACATGCAACAATGTCACAGGCCCTGTCAGGTGTGCAACCCTCAGACTTCTTCAGACACTGAAATCCTCCCTTTAGCCAAAGTTCATTTCATTGTGTGCCCTTGTCCTGGCTAGAGCTGCATTGTAACTGGTTTGGGTCAGGGAATGGGGTCATAAAACACCTGTCTGCAGGAACATGTCTTAATCACCTATGAAAAAATGCAGTTCTAATAGGATCAGCATAAGTGTATGTAATATACGTGAGCTTGATATTTAATTGTGGAACTTTCCTTACCACTTTCGAATAATGTGCATAAATGTGAATCTCTGAAAATTCTTAAGTCATGCACAGATCCTGGCCATGTTTCTTTCACAATTGTGATATGAAAGATTTTAGTCAAATGCCTTTTTTTATTTGATATAATCTGGAATATTAAGAATCACAATAGTAACTGGGCTGCACATTTACATTGTGAACCCCCTTTCTGTTCACATAATCCCCTTCATTGAGGCCTTGATGGCAGCCTCCACTTTAAAATGAAAATTCTGTCATCATATACCCTCATGTTGTTTCAATCCTTTATGAATTTCTTTCTTCTGCTGAACAAAGGAAGATATTTAGAAGAATATCAGTAACCAGACAGTTTCTGGTCTCATTGACTTCCATAGTATATTTTTTTTCCTACTATGGAAGTCAATGAAACCAGAAACTGTCTGGTTACTGACATTCTTCTAAATATCTTCCTTCCTGTTCAGCAGAAGAAAGAAATTCATAAAGGATTGAAACAACATGAGGGTGAGTAGGATATATGATGACAGATTTTTAAAGTGGAGTATATCCCTTTAAGACTGAGTGGCATATAGGCTAATGTAATCAGCATGGTCATGATTGCATGATCCTCATAGAAAAAATTATTATAGCATAAAAAAACTGCTTTAAAAAAAAACTGCTTTACAACATTGGGTCTTCAGTGGCTTGGAAATGCCACAAAAAAACCTAAAACTGTTTTTTAAACCTAAAAGCGCCAGGTTAACTCTGAATGACATGACAGACAGCACTTTCCATCAAGTTCTCCGCATCTCCAATAGTGTAAAGGAAAGAGCCACTCGCAAATAATCTAAGGGTACAGTTTATGCTGTAGTTAAAGCCCGACTCCGACAAGTCGAAAATAAATGTGCGTTTCCAACAAATTAATAATGTAAACGACAATCTCACGAGTCACGAGAAAAAATATAGCAGCTATATCTCAGAAAGTGCACTATCGCGCTGCGCTGGACTTCCCGTATCAGCTCCGCTCATGAAGCCGGGATCTAATCCTGTTTACATGAAATAAGCCTGCTCCCGAGCAGGTTTAAGATTGCGCACCTGTTGCTATGACAGCAAGTCCAGGATGAGCGTCGAAGAACCAAACAATCCAAGATCAAGCCAAATCGTCAACAATCAAATCCAGCTAACTGAGTTAGCGACGTACGAAGAACGAGCCCCTGGATACGGCCTGGATCCGGCAGGCTGCAGGAAAGCCTCGGGATAAACAAAGACACTAAAATTAGCGTAGATGCCATTCTTCTTATGATGTAACGAGTGATGGATTTATGGGAAGTGTTCCCGGTTCCAGCTGACCTAATCTATGCAGCCTAACATTGAATTATAGAAGTCTATAATGTATTATGTGAATGCTAGGTCAAAGAGATGTGTTTTTAGTCTAGCTTTGAACTGACAGAGTGTGTCTGCTTCCCGGACAATGGTAGGAAGACTGTTCCAAAGGTTTGGTGCTAAATAGGAGAAGGATCTACCGCCAGCAGTCGATTTTGATATTCTAGGTATTATCAACTGCCCGGAATTTTGAGATCGCAATAGACGTGAAGGACTATAATGCGTTCAAGTACTGCGGAGCTAAACCATTTAGTGCTTTGTACGTGATCAGCAATATTTTAAAATTGATGCGATGTTTAATAGGGAGCCAGTGCAGTTTTGACAGAACCTGGCTAATATGGTCATACTTCCTGGTTCTGGTAAGAACTCGAGCTGCTGCGTTTTGAACTAGCTGTAGCTTGTTTATTAAGCGTGCAGGGCAACCACCCAGTAGAGCATTACAATAATCTACCCTTGAGGTCATGAACGCATTAACTAATTGTTCCGTATTTGTCAATGAGAGCATATGACGTCATTTAGATATATTTTTAAGATGGAAAAATGCAGTTTTACAGATACTGGACACGTGACTTTCAAATGAAAGATTGGTATCAAAGAGCACACCCAGGTTCCTAACCGACGACGAAGACTTAACAGAGCAGCCATCAAGTGTTAGACAGTTTTCTAGGTTATTACGTGAGGAAGTTTTTTGTCCAATAATTAGAAACTCTGTTTTTTCAGAATTTAGAAGTAGGAAATTACGAGTCATCCAATTTTTTATATCCACTATGCATCCCGTTAATTTTGTGAATTGGTAAGTTTCGTTAGGTTTTGAAGAAATATAGAGCTGAGTATCGTCGGCATAACAGTGAAAGCTAATGCCATGTTTCCTAATGATATCTCCTAATGGTAGCATGTACAGAGTGAACAGCAGCGGTCCTAGTACTGAGCCTTGTGGTACGCCATACTGAACTTGTGATCGATGAGACATCTCTTCATTTACTGCTACAAACTGATAACGGTCAGATAAGTATGATTTAAACCATTCTAGTGCAATTCCACTAATGCCAACATAATTTTCGAGTCTATTTAAAAGAATGTTGTGGTCGATAGTATCAAATGCAGCACTAAGATCGAGTAACACTAATAGAGATACACAACCACGATCGGATGATAAGAGCAAATCATTTGTGACTCTAACGAGAGCAGTCTCAGTACTATGGTACGGTCTAAATCCTGACTAAAAATCCTCGCAGAAATCATTTCTTTCAAGAAAGGAACACAGTTGTGAAGATACTGCTTTTTCTAATATCTTTGACAGAAAAGGTAGATTCGAGATCGGCCTGTAATTGACTAATTCTGTAGGATCAAGTTGCGTTTTTTTAACAAGCGGTTTAATCATAGCCAGCTTAAAGGTTTTTGGTACGTATCCTAGAGACAAAGATGAATTAATGATATTAAGAAGAGGATCTATGACCTCTGGAAGTATTTCTTTCAGTAGCTTAGTCGGTATAGGGTCTAACATACATGTTGTAGATTTAGATGATTTAACGAGTTTAGTAAATTCTTTCTCTCCTATAGCAACGAACGAATCAAATTTTTCCTCCGGGAGACTACAATGCACTGCCTGATGCGATACTGTAGTAGACGGTTGCATAGTTATAATTTTCTCCCTGATATTATCAATCTTATAAGTGAAGAAGTTCATAAAGTCATCACTGCTGTGTTGCTTGGAAACTTCGGTGCTTAAAGCTTTCTTTTCGTTAGTTTAGCCACCGTTTCAAATAAATACCTAGGATTTTTTTTTTCTTATAATAGGTTTGATAAATAAGCAGATCTAGCAGCTTTTAAGGCCTCTCTGTAAGCAATCGAGCTCTCTTTCCATGAAATGCGAAATACCTCTAGTTTTGTTTTCTTCCAGTTGCGCTCCATTTTTCTGGCTGCTCTCTTAAGGGCCTGAGTGTGCTCGTTGTACCACGGCGTTGGACTATTTTCTTTAATCTTCTTTAAGCGCAACGGAGCAACTGTGTCTAAAGTGCTGGAAAAGAGAGAGTTAAAAGTTTCTGTTGCAATATCGAGTTCTTCTATGCTATCTGGGATGCTGAGATGGTGAAACTGATTAGGAAGATTATTAATAAAGCAATCTTTAGTGGCAGAAGTGATAGGTCTAACATATTTGAAACACGGAGTCGGCTTTGCAGCCTTGGCTAAATGAAGTTTACACGAGACTAGATAATGATCTGAGATGTCATCGCTCTGCTGCAGAATTTCAACGGTATCAACATCTATTCCATGTGATAATATTAGATCTAGAGTATGATTACGACGATGAGTAGGTCCTGACACGTGTTGTCTAACTCCAATTGAGTTTACAATGTCTTTAAATGCCAATCCCAATGCATCTTTTTCATTATCGATGTGTATATTAAAATCACCAACAATTAGTACTTTATCTGCAGTCAATATTAATTCTGATAGAAAGTCTGCAAATTCTTTGATAAAATCTTTATGGTGGCCTGTATACATTAGCCAGCAAAAATCTCAAACGTGATTTATCATTTATACTATATATTTTTACATTAAGTGCTAACACTTCAAAAGAATTATATTTAAAACTTGATTTCTTACTGGTTTTAAAAATATTATATATTACAGCAACTCCTCCCCCTTTGCGTTTCAGACGAGGCTCATGTTTATAACAGTAATCTTGCGGGGTGGACTCATTTAAAGTAATGTAATCGTTTGGTTTTAGCCAGGTTTCTGTCAAACACAGCACATCTAGATTATTATCTGAAATCATATCATTAACAATGAGTGCTTTTGAAGTAAGCGATCGAATATTCAGCAACCCAAGCTTTAGCATTTGCTCATCTGTATTATAGCTGTTTATTATTTGTTGAACATCAATAAAAATTTTAACCTTAGATGGGTTTAAGAACATTGTCGTTCAGCTGATCGATTGCTCCTGTCTGCCTCGCTGCCTGCTGTGAGTGTGTTTGTGTGCTTCGGTGCGGTAAGCTCCGTCTTAGCCTTATATTTCTTTGTTTTGAACCATCATTTTACTACCATTTCTAGTTGTTTATACTACTACATTTTACCCAACATCTCAGATTAACCTGACATCGCTAGCTTTTGTTATTAGTACTACTAGCACAAAACGCTAGTAATTCGCTAGCCTGTTAACGCGCCACCCGTGCGCTCAGCTATTTTATTTATTTATTTTTCTCTCGCGCGTCCGCGCCTTTGAGTTCATAAAAAGCTCAGGTGAGTAAGAATCAGTCAACAAACACGGTGAGTAATGTCTTGTCCTGTTATTGTCACTTGCACTCAGTGCCGGCCCGTGGGGTTGTGGGGCCCTAGGCAAGATCATGAAAATTGGCCCCACTGGAGTAAAAAACTCTCATAACAATTTTATGAAGGAAGAGAAAGCACATGATATGACAATTTCAATATTTAAGTTTGTAAATGTGTATTAAGTGTAGCATTCAAAAATGAAAAAAATATTTACATGAAACTCAAATAAATGAAGTAAAATGTGTGAATTGTACATAAATTATAATATATATATATATATATATATATATATATATATATATATATATATATATATATATATATAAATAAAATTAGGCTATAGATTGCTCAATATATAAGTTTATAAAAGTGTAACATTCAACGTACATATGAAAAAACACTAAGAAACTAAGAGATTTTTAGCATAGCCCTAGCCTAGTACATAAAAGACAGAAAGCACACATAAAAAAATAAAGCATATAAAATAAAGCATAAATTAAAGGTATTTTTGTAAATGCAGTAGTAATTATGCATAATGACTAGAAATGCAGTAGGCTACTACATTTTAACTTTTTACTGATGATCACAATAATAAAAATGTTTTGTATTATTTAGAAATGTTTAAATATTAATTTGGAAAGAGTGAGAAACCTGTTTTTAGCGGTAAGGGAGAATGGATGGGGTGGGTTAGGACTGCATGATAATAATGGAACTGATAATCACAATTATTTTGCTCAAAATTATAATAGTGATTATTAATTACCATTATTCTCAGTTGAGAAATTGCAGAAAAAGAGACAGTTAATATAAATTAATTGCATAAATAGCCTATCAAAAGGGGTAAAACGGCCATTTTGAGGTCTGAGATGGTCCACCTTAATTTAAAAAAACTACGATAACTTCATCAGAGGATTAAAATCTATACAAAATGCATGGGTAGATAATTCTTAACACGCTGAATGTGGCCCAATTTTTCCATGTCTGTCTGTCTGTCTGCGATCATGGGCATTGTTACATTTATTAGTAAAACTAATAATACAGCAATAAATAACGCACTATTTATAGAAGTCAGAAGAACACACCTTTACTTTGAGCTTGTCTTTATTCCTCAACCATTCTCCTCTTCCTTTTTTCAGCTCCAGAAAGATGGCGTTTGGATGCCATTTCTACCACAGTTTAACATATTATTATTTCAATTAACTAAAAATAGCATTGCTGTATGACTACGACTCTGACGAGACTTCGTGACGTTATGACAGACAAGGCAATCCAAATATGTGAAGTCGATATTACCATAGAGATTATAATATTTGGTATTTTATTTTTGACAGCACATTTTCTGTCATGCAAAATGCCTCATATAGGCCTAAGAAATTAAGCATTACTAAAGGGTAAGAGCACCACAAAAAAAAAAAAAAAGTCTCTTGTTTCTAAAACGTGAGCATTTTGGAGAGAAGTGTGGTGGAATCCGTGTGTGTGGATACTGTGATAATTACGGTACTCGAGGTCTCCCACTATATCTCGGGCGGTATTATGCAAATTAGCATGTGACGAGCTACTGTGTATATTTCTTATGTTTTCGTATTTTATTCGTTCTATTGTTATGTATTTATTATCTTTTTCGGAAATTTGTCATGTCTGAACTATACAGAGCTATCCTTTTTATGTATGTTGTAGGTCTGGGTAATTTATTAGATACTCACCGTCTCTGTGAACTGTATCATGATTAGTCAGGTCCATGCAATGCGTCGGGCTTCTCTGACTGCGGAAGTCGAGATGCACGCATCTAAGTGAATTTTAAATATTATGCTTAATTAACGATTTATTAAGTATAGTTATTGTTAGATACAGGGGCCCCCTCTGGCAAGGCGGGGCCCTAGGCGACCGCCTATGTCGCCTAATGGACGGGCCGGCTCTGCTTGCACTTCATGTCACATGTTTAGTATAGCCTTCTCTGTCGACAATATAGGATTTATATGTGATAAATGTAAGGAGACAGTTAGGTTGACAGAGAAGATTTCAGAATTAGAAACACGCATCCAAACTTTAATTGAGGATAGTAAGAGTGCTAGTGCTTTAGATGTTTTGGATGCGCATAGAATAGTGAACACTTTACATGGCGTGGTTCCGGCTGAAGTAGAGCCTTTGCAGCCGGGCAAATGGGTGACAGTGAGGGATCGCTCTAGTCGCGGATCTAAAAACCACTCTTCCGTTCCGATTACCATAACAAATCGATTTGCCCCGCTCAGTGAAACACCCACTGAGAATGATTGTGCCCTAGTTATTGGCGATTCTATTACACGGAACGTGAAAATAGAGACACCAACCACCATAGTCACATGTTTGCCGGGAGCCAGAGCGCCTGACATCAAAGCAAATTTAAAAGTGCTGGCTAATGCTAATCGTAAATTCTCTAAGATCATTATTCATGTCGGCACTAATGATGTTCGACTCCGCCAGTCGGAGATCACCAAAATTAATATTAAAGAGGTGTGTGAACTTGCAAGTACGATGTCAAGGACTGTAATTTGCTCTGGCCCCCTTCCTGTTCGCAGGAGTGATGAGATAGTTAGTAGATTGTGTTCGCTTAACGGTTGGCTGTCTCGGTGGTGTCCGCAACATAATATAGAATTCATAGACAATTGGAAAAGTTTTTGGGGCAAACCTGACCTGTTGAAAAGAGATGGTATTCATCCCTCCTGGGATGGTGCTGCTCTTCTCTCTAGTAATATGGCTCATAGTCTTAGAGCTCAAACATGACAATCTGGGGCTCAGGTCAGGAAGCAGACAGACTGGCTAAACCGACCGTCTGCTAGCGGCCTCGCGTCACCCAGGTCAGATAAATCCCATCACATAGAGCCTCTTTCACCTAGCTATCATCATATAGAGACTGTGTCTGTTCCCCGAATTTGGAAATCCAAAAAACGTTTTAACCCATCTAAGGTTAAAAATTTAATTGATGTTCAACAAATAAAAAACAGCTATATTACAGATGAGCAAATGCTAAAGCTTGGGTTGCTGAATATTCGATCGCTTACTTCAAAAGCACTCGTTGTTAACGATATGATTTCAGATAATAACCTAGATTTGCTGTGTTTGACAGAAACCTGGCTAAAACCAAACGATTACATTACTTTAAATGAATCAACCCCGCAAGATTACTGTTATAAACATGAGCCTCGTCTGAAACGCAAAGGGGGTGGTGTTGCTGTAATTTAAAGTAATATTTTCAAAACCACTAAGAAATCAAGTTTCAAATATAATTCTTTTGAAGCATTGGTGCTTAATGTAAAAATATATAGTGTAAACGATAAATCACGTTTGAGATTTGTGCTGGGTACTGTATACAGGCCACCAGGGCACCATACAGACTTTATCAAAGAATTTGCGGACTTTCTATCAGAATTAATATTGACTGCAGATAAAGTACTAATTGTTGGTGATTTTAATATACACATCGATAATGAAAAAGATGCATTGGGATTGGCATTTAAAGACATTGTAAATTCAATTGGAGTTAGACAACACGTGTCAGGACCTACTCATCGTCGTAATCATACTCTAGATCTAATATTATCACATGGAATAGATGTGGATGCCGTTGAAATTCTGCAGCAGAGCGATGACATCTCAGATCTTTATCTAGTCTCGTGTAATTTGCACTTAGCCAAGGCTGCAAAGCCGACTCCGTGTTTCAAATATGTTAGACCTATTACTTCTGCTACTAAAGATTGCTTTATTAATAATCTTCCTGATCAGTTTCATCATCTCAGCATCCCAGATAGCTTAGAAGAACTCGATATTGCAACAGAAACTTTTAACTCTCTCTTTTCCAGCACTTTAGACACAGTTGCTCCGTTGCGCTTAAAGAAGATTAAAGAAAATAGTCCAACGCCGTGGTACAACGAGCACACTCAGGCCCTTAAGAGAGCAGCCAGAAAAATGGAGCGCAACTGGAAGAAAACAAAACTAGAGGTATTTCGCATTTCATGGAAGGAGAGCTCAATTACTTACAGAGAGGCTTTAAAAGCGGCTAGATCTGCTTATTTTTCAACCCTATTAGAAGAAAATAAACATAATCCTAGGTATTTATTTGAAACGGTGGCTAAACTAACGAAAAATAAAGCTTCAAGCCCAGAAGTTTCCAAGCAACACAGCAGTAATGATTTTATGAACTTCTTCACTTATAAGATTGATAATATCAGGGACAAAATTATAACTATGCAACCGTCTACTACAGTATCGCATCAGGCAGTGCATTGTAGCCTCCCTGAGGAAAAATTTGATTCATTCGTTGCTATAGGAGAGGAAGAATTTACTAAACTCATTAAATCATCTAAATCGACAACATGTATGTTAGACCCTATACCAACTAAGCTACTGAAAGAGATGCTTCCAGAGGTCCTAGATCCTCTTCTTAATATCATTAATTCATCTTTGTCATTAGGATACGTACCAAAAAACTTTAAGCTGGCTTTGATTAAACCGCTTTTTAAAAAAACGCAACTTGATCCTACAGAATTAGTCAATTACAGGCCGATCTCGAATCTACCTTTTCTGTCAAAGATATTAGAAAAGGCAGTATCCTCACAACTGTGTTCCTTTCTTGAAAGAAATGATATCTGCGAGGATTTCCAGTCAGGATTTAGACCGTACCATAGTACCGAGACAGCTCTCGTTAGAGTCACAAATGATTTGCTCTTATCATCCGATCGTGGTTGTATCTCGCTATTAGTGTTACTCGATCTTAGTGCTGCGTTTGACACCATTGACCACAACGTTCTTTTAAATAGATTAGAACATTATGTTGGCATTACGGGAAATGCACTAGCATGGTTTAAATCATACTTATCTGACCGTTATCAGTTTGTAGCAGTAAATGATGAGATGTCTCATCGATCACAAGTTCAGTATGGCGTACCACAAGGCTCAGTACTAGGACCGCTGCTGTTCACTCTGTACATGCTACCATTAGGAGATATCATTAGAAAACATGGAATTAGCTTTCACTGTTATGCTGACGATACTCAGCTGTATATTTCTTCAAAACCTAACGAAACTTATCAATTCATAAAATTAACGGAATGCATAGCAGATATAAAAAATTGGATGACTCGTAATTTCCTACTTCTAAATTCTGAAAAAACAGAGTTTCTAATTATTGGACAAAAAACTTCCTCACGTAATAACCTAGAATACTGTCTAACACTTGATGGCTGCTCTGTTAAGTCTTCGTCGTCGGTTAGGAACCTGGGTGTGCTCTTTGATACCAATCTTTCATTTGAAAGTCACGTGTCTAGTATCTGTAAAACTGCATTTTTCCATCTTAAAAATATATCTAAATTACGCCATATGCTCTCATTGACAAATGCGGAACAATTAGTTCATGCGTTCATGACCTCAAGGCTAGATTATTGCAATGCTCTACTGGGTGGTTGCCCTGCACGTTTAATAAACAAACTACAGCTGGTTCAAAACGCAGCAGCTCGAGTTCTTACCAGAACCAGGAAGTATGACCATATTAGCCCGGTTCTGTCAAAACTGCATTGGCTCCCTATTAAACATCGCATAAATTTAAAAAAAATTGCTGATTACTTACAAAGCACTAAATGGTTTAGCTCCGCAGTACTTGAGCGAGCTCTTAACGCATTATAGTCCGTCACGTCTATTGCGATCTCAAAATTCCGGCCAGTTGATAATACCTAGAATATCAAAATCGACTGCTGGCGGTAGATCCTTCTCCTATTTAGCACCAAAACTCTGGAACAGTCTTCCTACCATTGTCCGGGAAGCAGACACACTCTGTCAGTTCAAAGCCAGATTAAAGACACATCTCTTTGACCTAGCATTCACATAATACATTATAGACTTCTATAATTTAATGTTAGGCTGCATAGATTAGGTCAGCCGGAACCGGGAACACTTCCCAAAAATCCTGATGTACTCGTTACATCATGAGAAGAATGGCATCTACGCTAATTTTAGTGTCTGTGTTTATCCCGAGGTTTTCCTGCAGCCTGGATCCAGGCCGTATCCAGATCTGACGAAGGACCTTCGCCTGGACCGATGACAACGCAGTGCTGAAGTGCCAACTAGTCTCTCCCTATGGAGGATCCCTCTACCACTCTACAGATAAGGCGTTGTCGGGAAATTCGTTTCGCGTTCCTACCCCAAAGCAACAAAATAAAATAAAATTCTTTATCAAAATTTATAAGGAAAGACAAGTACTTTGTTTAGGCTTGGCTTGTAGGGAATTCCAAACCTGCGTATTTTCAAACGCACATAACTATAGAACCCATTCTAAATGCGCATGTGAACGCCATCAACGTTTCTCACAGGTTCGCGTTTAAAGTCTGTGTAGAGGGAATGGTGTCGTCTTAGCGGCACCTAATTTAATAACAAATGATCGTTGCGACGGAAGCAAATCAATCAAAACTAACTTTAGATGGAAAATAACTTAACTCTGCTATAAAGCCAAAACGATCTCTGTTACCTTAAATTATACGCTTATCTCTGTGAAGCTGCTTTGAAACAATCTACGTTGTTAAAAGCGCTATATAAATGAAGATGACTTGACTTGACTTGACTTTAAACGTTTTTTGGATTTCCAAATTCGGGGAACAGACACAGTCTCTATATGATGATAGCTAGGTGAAAGAGGCTCTATGTGATAGGATTTATCTGACCTTGGTGACGTGAGGCCGCTAGCAGACGGTCGGTTTAGCCAGTCTGTCTGCTTCCTGACCTGAGGCCCAGATTGTCATGTTTGAGCTCTAAGACTATGTGCCATATTACTAGAGAGAAGAGCAGCACCATCCCAGGAGGGATGAATACCATCTCTTTTCAACAGGTCAGGTTTGCCCCAAAAACTTTTCCAATTGTCTATAAATTCTATATTATGTTGCGGACACCACTTAGACAGCCAACCGTTAAGTGAACACAATCTACTAACTATCTCATCTCTCCTGCGAACAGGAAGGGGGCCAGAGCAAATTACAGTGCTTGACATCGTACTTGCGAGTTCACACACCTCTTTAATATTAATTTTGGTGATCTCCGACCGACTGGCGGAGTCGAACATCATTAGTGCCGACGTGAATAATGATCTTAGAGAATTCACGATTAGCATTAGCCAGCACTTTTAAATTTGCTTTGATGTCAGGCGCTCTGGCTCCCGGCAAACATGTGACTATGGTGGCTGGTGTCTCTATTTTCACGTTCCATATAATAGAATCGCCAATAACTAGGGCACAATCATTCTCAGTGGGTGTTTCACTGAGCGGGGCAAATCGATTTGTTATGGTAATCGGAACGGAAGAGTGTTTTTTTGATCCGTGACTAGAGCGATCCCTCACTGTCACCCATTTGCCTGGCTGCGCAGGCACTAATTCAGCTGGAACCGCATCATGTAAAGAGTTCACTATGCTAGGCGCATCCAAAATAGTATCTGAAGCTCTAGCACTCTTACTATCCTCAATTAAAGTTTGGATGCGTGTTTCTAGTTCTGAAATCTTCTCTGTCAGCCTAACTGTCTCCTTGCATTTATCACATATAAATCCTATATTGCCAACAGAGAAGGCTATGCTAAACATGTGACATGAAGTGCAGGTGACAATAACAGGACAAGACATTACTCACCGTGTTTGTTGAGTGATTCTTACTCACCTGAGCTTTTATGAACTCAAAGGCGCGAGCGCGCGAGAGAAAAATAAATAAATAAAAATAGCTGAGCGCTCGGGTGGCGCGTTAACAGGCTAGCGAATTACTAGCGTGTTGTGCTAATAGTAACGGAAGCTAGCGATGTCAGGTTAATCTGAGATGTTGGGTAAGCTGTATTTAGTAGTAGTATAAACAACTAGAAATTGTAGTAAATGATGGTTCAAAACAAGGAAATACGAGGCTAAGACGGAGCTTACAGCACCGAAGCAAACACACTCACAGCAGGCAGCGAGGCAGACAGGAGCAATCCATCAGCGATCAAGAGTGAGCAAGCAAACTTAAACTTTAAACATTAAAGTGCAGAAACTAACACTTTAGGTCAACACTTTAGGTCATGCCTTTTTTGTAGCATTGTATGTTTTAAAACAAACATGTTTTTGATAACCTGTGTGTTTGTAAATGTGTGTTTGATAAAATGTGTTTGTAACCTGAACAGTGTCAACAAGGGGGGAACAGTTATTATTACTAGAAGTGTCTGTCTAGTAATACTTTGACAAAAACCTGAGTGTGTTTGCTTGAAGGAAAACATCTAACATGTGAGACAGCAGCTTGGGCTTATGTGGAACAACGAGAACAGCTCCAAATGTCGTCTTTGGCAGGTGCATGTTGTAGCCCCACACAAGTGAGATGAAACCACACAATTGTGCAGTCTTGGTTGTCACAGGCTACCATGTCGTCCTTGCTTTCTGGCCCACGGAAAATGCTCCACAACTTCTCAACACTTCTCCTGGTCCTGCCCTTCTTCTGTACTACTATTTTAGAGGTCTGTTGAGTTTTTTCCCCATCTGGAACAGGAATCTGTTTAAGTGGCATCTGAGTGAAGTAACCACTTACAAGTTCAGGGAGACACAAACTCAAAAAAATTGCTGTGCCTTTTTAAGAACATTATTCCATAGCTGTGGGTCAGGTGCAACACAGTGCAGTCTTTTAAAGTCCACAAAATAAAATCACAGTACTCCGCATCAGCCACAAAATTTAAAATGGACTACCCTCCTTTAGCTTAAGCTCACCACTCACAACTTCTAAACAGAAGTCTTTTGCACAGCTGCTGCATGCTTCATCCACAGTGCTGTTACGGTACTTATACGGGCACTTTATCTCGATGCAGCCTTTTCCACAGCAGGTACACTGCACCAATCCATCTGACGATGCTCCAACCTGAGGAAACTTGGGGTTTATGATGAAACCACACTCACTAATTTGCATGTCACAGTGATGTTTCATGGTTTGCAGTTTATACTGTGTCCTCCCATTTTCCTCATTTTGTCTTCCCCATGCAGTAGCAGGACACTGGTTTGTAGAACCACTGTTGGGGTAACAAACTGCTCTCACTGTAGACAGCGCAGGGTTGTCAAAGTCAGACACAAACACTGAATGCATTTTGGATGCAGTAATTGTCCCAGTGCGAAAGTGAAACCAAGATGAGCATTTGTGTTGCTTTCTGGTCTGTATTTCAATGAACTCAGCCTGCTCAGGTGTAACATTTACCTTACTTGCAATGATTTTGTAGTACTGGCGCAAGACAGACAGTTCACTGCCATCCATTTTTTTATCATGTAGACTGCGCAGTGAATCTGGTGTTGTGAACGGCTGTACTGGGTCTGTAAAAGCAACACAATAACCAGGCAAAGTTGACAGAATTGCTGCTTTTGGAGATGCTTTCTGCAGTTGTGCAAGATATGATTCCCACTGCTCCTGTGTTGCAGTATTGAACCTACACGTGTTCGATGAAGTCCTTAAAGCAGGTATGCTTGCTGCCTAACCATCTAGGAGATTATTAAGACACTTTCTTTTTGCTTTTGCAGAAGTAAAGTCTATTCTATGTCCTACCTCCGTTCTCACTTTTGTGATGTTACTTGGTATCATCCAGTATGCAGGTTGGCCAGTAACTGTTGTTGTCTCTCTGCATCTGACTACTGCTTCCAACTTGAAGAGCAAAGCTGCAACATGTGTGCATGTTTCAGCAATTCCTGCCATACATGTGCAGTGACCAGAAGTTATAGCCCCTGATAAGCTAATGATGGCCCAGGGCTTGAGTGGTGTGTCATTCAGCCGTTGCGAGTGCAAGATCTGTTGATAACAACTTACTTTGGCTGCAGTACAGTAATACATCAGACAATTTGTTTCATGATGATGACTTATTTTATTGGAACAATGTTTCTGTTTTATTGTGTTAGGTATTGGTTTGTGTAATTAATACAATAAAGAAAAAAATACATGAAAAGAGGGTAGTATAACAATTTATTTGACACGTTCAGACTAAAAAAAACATCCTTAATCAGGCACTGATGTTATACAGTTTACATGACATTATCATCATCACCATTACAGCAAACATACCTTTGCAGTTACTACTTTGTTGTCGCAGTCCGTCGGTTGGAATGTAAATAAATCCTGTACCCAGCCATTGGTGAAATGTCCGTGGGCTTCCAGAGATTTATAGTTTTTAAATTGTTCACTGGTATATGCGCTTATACCATAAACAAGATAATTAACAATGTCTAAATAGGAAGATGGAGGTAGCAATGCGGGGTCAACACTCCAACTTACGGCAGTCAGCTCATATGGATCTATGTTCTGAATGGATGACAATTTCTCCAAATAACAGTCCCTGGCATCTTTATTAAGTTTATCTCGGTACAGCCTTTTCTCAATTTTCTTTTGCTTCTCCAGGTTTGCGAGTTATATTTACTTATTATCTAGATAGTTATCTTATTTATTTTATTTACTTAAACTCCTGCAATCTCTTTAATTCTCCATCAGTAGCGATACCTCAAAAATGGCGCCACGGTGACGTCACACACAACAAACCCACGTGTCTGACAAAGACCGATTGGGCCGGGTCGCGGGGGCAGCAGTCTAAGCAGAGATGCCCAGACTTCCCTCTCCCTAGACACTTCCTCCAGCTCTTCCGGGGGGACACCGAGGCGTTCCCAGGCCAGCCGGGAGACATAGTCTCTCCAGCGTGTCCTAGGTCTTCCCCGGGGGTCTCCTCCCAGTGGGACGCGCCCGGAACACCTTCCCGGGAAGGCGTCCAGGAGGCATCCGGAACAGATGCCCGAGCCACCTCAGCTGCTGACCCCTCTCGATGTGGAGGAGCAGCGGCTCTACTCTGAGCTCCTCCCGAGTGACCGAGCTTCTCACCTCATCTCTAAGGGATCGCCCAGCCACCCTGCGGAGAAAGCTCATTTCGGCCGCCTGTATCCAGGATCTTGTCCTTTCGGTCATGACCCAAAGCTCATGACCATAGGTGAGAGTAGGAACGTAGATTGACTGGTAAATCGAGAGCTTCGTCTTGCGGCTCAGCTCTTTCTTCACCACGACAGACCGGTACATCGACCGCATAACTGCAGAAGCTGCACCGATCCATCTGTCAATCTCCCGTTCCATCCTTCCCTCACTCGTGAACAAAACCCCAAGATACTTAAACTCCTCCACTTGAGGCAGGAACTCTCCACTAACCTGAAGTGGGCAAGCCACCCTTTTCCGACTGAGGACCATGGCCTCGGATTTGGAGGTGCTGATTCTCATCCCAGCCGCCTCACACTCGGCTGCAAACCGTCCCAGTGCATGCTGAAGGTCCTGGTTTGATGAGGCCAACACGACAACATCATCCGCAAAGAGCAGAGACGAAGTCATGTTGTCACCAAACCTAACACCCTCCGGCCCCTGGCTGCGCCTAGAAATTCTGTCCATAAAAATTATGAACAGAACCGGCGACAAAGGGCAGCCCTGCCGGAGTCCAACATGCACCGGGAAGAAGTCTGACTTACTGCCGGCAATGCGAACCACACTGTTCCTCCTGAATCCGAGGTTCTACTATCGGCCGTATTCTCCTCTCCAATACCCTGGCATAGACTTTCCCAGGGAGGCTGAGAAGTGTGATCCCCTTGTAGTTGGAACACACCCTCCGGTCCCCCTTCTTAAAAAGAGGGACCACCACCCCGGTCTGCCATCCCAGAGGCACTGTCCCCGACCACCACGCGATGCTGCAGAGGCGTGTCAGCCAAGACAGCCCCACAACATCCAGAGACTTGAGGTACTCAGGGCGGATCTCATCTACCCGAGATGGACGAGTCTGCCTCTGAGCCCTCAGCCTCTGCTTCCACAATGGAAGACGTGACGGTGGGATTGAGGAGATCCTCAAAGTATTCCTTCCACCGTCCAACGACATCCCCAGTTGAGATCAACAGCTCCCCACCTCTACTGTAGACAGCGTTGGTAGGGCACTGCTTCCCTCTCCTGAGGCGCCGGACGGTTTGCCAGAATCTCTTCGAGGCCAGCCGATAGTGTAATAATCAAGTAAATTATATTCAGAGATTTTATTAAGTTAATAAAGTTAATTATTACTGTGATATTTACTAAGCCACTGAATTATTGTGATAATCAGTGATAAGCATAAGAATCACTTAGAATCCTAATGACATTTAGGAAAGTTTTATGTTTGTAGGTTAAGAATAGAACTGTTGTATACCATAGTAGTACTGTGATAAAGTTTAGAGAAATTGTCACAAATGAAAATGAAATCTGGTGATGCAGGATTTAAAATGAAAACTAGTGATATGTGAAATATGCAACTGTATCTTGTAGAATACACTCTAATAAGTAATTTTGTAATTAAAATGTGTGCTTGTGTGTGTAGTTTAAATGTGTTTCATCTAAGGCTGATTATACAGTATATAACCATGATTGACTACAGGCATAGGGCTCGACTTAGGACAAG
Organism: Scardinius erythrophthalmus; assembly: GCF_964197995.2. Lineage (NCBI taxonomy): Eukaryota > Metazoa > Chordata > Actinopteri > Cypriniformes > Leuciscidae > Scardinius > Scardinius erythrophthalmus. The sequence goes on from NC_138224.1 coordinate 29,809,917, forward strand.
ATAAGAACAAGCATGAGTGAAGTACAGCCTTATACTGATTGGTAAACTGCACTGTGTTTTATACACGTCCATGCTGGACATTCATATTAAATTAGCATTATTTTCCTATGTTTTTACATCATGAAAATCTATATGGCTTTAGTTGTATGTAGGACATATATGACATAATATGATTAAAAATACATTAATATTATGCAATTTATATATGTGGTTTTTGCAGCATATATGTCCCTTACAATATTCTGTTGAAACATATAAGAATCACAGGTGTTTTTAGCAAACCTTTTCCATATGGGGTGGCTGCTCCGATGCGAAAGGAGTGTGCTGTGTAGAAGTTAGGGTCAAGACCACAATGTTGGCAAAAGAGTCGTAGGTGATGTGTGAGCAGCATCTTGTCATGATGTTCTAATCCTCGGTAGCAAACATTGTTTCATTGGAGTGTGAATGAGCGCCGTAGTTCAGGTACCGGACCATGGAAGAGAGGGGACAAAATTCATAATTAGTACAAGATATGGTTACAAACACACCTTTCTTTTCTTTGTCTGCCTTTGAATGTTTATTTAAAAAATTTCAAAACAGTTAGATTTCAGTGAGCTATCATCTAATGAGAGGTCTTGGGAAGGATTTTTTTTTTTTTGGAACGTGCAGTAAATTCCCCACATCTCAGAAAACCATAAAAAGTTGAAAGAAATACTGCTTCCAGGAGTACATTAGTATATGGGCTAAAGAAATCTGTGCGCAGCTGAGAAAGCCTGAGATGGACTATAGGAAGTGTGAAAGGTAAACGTGTAACATTAATGGCTGGAATTTCCTTTTTAAGACCGTTCTGGAGGAGGCCTATGGAGGGATCTTTTAATAATAATAATATATTTAATTTTTATAGCACCTTTCCCAAGCTCAAGGACGCTTCACAATAACAGTGAAGAACAAACAATCAGTTCATCCATAAATGGACAATAGACATTTGCCCAGTCCAAGAAATGAGCGATTGCAGTTGCATATCGCTTTACAAACAGAAACAAAAAACAAAACTATTTACAGACAGAATAGAAGGTGGGCAGTTGAAGTAAAGGTCAGATGCAAAACCCTTGTATGGTGTTCATTTTTTATCAAAAGAAAAATGATACGATTAATTATTTTTCCAACCTCAGACTCATTGGCCTTGGCTAATTTTCTGTGAAGAATATATATCAGAATACATTTTCAATGACCACACACTGTACACCCCCCCCCCCCCACACACACACACACACACATTTATGTTACACAAAGGATGTTCGGGTCCACTAGACCAGGGGCTAATAAAAGTGGAAATTTTAGGTCCTGTTTACCTCTACTCTGTCCTCCTCCTGTCAGGGCTTGCTGTTATTGTGTGTGTGTGTGCATGTGTGTGTTCTTGTATATGGTTTATGAGGACACAAATGTGTATGATGACATGGGTATTACAACGTAAACATGGTTTATGAGGTTTTCTGTGATTGGTAGGTTTAGGGGTAGGGTTAGTGTAGGGGGATAGATCATATAGTTTGTACAGTAGTAAAACCATTACGCCTATGGAGAGTCCCCATAAACCACATATCCAAGTGAGAGTGTGTGTGTGTGCGCGTGTGTGTGTGTGTGCGTGCGTGAGTGAGTGAGTGCGTGCATGTGAGAGAGAGATTGTGTGTAAGTGTGAGAGAGTATAAGTGCCAAAGTGATTTTTGTTTCTACCTCTGCCGTTCCCATACAAGGTTGCAATTCTTAAATGTGATCTAAAAAAGCTAAAGAGGAAATATTAACCATATATGCTGTTTATATTGCTTGTAATTGGTATGAAGTAAACATCTGTTGAGTATTTTAACATAAATTGTTTGATTATGTTGAATTAAAAAACCCAAAGCGCAGCAGGTCCACCACGAACACTGGCTGAATAACAAAAATATGAACACCACACAAGGGTTAAGGAAACATTATGACTAATACAGAGTTATGGAAAATGTTTAAGAAAAACATGCCATGACTGATAATACTGTTTAAACAAATGGGTTTTGAGTTTAGACTTAAATTCATGCAGCGTGGTTGTTGTCCTAAGAGCCAGGGGAAGAGAGTTCCATAGCTTAGTAATCAGCTGCAAATATGGCTTGACCCCCAAAAAAATTCTAACAAAAGGTTTCTCAGTGGTTTACAGTAGTATCAGATGTACTTAAAAACATACAAAAAGTTTACCAAAGTTTGACTCCAAGAAAGGCCCCATTTTCAAAATGGTGGCCGTCAGGTCCTTAAAATGACCATTACTCCTTTGTATTCCTCCTAGACCAGGAATACTGGTGTCTGATACCTGTTTTGGCCATGTAATATTCTAATTAGCATATTTGCATGATAAATAAGTGATTACAAGTACAATTATATATTAAAGCAATTGGTTACAAGCATATTTATGCGAAAAAGAAGTACAATTTCCCTTAAGTAATTGCATATTTCTCCTTTATCATATCTGTCACATTCATCGTCTACCATTCTGTTTTCATCTTCACTACACTTCCCAGAATCCTCCTTGTCTCCACACCTGAACTCACTCCCTCAATTACCCACCTGTTCATCGTCTTCATCATCCGTATCACCTGTCCTCACCTCGTTATAGTTCATTAGTGTCCGTATTTAGTTCTTTCTGTTCAGTCTGTCTTGGTTGGTTCTTGTTTATGTTACTTTGTATTTAGCGTGTGAGTGTTACCTGCCTGTCTTTACCTACCTGAAGCAATATTAGTAAAAGAGTTTATATTGGAATCCTTGCCTGTTCCCCTTGTCTTCTTCCAACACCATACCGTGACAATATCGTTTTTCCTAGTGTTGGTGGTTTCTGTGGTTCATAACCATTGTTTTGATTCCAATAAAGAATAAATTCATTAGAACTGTGTGGTACTGTAAAATTAGTCAAAACAGGGCTGCCACGTGAAGGCTCAGTACCGTTAACCCCTTGTATTTTTGTGTTTCATTCATGTTTTTTGCCTTTTGTTTTTTTTATATATTTTTTTATTCTTTTCTTATTTATACATATCTTTTTCTATTTTCTTCAGTTGTTTCCTCTTATTCTGGTTTATTTTTTATACTTTTTTGCACTGTGACCTTCACTAGATTCACCATTAGTCGTCACACTCTTCCTCCCATTGAGGTTGATTATAGTGATTCTCACAATTCCCAACTTGACATGGTCCACAAGCAGGCATGCATGGTAGTCCATATGCCCTGCAACTGCACCGTTGTGTTCGGCAGGCAGTTGTGCAATTACAGTGGATCATCTGCAGGAGGCTTTCTGCGGCAGCAGCCTTACTGGTCATAACTGGCAGGAACTGGTTGTCCACCAGTTTCCATCCCCAATCCACTGTGTTCATGTCATCTTCCTTTCCAATCCACACCATGATCTGGAAGTAAACTCTTTGGCAGTGGTATTTGGATGAGGACTCAGTTGGAGGCAGACGTTCTGGGGTAACAAATGATTGGCGGTAACGATTTCTTGCTAAAAAGGTTGTAGCACAATGAGGCAAGTGAATCGGTACTCTTTCCGCCAAACAACACTGCCATTGCCTTAGTCCCATGGTCCTCTATGACATTCCTTGCATGATGTGGGAGCAGAAACACATTTGCACAGGACTGGATGGTTGAGTCACCATTTACAAGTTTCTGGAATGCTGTCTGTTTGCCAACACAAAAAATGCGTGAAGTTGTATCACATCCTGTGAAGGCATAGATAAACAGCAACTGGAAACACAAGTCACTACCCAGGACTTGTTTCATCTCACTGATGTTGTACACTTTAGTAGCTTTGGACTTGTCTGACCGAAAATAGAGGTCTCTATTGTTCGTCCCAGCATAGTAGAGGAGAAGAATGAGTAAGTCTGTATCCTCCCCTATCAAGGTTGTGGGCTGATGTTCTGAGGCCTTGATTGCAGCTTTGACAATGTCCACGTCTGCATCACCTGATGCATTGATAACAGTGCAGCCCTTCTTCTCCAGCTCCTCGGTCATAAGATTGATAAGTCCTTGTTTGTTGCAAGATCTGGAAAGGAAATCATCCTTTCTTCCCACAAACTCAGTCTCTGCATTGAAGTTAATGATAGGGTGAGTGTTTTCACCACGTCTCTGATGCGTATTGTCTTTGATGGAAGGGCCTTCGCTATAACCATCAAAAACGACTGTTGCTTTACCATAATGACGTATGGTAAAGTCTGCATATGACTGTGCAATGGCACTGTAACTGTCACCCTTTTTCCATGCCGAGCGGTGAACCAGGGAGCCACCGTCAAGGACATAATGCTCAGTTGGTGGGATGGGCAGGACAGTTTTGTTCGATTTCTTGCTTGAGAACTCAGTGACTGCCTGCGCTAGTTGGGACTTGTTGGCTTTATGGAAGATTTCCTTGCCTTCGAACAGGGCTGCAGGAAATGAGCAGAGCTCAAAGCTCATTACATCTTCCAGTGAAAACTGTCCAGTTTTCGACATGATCAGGAACCGTTGGAACAGCAAAGCAGGATCAATGGTTCGGTCTTGGGCAACTTTGATGGTGGAGTCATCTGCAAGGGTTTTTGCACGGTCTTTCCGTTTGAAGGATATTCCAAAACCGGGTTTTCCAATCATCTTTTCAATGATCTCATTGCCAACAGTCTCAAACTAATGCCAACAGAGAAACTAATGTTTCTCAGAGATGGGTCTGGAGAGAATGGTGTGCAGATGGTAAGCTTTTCCTTGATCTTTTCTAGATCAGAGTGATCTCTTTTCATCCTTGCTTCTGAGGATTCTCGGTGCTGCTCGCTGGTCGTGTAGGTGAGGTCATTGAATTCCTGCATGGCGTTGTTGTATTCAGATGTGATGGGTGTAGACATGGTCCACAATGCTCTCATTTCTTCAGTCATTCCACTTCCATGGGTCAAGCCTCCACTGCTTTTCAAGGATCGCATCAATATCTGCTCGATGACAAGGTCAGAGCTAAGGCCTGCCCAGTACTGGTTGCTGCGGCGGATCACATGGAAACCCCTGGAAAACTTGTCATGTACATCAGAGTGTCTGGTCTCGAGTTGGCACATTTCTTGGAGGTAGAAATATGCCGATTTCAGGTAGTTGTAGTGCCCAGTGGCAGCAAATATTGGCAGACAGTCAAACATTGCTCGCTCTGCTCTGCTTTGATCAGAGCTCGGGCTGTCTGCAGCATCTTCTGATAGTTTACCCACAGCCGGCTGGTTTTTGACCTTGTGCTAAGGTGTGCCCTCTTTGTGTCCACCTTTTCCTTGATTTGGTTCAGCATATCTGATGCTGCAGCACTCTCCAAAGTTGTTTCTTTCGTTACCATGGATGAGTACATCTCTACAGCTTGGTTCACCAGTGACTCAAACTGTGAGTCATCCTCCTGCAGCTCTGACACAACTAGGTGATTGAGACATCTGTCCACCAGCAAATGTCCACGAAAAGCTCTTTGCACTGACTTTCCAGTCATCATGTGCTGGACGGCATTTGATCCATAGACAACTTCCATAATGTTCCTGAGTCCTGTGCCTTCCATCAGGGTGCCTATTGCACCAAGTATGTTCATAAAATTATGAAAACCTCCAAGCATTAAGACTATGCTTTTCAGGGGACTACTCTGTGGTGCATCCACAATGATCTCTGCTGCTTTCCAGTACAGTGGCTGATCAAAGGTAATAATGGGTGGAGCATTGTGTTTGATAGCCAGGTCACAAACAAAACCCAAGGTGGACAAAATACACGTTTTGTCTCCAGAGTACAGGTCAATCATTGGCAGGAACACAACTGATGATTGGCCTGGATGTTCTAGTCCTTGATGAATGATATGCATCATTCCCTGCCACCCGGAGGTTTCTTGTTTGAAATTCAGTGAGAGCTCCCACAGGACATCAACTGTTCTGTCACAGTTGATCAGTGCTGGGAGGTCGTTGAACACAATGGTTTGGCGCACATGTTTCGCAAAGTGATATTCCATGACTGGGATTTTACTTTGCACTGCAAAATCTAGGTTGGTAATGTGTCTCCTTGGAATGATACGGTCCTTTTTTCGCCCTGGAGGGATTGCTGCTATAATTCCCATTCCGTGGAAGGTCCCCTTACCATCAATAGTAAGGATGTTGTGGTCAACATTGTCCCAAGCAAAAAGAAGTGCCATGTCCAGCACATCTATGTCATCCGCTAACATATCTGGGGCAACTGAATCTGCTGCATTCTTTTCAAAACGCAAAACTTCCTTGTATGATGAAGCAAATTTGTCAGAGATTCCTTCATTTTGTCTCGAAGATGTGTAATTGTCAACTGTTCCTCATCATTACTCTCGAGGTAAGAGCAAACTTTCATGAATACCTGCCCCTGATCTTAATTTTTGGGCCGGCCAGACTTTCTGCGCTTTGCCCCTGGGTCTTTCTGGAACTGTATCGGGATGTTATATCCGTTACGAAAACTACTACTGCATAAGTGGTGGTAAACACAGTCTGCAGCATGTAGATCATGGAAATTGTGAATTTAGTTTAGTTGGGTTTAGTATAATTCCATCTTTATACTCAAACACATCTATAGAGGATGCATTACATATGTATTACCTTATTCAAATTGAAATGAGTGACCATTTTAGAGGATTCACACACAGGCTTCTGTTCGGGCTAATTCAAAGTTGTTTATGATCAAAGTTATATAACTCCAATTTAAGTTACTTTTAACTTTTACATTGAATGTCAAGTCTGTGTTTTAGAAAAAAAAGGGTATGTGTCCAAAAACACGGACTGAGTAGGAGTTGCATTACATAGGCTAAATCGTTTACATCTCTGGTTCACCCCAAAGATAAAACCTTACAGTAACATCACAAAATCATGTATTCCATAAGTATGTAATCATGTCAGTGCAATTTAGTAGGGCTGACTTCTAATAGTCGAGGATTCGACGATTCGATTCGGAGAGGTCTGATTCGACTATGAACCTCATAGTCGAATACATGGGCGTCAGTTTGATTTGAAATGTGCTGGGGACAGAGACGCATTCGCATTTTCAGAAGGGCTGGGTACCATTTTTATTTTATTTTTTCATGTGCGTTAAAAAGCTTTACGTGGTTTAATGTACCTAAACAACGATTACCAAATTCCCCTCTCATGTTGCTCCACATAACCACTTAAAATGAAAAAAAAAAATCGAACCCAGAGTCCAATTATTATGGACCTTATCTGATATTAAGCGTTTCTGCTTTACATTTTCAGCAGGGCTGCGGAGCGGCTGTGAGTTGACTCCACACGGTTCTCATGTGCGTTAAAAAGCTGACTCCACACGGTTCTCATGTGCGTTAAAAAGCTTTACGTTGTTTAATGTACCTAAACAACGATTACCAAATTTCCCTCTCATATTGCTCCTCATAACCACTGAAAATGGTTAAAAAATCGAACCCAGAGTCCAATTATTATGGACGTTTTCTGATATTAAGCGTTTCTGCTTTACATTTTCAGCAGGGCTGCGGAGCGGCTGTGAGTTGACTCCACACGGTTCTCATGTGCGTTAAAAAGCTGACTCCACACGGTTCTCATGTGCGTTAAAAAGCTTTACGTTGTTCAATGTACCTAAACAACGATTACCAAATTTCCCTCTCATATTGCTCCTCATAATCACTGAAAATGGTCAAAAAATCGAACCCAGAGTCCAATTATTATGGATGTTATCTGATATTAAGCGTTTCTGCTTTACATTTTCAACAGGGCTGCGGAGCGGCTGTGAGTTGACTCCACACGGTTCTCATGTGCGTTAAAAAGCTGACTCCACACGGTTCTCATGTGCGTTTGTAACGGTGGCATCGCCCAATAAAGAAAAAAAACTGAACAAAACAAACAAAAAAAAACAAAAACAATTTAAGGCGAGAATCGAACCCGGATCTCCGGCGTGGTAACGCGGAGTCCTAACCGCTAGACCACAGTGCCGATCTTTCTTTTAGCGGTCAGCAACAGTCCTACATTGACTCAGTCCCAAAACCAAGTTGGCAGCACGGGTGGTCAAGAGTGACTCGGGAACATCGGCAGCGTCAGTCCGTCTTGCTCCTATCTTTGTCCCTGCTCCACCAAGCCACCGGTTTTGGAGTACGATGCAAAACTCCAATCCGCTCAAAACGTGAGAAAGGCCAAAGGACACATCCGCTAGCCGAGAGGCTAACCAAACAGCACTACTTCCTCTCCACGATGCCCGAAAAACACACACTTTTCTCACGAAATCCACCCGCAATGACTGACTCCAACGGGAAAGCTAGCGCACACTCTTCCAGTTCAACATGACAGCCACTAAACCTCTTTAAAAACATGCCCCATACTCATTTCCGTTGTTAATTTCTTCTCCTCCAATCCTGCCAGAGTATAGGTTTTTGGGAGGACGTGACAGAAAATGAAAGTACTTAAAGGGGCAGTACAGAAAAATATCTGTATTGCTACACTCTCTCCCCCCTGGTGAAAACAACCCATGGTTGTTAAGAGAAAAGAATCAAAAACCAAAGAACTCCTCCTCATCTGAGGTTTCTTGAAAGAGGTTTTGAAGTTTCCTCTTCGCCTGGTCCTCAAACTCCTCAGCCGTTGGAAAACACATTTTAAGATTGCACACATGTGCAGTGCGCACATCTTCTCCAGTGGCCTCCAACGCTATGCGGTAATTCAAAGGTCCCAGTTTTCTCAGAATCCGGTAAGGCCCTTTCCATTTAGGTGCCAATTTTGCACTAAACTTGCGTTGTGCACTGGACTGAGGAAAGTTTCGAAGCCATACCCGGTCTTTGATTTTGAAAGTGATGTCTTGTCTTTTTTTGTTATAGTTCCGGAGTTGTCGCTGTTGGGCTTTTCTGCTGCTCTCTCTAGCTTGAGATTGCAGTTGTTGAATGTGACAAGCCACATCATAAGAGGAAGCGTCTGGAGTGAGATTTGGACCGTGAAGTATTTTATCCATTGGCCCGTGCAGTTTCCTTCCAAGCTGTAATTCTGCAGGGGTTACTCCAATGGTCTCCTGGATGGCAGAATTCATGGCAAATCGCAACTCTGATAAGAACTGATCCCATTTCGTGTGGTTGTTATCCACATATGCCGCAATCATGTTTTTAAGAGTTCTGTTCACACGTTCAGTCATGTTAGTCTGAGGATGATATGCGGTGGTTAACTTGTGGGTAACTCTCCATTTTTCACATACTTCTCTGAACACAGATGAGATGAATTGGCTGCCCCTATCGGAAAGAATGAAGTCTGGAACTCCCCACCGGGTTAAGATTTCTTTTCTTAGAATTGTTGCAACACTCTGAGCAGTGGCATGACGCATGGGGAAAAACTCAACCCATCGGGTGTAATAATCAACGAAAACCAGCAAGTACTCATTTCGCTGTGTACTCCGAGGTAGTGGGCCCATAATATCAACTCCCAGCATTTCATTTGGATGGGTGGTGGTAATTGATTGGAGTTTCCCTGCAGGTTTCTGGTTATCATGCCTGAGGGTTTGGCATGTCACACAACTCCTGACATGATGTTTCACATTACTCCACATTCCTGGCCAAAACGCTACTTCCTGGAGCCGTTTATATGTTTTATAGATTCCTCGATGGCCACTTAGGGGATGAGAATGATAATGCTGTAGGAGTGTTGGCCTGAGACTGCTGGGAACATACACTCTATAGTGTATTTGCTCATTCGCTAGGTAAGTTTTGTGATACAACTTATCCTCTACCACTTCATATTGGGCCATTTGTGGACTTTGATTTTCTGCTACTGCCTGTAATAGCTTTGTTATTTCACAGTCTTTATGCTGTTCCTCCCACAGGACAACATCTGACACTGGAAGCTCTGGGTGTTGGTCCGTCTTTTGCTGGTTGTAAAGGGTGCAACATGCTGTGATGGGAGTACTTGCTGTGGTAGAAGACCGGGACAAAGCATCAGGGGCTACGTTTAATTTCCCTTTACGGTATTCAATGACGAAATTGAATTTTTGCAGTCTCAGGACCCATCGGATGAGGCGGCTGTTGGTTTTGGTGGATCCCATGACCCACTGCAGAGCGGAATGGTCTGTGACAACAGTGAAGAGTTTATATTCAAGGTAATGTTGCCACTTTTCCAAGGCCCACACAACTGCCAGACACTCTTTTTCTGTTGCCGTGTAGTTGATTTCTGCCCCAGTCAAGGCTCTGCTGGCGTAAGCAATAACCTCCTCTCTGCCTAGATCTTTCCGCTGTGTGAGAATAGCACCCAGTCCTGTGTCGCTGGCATCTGTATATACGATGAATGGGACTCGAAGATCAGGGTGGCCGAGAATGGGAGGCGACGAGAGGCATGCTTTTAACTGGTCAAAAGCTTGTTGACACAGCATCGTCCATTTAAACCCTTGTCCTTTTTTTTCATTGAATTTAGGGGCTCAGCAATTTTAGAAAAATTGGGCACAAACCGGTGGTACCATCCAGATAAGCCCAAGAACCTCTGAACTTCCTTCAAGTTGCAAGGGACAGGAAAGGTGCGAATGGCCTCCACTTTACTTGGATCAGCCGTGATACCTTTTGTGCTTACCACATGACCCAGAAAAGTGATTTCTGAGAGACAAAACTTGCACTTTTCCAAGTTAATAGTCAAACCAGCCGTTTCCAGCCTGTGGAGGACAGTCTGAAGGTCACAGAAATGCTGGTTCACGGAGGGAGAATAAATGATGATGTCATCAATGTAAACAAAACATATTTGACTTCTTAGCTCCCCCAGGACTGTCTCCATCAACCTCTGGAAGGTTGCAGGTGCATTTTTCAAACCAAAAGGCATAACGTTGAAGTGATATAGACCTGCAGGTACGATAAAAGCAGTCTTGGCTTTACTATCAGGATCCATTGACACTTGCCAATACCCGCTGTTGAGGTCTATGGTAGAGAAAATTGATGCCCCAGAGAGTGATTCTAGGATCTCTGTGATATTTGGAAGGGGGTAAGCGTCATTTTCTGTAGTTGCATTGACCTTACGGTAGTCTACACAGAACCTTAGTTTTCCATTTTTCTTTGGAACAAGGACTACTGGTGAGGCCCAACCAGAATGTGATGGCTCCACAATTCCTTCTTTCAACATCACCTCCAATTGTTCCTCCATTGCCTGCTGTTTTACAGGGGACAACCGATAGGGCCGTTGCTTAATAGGTACCTGACAGGTGGTGTAAATGCGATGTTTCAAAACATCTGTTCGTCCAGTTTGGTGAGTACATACTCGTGGGTTACTTTCTAGGATCTGAAGAAGCTGCTGCTTTTCATCCAGGAGTAGATGTGCTTTACTTACAGCATCCATAATTAGTGTTGCATCATCCACACTGTCAGTTTTTTGTATGGTCAAAAAAAGTTGGGGAGGAGGAACCGCACTTAACAGAGACAAGTTTAGTTTGCTTTTACTGGTTCTTTTCTCCTCCTTCATAGGTGGCAAGTTAACAAGGGGTTCACTGGCATTTCCAGGTTGAAATGGATATTCTTCAGCAAGGTCAGACTTGAAAGAATATTTGTGTTCACTGACATTAATCTGCAGGCCACTGAAAAAGATAAAGTCCAACCCCAGGACGATGGCATAAGCAAGGGCTTGAGAAGGGAGGACAACAGCAGGTAATGTAATGGCTTTACCGTGTAGATGAATAGTGGTGTTTATCCATCCTAGAGGACTCTCACCTTTGCCATTTGCCAAATAGAGAGGACCACAAGACCATGGTTGGAGCTGGTCCTGGATGGCAAGCTGCTTCATAAGATTTTCGTGAATTAGCGTGTAACTTGCTCCAGTATCCATGATAGCCTTCCCCATCCAAAATCCAATGCGGATTGGGACTACTAATTGCTGTGGTATGGTCACAAATGCGCTTGATCTTGAAGTGTTTGAGATACTCTTGGTTTCTGCTTGTGACTGAGATGTTCCAGAGGCTGCTACAGTGTTATTTGAAGGCCGTCCCCCTGATTTTGCAGAGTGGTGAGAATACTTTCCCTGGGGAAACTGTTGTTGACCAGAAGACTGATGAGATGGATGTACATACAGTGGGCAATTTCCCGGAGGATGTGGTCCATTACATCTCCAACACTGTACCGGTGGTTTCTCAGCAGGTCGGTTGGGTTGGGTCACTTGGTGTTTTTGTAAATTTGCTTGTTGTTTATGGCCCACATGCCCTTCATACCGAAGCTGTTCTTCGAAATCCTTTTCCAGTTGGTGTCCGAGTTTAACCAAATCTTCGACGGTGTTCACCCGACTTCGCAGCTGACTTGCCAGGTAAGGCTTGATATTTTTTAGGATCATTTTGACAATCTTGTTTTCTGTTAGTGTGGTCTTCCATCTTTTACACAGTGCACGATAAGTGAATGCAAAGTCTCTAACTGATTCCTTATCCCCTTGAACTCTCGTACGAACCCGTTCAGCCAGCTCATCCTCATAGTCCTCGGAAAGGAAAGCAGAGAGGAACGAGGTCTCAAATTCCTTCCACGTGGTTATATTAAAACGACTTACTTCCCACCAGTCACGTGCAGTGCCATGCAATACTGTGCGGAAGGTAGCCAGGAGGTCTGCATCTGTCAAAGGATGTAAAGCCAAAAAATCTTGACACTTGGTCAAGTACAATAGAGGGTCAATATCATCTGTAGGCCGCCCAAAAGTGGGAAAGGTTAATTTAATATGATCACTTTTCACAATAGGGATCGATAGCGGGGTTGAAATAGTCTCTGGTGCTTGGGGTGTTGGGAGGGGAGTACTCGGAACTTGAGCTGTTGTTTGTTTCATTAGGGGTTCAACAGTTTTCTTATTGTACACTTGAAAATCATTCCGCAGCTCAGCTACACCGATACGACATTTGTCAATTTGTGTTTCACATTGCTGAAGATTTGTGGTTACATTATCAAGGCCACTCAGAAGTGTATGTTGAAGGGCTTGGATATCCTGTTGGACCTCCACCCGTAGCCTTTCCACCTGATCACGAACTGCAGAAGTGATAGTTGCTTCCATTTTCTGAATTTCTTTCGAGAACATCAGTTTCACAGCCTTAATCAATTGGTCGGTCTCAGCTGCCTCTTGTTTTTTAGATGCAGTCAATAGGGTGAGAACCTGTTGCTTGTTAGTCTCCACCTTGGCCGAAAGATCGTTGATCTGGCTTTCACGGTGAGAAGAGGAGGCCTTCAGTACTTGGGTAAGCTCATTTACATTTCTCTCCTGGTTTTTCATGAATTCCCTCAGATTGTCCCAGTTACCTTGTACCTGAGCAGTGAAATGGTGAATTTCCCTCCCAGGGGTTGGAAGGATGCCGGGCAAAGCATGCTGATCCATTGAGGAAAGAGATGCAACATCAGGGGATGTACAAAGTTGCATGTTATCAGATTCTGGAGCCCAAGTGAGGGGTTGTACTGATGTGCTGCCTCCTAGAGCAGGGGAGAGCATCCGCACCTGGGTTCCCGGATAGGGAAAACTGTATGGAGTGGAAATGTTGGGTACATCCGGTTCATCAATGTCCACATAAGTGGAGTATGGGGGAGGTGTGTTGGCCATGTATGGTAATGTTTGGGTGTATTGTAAAATAAATAACTGAAAATCAAGATACTGTATCTGGGCAACAGGGACTTAGTAAAATAACAAAATCAACAGCTTTCTCCTCAATAGTCAATTTAGAACCTTTTCCACAACCATCATCAAAAAAGGAGAAAAACCCACCAAATACATATTCAAAAGCAGACACACCAATTAACAAAGATTATTCAAAAGTTCAGGGATTCACATGCTCACAATCCACATATTTTCACAGTCACAATTTTCAATCACAGATAAAGTTCACAGTCACAATTTTCAAGTGTTCACGTTTAGTTCATGTTTAGTTCATGTCTAGTTCATGTCTAGTTCATGTCTAGTTCATGTCCCTGTTCGGGCGCCACTTCTGTAACGGTGGCATCGCCCAATAAAGAAAAAAAACTGAACAAAACAAACAAAAAAAAAAAAAAACAATTTAAGGCGAGAATCGAACCCGGATCTCCGGCGAGTCCTAACCGCTAGACCACAGTGCCGATCTTTCTTTTAGCGGTCAGCAACAGTCCTACATTGACTCAGTCCCAAAACCAAGTTGGCAGCACGGGTGGTCAAGAGTGACTCGGGAACATCGGCAGCGTCAGTCCGTCTTGCTCCTATCTTTGTCCCTGCTCCACCAAGCCACCGGTTTTGGAGTACGATGCAAAACTCCAATCCGCTCAAAACGTGAGAAAGGCCAAAGGACACATCCGCTAGCCGAGAGGCTAACCAAACAGCACTACTTCCTCTCCACGATGCCCGAAAAACACACACTTTTCTCACGAAATCCACCCGCAATGACTGACTCCAACGGGAAAGCTAGCGCACACTCTTCCAGTTCAACATGACAGCCACTAAACCTCTTTAAAAACATGCCCCATACTCATTTCCGTTGTTAATTTCTTCTCCTCCAATCCTGCCAGAGTATAGGTTTTTGGGAGGACGTGACAGAAAATGAAAGTACTTAAAGGGGCAGTACAGAAAAATATCTGTATTGCTACACGTTAAAAAGCTTTACCTTGTTTAATGTACCTAAACAACGATTACCAAATTTCCCTCTCATATTGCTCCTCATAACCACTGAAAATGGTCAAAAAATCGAACCCAGAGTCCAATTATTATGGACGTTATCTGATATTAAGCGTTTCTGCATTTTCACATTTTCAGCAGGGCAGCGGAGCGGCTGTGAGTTGACTCCACACGGTTCTCATGGGCGTGAAAAAGCTTTACGTGGTTTAATGTACCTAAACAACCATCACCAAATTTCTCTCTCATATTGCTCCTCATGTTTATGAAATGTTATGACAAGTCCAATGGATTCATAGACCCAGAAAACATGGGGTTAGACACCAAGATTACTTGGCTATTTTAAGGGCTTCCTACCCATCTTGGACGCCATCTTGAAAATTACACCTTTCTAGTGGTCAAACTTTGGTAAACTTTTAGTATGTTATTAAGGACACCTAATATTACAAAAAACAGCTGAGAAACCTTTTGTTAGAATTTTTTTAGGGTTAGGTGTTTTTTTTCTCCATATATGCAGCCGCCTATAGGGGCTATAACGGAGAAAGATCTCCCACCCATAGATGATAGACAAAATCTCGGCTCACAGAGGAGTTCACAGCCAGAAGATCGGAGAGTTTGAGAGGGAATATAAGGAGAAAGTCAGAGAGATAGGAAGGAGCAAGACCATTGAGTGACTTAAAGGTAAGCAGAAGAATTTTGTAAATAATACGAGAAGACACGGGTAGCCAGTGGAGTTTGAACAGAATTGGAGTGATATGAGCAGATTGTTCAGTGTAAGTTAGTAATCTAACTTACACTGAACACTAAATTGGAGTTAGACAACACGTGTCAGGACCTACTCATCGTCGTAATTATACTCTAGATCTAATATTATCACACGGAATAGATGTTTATGCCGTTGAAATTCTGCAGCAGAGCGATGACATCTCAGATCATTACCTAGTCTCGTGTAATTTGCATTTAGCCAAGGCTGCAAAGCCGACTCCGTGTTACAAATATGTGAGACCTATCACTTCTGCCACTAAAGATTGCTTTATTAATGATCTTCCTGATCAGTTTCATCATCTCAGCATCCCAGATAGCTTAGAAGAACTCGATATTGCGACAGAAACGTTTAACTCTCTCTTTTCCAGCACTTTAGACACAGTTGCTCCGTTGCGCTTAAAGAAGATTAAAGAAAATAGTCCAACGCCGTGGTACAACGAGCACACTCGGGCCCTTAAGAGAGCAGGCAGAAAAATGGAGCGCAACTGGAAGAAAACAAAACTAGAGGTATTTCGCATTTCATGGAAAGAGAGCTCAATTACTTACAGAGAGGCTTTAAAAGCTGCTAGATCTGCTTATTTTTCAACCCTATTAGAAGTCTGTGTTTATCCCGAGGTTTTCCTGCAGCCTGCCGGATTCAGGCCGTATCCAGATCTGACGAAGGACCTTCGCCTGGACCGATGACAACGCAGTGCTGAAGTGCCAACTAGTCTCTCCCTATGGAGGATCCCTCTACCACTATACAGATAAGGCGTTGTCGGGAAAATTCGTCTCGCGGTCCTACCCCAAAGCAACAAATAAAATATAATTCCTTATCAAAATTTATAAGGAAAGACAAGTATTTTGTTTAGGCTTGGCTTGTAGGGAATTCCAAACCTGCGTATATTCAAACGCACATAACTATAGAACCCATTCTAAATGCGCATGTGAACGCCATCAGCGTTTCTCACAGGTTCGCGTTTAAAGTCTGTGTAGAGAGAATGGTGTCGTCTTAGCGGCCCCTAATTTGATAACAAATGATCATTGTGACAGAAGCAAATCAATTAAAACTAACTTTAGATGGAAATAACTTAACTCTGCTATAAAGCCAAAACAATCTCTGTTACCTTAAATTATACGCTTATCTCTGTAAAGCTGCTTTGAAACAATCTACATTGTTAAAAGCGCTATATAAATGAAGATGACTTGACTTGACTTGACTAATCTTGTGGCAGAGTTTTGAATATATTGCAAACGTGAGATAGAGTGTGCTGGTAGTCTGGAAAAAAGAACATTACATTAGTCAAGGCGAGATGTGATAAACACATGTACCAGCGATTCAGCATCTTTTGGGCTGACATAGGGATGGAGTTTGGCAATACGGCGGAGTTGAAAAAATGCAGCTTTACAGAGTTGACTAATATAAGCGTCGAAGGTCAGTGAAGAGTGATACCCAAGTTTTTTGACAGTGGCAGATGGAATAATGGATGTAGCTTCAAGGCCAAGTCTGGGAGTATTAGTTATATTTTTTGTTAGAGATGGTGGACCAGTAGTTAAGATTTCTGTTTTAGTCAGATTCAAACTGAGAAAATTGCAGTTGAGCCAGGTCTTTAATTCATTAATACATGATGATAGTAATGTAGTCTGGTGAATAGAATCCGGTCGGCAAGCAGAATATATCTGGATATCGTCATCAATCACCCCATCATCATCAATCACCCCATCAAGGTCTGTCAGAAATCTTGGAGTAACGTTTGATGACCAGCTGACCTTCACAGATCACATTTCAAAGACAGCTCGATCATGCAGGTTTGCACTGCACAACATCAGGAAGATCAGGCCTTTCCTAACTGAGCATGCAACGCAACTTCTCGTCCAGGCCCTGGTCATTTATAGGCTTCACTACTGCAATGCTCTTCTGGCTGGACTTCCATCATGTGCAACCAAACCTCTACAGATGATCCAGAACGCTGCAGTTCGTCTTGTCTTCAACGAGCCCAAGAGGGCCCACGTCACTCCTCTGTTCATCTCTCTGCACTGGCTACCTCTCGCTGCTCGCACCAAGTTCAAGGCATTGACGCTTGCTTACAGATCTATCACAGGCTCAGCTCCCTCCTACTTTCACTCACTCCTACGAGTCTACATCCCTACCAGAAGCCTACGATCGGTCAACGAGCGACGTCTCGTGGTTCCATCACAGAGAGCCACAAAATCACTTTCCAGAACATTCTCATTCACAGTTCCATGCTGGTGGAATGATCTCCACACCCTCATCCGGAATGCAGAATCCCTGACAACATTCAAAAGACAGCTGAAAACTCTTCTCTTCCGTGAGCACTTAACCTCATAAAAAAAAAAAAAAAAAACCTTTCCCTTAAAAACCTCACTTATCGGGCTTATGCTACTCTGAATAATGCCTGAACTTTATATTTTGAGCACTTCTTGCGTTGTTTTTGCCTCCTCATGATGACTCGCTTAATTTAGTCCTAATTTGTAAGTCGCTTTGGATAAAAGCGTCTGCTAAAAATGACTAAATGTAAATATCGTCGGCATAACAGTGGTATTGAAAACCATGGCGGCGAATAATCTTTCCGAGCGGCAAAATGTAGATAATAAATAGTAATGACCCGAGAACTAATCCCTGTGGAACACCTTGTTTGAGAATGACAGTGGGAGATTTATAGTTGTGCATGGTGATAGTATTTTCTGTCTGTCAGATAGGAGGAAAACCAGGATAGCGCAGCTCCTGAGATACCAATCTCTGAGAGGCACATGAGTAGGAATTTATGACAGACAGTGTCAAAAGCTGAACTGAGGTCGAGTAATAAAAGTATGGAAAGGTTTCCCGAGTCACCAAAGAGTAAGAGGTCATTGATAACCCTTACTTAATAAGGTTTCAGTACTGTGGTTTTGACGAAAACCAGACTGAAATAAATCAAAACTTTTGTTGAGAGATAGATATGACCATGATTTTTGAGACATACAGTTGATTGGAAATTGGGCGATAATTAGCATAGTCAGTTGGGTCCAGATTTGTTTTTTTAAGGATAGGAGTAACTGCAGCCATCTTTAGTAAAACTTGAACAGAGTCAGAGAGAAGGGACATATTACATGTGAGATAGGAGCAGAAATGAGGGCTTTTAGAAGGATTTGCATCTCGGGAATCAAGCATCTTATAGTAATGCTTTAATGGATGAAGGCTGCAATTTTTTAGACTCAGGACAATGGACGATGAAAGCACGTGCTATAGGAATATTAACTGGAACAGGTGAAACTGCATGTGCAACACAGAATGAAAAATAGTAAGTCCAGGCAGAATCACAAGTTTTTAATGTGGATTTTGCCAGTCCTAATCTCATGTACTAGCAGATGAGATCAGTATAGAGTCATTTAGTCGAGGACAGTTAGACGGAAGGGAGGGCAGCGGAGGCTTGATGGGGCATAACCGTCTGAATTCCTGAAAATTTAATCAAGATAATGAGTCAGCAATTTTATTGTCTAAACCTGATATGTGCGCTGCTCGTAAAGTGAAATTACCCAGTGCATGACCTGACCAGGTAAGACGTCTGATTAGTTTATTAATGAAAGGAACAGAAAAGCGTCCTTTATTAATAATGTTTACAGTAGCATTATTATCTTTGCTTTCTGCACCACTGTTTACCCCAAATAATAGCTGCGACTACTATAGGATATAGTTCTATTAATGCTGTGGAATGGATATCAGAAGACAAACTTAAAATTTAGATCTGCCAGGAATCAGCAAACCACTGGTCCTGAAATATGCCTCCGAAACCTATAGAGGGGGCCGCATCAGTGAAAAATTGTAAGTCAGGGGATGCTTCGTACGGAGCCCCTAAAGCAGGGGTGCCCATCCTGGTCCTGCCGATCGACTGTCCTGCACAGTTCATCTCCAACCCTAATCAAACACACCTGCCTTTAATTTTCAAGTGATCCTGAAGACCTTAATTGGTTGCTTCAGGTGTGTTTGATTAGGATTGGAAATGAACTGTGCAGGATAGTCGATCGGCAGGACCAGGATTGGGCACCCCTGCCCTAAAGGGACGTGGTGGTGGAATTTTTTTTAGGATGGGAGAATTTGTTTTTTCAAATCTTTTGCGTTCCCCCGAGAAACTTTGCTTTCCCACGCAAAACTTTTGCATTCCCTCGCAAAGATATTTGCGTTCCCACGCAAAACCTGTTTTGAGCTCGGACAGACACTTCCTGTTTAATGTCCCGCTGGCAGTGGTTCAGAGCTCTGTACGTTAATGGAGCATTTCATAGTGTTTGAACTTGGACTCAAATATAAAGAAATGTGGTCATTGCTTAACTCAAGGAGTTCAGTGAAGTTGGCAATAAATTCACATAGGCTATTCGAACTTCCCGGATCAATGTTCTTGAGCTAAACGTTGTTAAAACACAAACAACACCTATTTACAATCACAGTAACCTAGACAACGAGCTACAACCCAATTCTCATCAAAACAAGCTTTTATAATAGGCCTATAGGCTAAATGGATCTCTATGAGCAGGCGGCTGAGAGACAAGTTCAAAGGGACCGTCTGCAAAGTGCAATATTACCAAAAAAAAAAAAAATGACTACAGCATCAACTCATAGTCAAAAATACAAAAATAGTCATTAACCTCAATGTTACAAACTGTAGTGCCACCCAATTCAGTTTACACATTAATGGTGACCCACTGGTCATACTACACTGCTTTTGCACATTTTATATTATGAAAAATATTCAATAACTTCACTGTAACACACCAAATTTAGTTCACACATCACTGCTCTAATGTTGGTTATAGGCCTACAACCAGAGCCGGATTAACGCAAAGGCAAACTAGGCACGTGCCTAGGGCCCGATTGGCGGGATGGGGCCCAGACAGAGGGACAAAAAAAATAAATAAATAAAAATAAATAAATGTTCAAATGTCCTATCTACAATTTATTTCAAAATTTATTAAATAACTAAAAATAGTGACGATGTTTATCTAAACCATAGACTGTTACATTATATCACATTAACGCGAGGCGCCAGCCAGTTAAGTCCGAGGGGACGTCAGCGGCGGTCAGGGGCGGTCAACGAACGCATCCATCAGGTGCTGCGAGTGCGAAGCAAAAGCCTAAATAGGCACGCAAAGAAGCACATTTCGTAATGCAGGTCATCGATTTTGGAGTGATTGCAATGTATTTTAAATATAAACTTGTGGGCTACTGTAGATCAGCGTCATTTCTGGAAAAATAATTCATCGCTTTGTTAGTCTACGAGTTTAAAAGAGCGCGAGCGTCATTAACGTGCCCAGACGCGACGCTTTGAATTTGCGCGTACAATGAATAACATCGCGTTGGGAGCTGACTAATAAAAAAGCTACAAAAGTAAAAGACAAGACGTTTGTATTCAAAGTTAAAAAACCAACACACTGCAACATTTTTAAATGTTTCAAATAAAAGATCTCATATCTATGGGTCTATCTTCTATATTCTGATGCTGATGATTAGATAATACCCTGACATCCTAGCCTATACGAATATTAGTTTAGAATTTTTTTTCTGCTCAGTAGCGATCGTATCTTTCTCTTCCACTTGATTTGTGTATAGCATATTTAAGGTAGCAATGCAATACATAATATCATATTACTGATATTAATAATATGACAATATCTGCAGTCAATATTGATTAAATGGGAGGGAAACATCCTGCCCATAACGTAGCTATGAAAACATTTATAAAAGCACGTTCATGTTCATCTACTGAAGTGCTATTCTGGAACTGTGAATAAACTGAATAAAACAGCAAAATAACAAGAAGAACAATAACATCTTCATTAAACAAAAAAGAGATTACCTTAGATAAAGTTTGATGTAGTAGGCTACCAGTAAAAAGTCTGGACCCATTACTATTTTTAATGTTTCTGAAAGAAGTTTCCTATTATGCTCTTCAAGCCTGCATTTATTGGATCAAAAATACAGAAAAACAGGAATATTCAGCAAGGATGTGTTAAATATATAAAAGTGATAGTGAAGACTTTTTTAAAACAACTTTTTAATAATCAAAAAATCCTGAAAAAAAGTATCACATGTTATAAAATAAATATTAAGCACCATTTCTAACATTTGATAATAAATCAGAATATTATAAAGTTTTCTGAAGGATCATGTGACACTAAATTCAGCTTTGCATCACAGAAATATATTTTAAAGTAAAATAGAAAACCATTATTTTAAATTGTAATAATATTTCACTATATTATTTTTCTGTATTTTTGATCAAATAAATCCAGGCTTGATGAGCATAAGAGACTTCTTTCAAAAACATTAAAAATAGTCATTTGTCCAAACTTGTGTACTGTGTAAGTAAAAATATACTAAATTTAAAATTAAATGTTGTATAAATAAAAAGGTTAGGAATCATATTTGTTTCAAGTGTTTTTTATTGGGGGTGGGGGGCCTCCAACATGAATTTTGCCTAGGGCCTCCAAATGTCTAGAACCGGCCCTGCCTACAACACTTAGTTTGGGAAGTAATTGCACATAAAAAATAAGTTGGCCTATTCTTTACACAAATTATATTGGTACTGTACGCAGCTTTTGTATTATATTTGCTTACTGAATTTGATGGCATTACACTGTATAACAGTGTGAAGTTATTTAATATTTTTTCTAAAAAGGGTGAAGTTATTGATTTTATTTCATAATAAATAATCATAAAAATTATGCATTTTATTATCAAACTAAGTAATGTAGTATAACCAGCAAGAGAGCAGTGATGTGTGAACTGAATGCTATTGAATATGTTTAATAATATAAATGTGCAGAAGGGTTTTGGGATTTGCACTTTGCAGACGGCCCCTTATTTAGACTTGTCTCTCATTCATTCGTCTTTAGAGACAAATTAATATTATAAAAGCTTGTTTTGATGAGAATTGGGTTGTAGCTCGTTGTCTAGGTTGTGATTGTAAATAGGTGTTGTTTGTGTTTTAACAACGTTTAGCTCAAGAATAGGGAAGTTCGAACAGCCTATTGCCAACTTCACTGAACTCCTTAAGTTAAGCACTGACCGCATTTCTTTATATTTGAGTCCAAGTTCAACTATGAAATGCTCCATTCATAGGCGCCGATTTATGTTTTCCTCCGTGGGTGCTCATGGGCGTACGCCCTTTAAAAAAAAAAAAAAAAAAATCAATTTTTTTGCACTTCAGAACCTTAGGAAATGGACAGCGGCCGACACTTAACAGTGTTAAATTTGAAAAATACTGTTCGATAGAACTGCTTGGTTTGTTACCACAGAAACAGTTATCTGCGTGCTTCCTCCGCGATAAAGTTCCGCATTTGCGGCTATCCAACACGAAAATGCATGCAGCAAAGCCTTTCACAACATTGTTTTCTTCAGTTTTGTCGACAACTTTACCATCTAGCTATTCTTTTCTTCAACTCCTCAGCATCCATCTCGACGACTGCAAGCAGATCGCGTGCGCGCGCGGTTATGATGACTTTTTAAAAGTTGGGAGGGCGTGGGCACAAATAAACTGATGTGGATTTTAAATTATTATTTTTTTAACTTGAAATACGGGCATATTTTTGTAGATGTGTTCCTAAAGATGTGCATATATTTGTACGTTTGCACATGATTGTTTTAAACCCATGTTTAGACCCGTGTTTTCCCCGTGTCCGACCCGACCCGCACCCGTTTGAGCAAAATTTGCGGGTAGGCTACCCGAACCCGCGCAGGACTCTGTCACACAAGTCCACACAGTAAAAATTAGATTTGTTAACTCACCATTGCGGTTAATTCTTCAGAAGGAACAGAATTAAAAGAACTGCGCTCACGGCCGGATTAACAATTTCCTGTGCCCTGGGCAACAAGACTCAAGGCCCCCCGTAGTTAGGGGGGTTCGGGGGCATGCTCCCCCGAGAAAATTTGGATTTCTCTGACCTACATATGTGCAATTTAGGACTTTTGAAGGCCAAAAAATTATAAGAAATAGGCTCTCTTTAAAACCTTGTCATTAGATTATTTGTCTGCTCTCTCCTTATCTTCATATTTCTTATTCTCTCAGTATTCTTATAGGCCTACTTCTACCTCTCCTAAAGCTGAACTTTGACAGTCTTTTCATTTTCGTCTGTGTCAATGACGAAAATAAACATAGGCTCAACTGATATTTATACGTTTTATGAATCATTTTCTTAGACATGTTAATTTACTCAAGGCTACCAGGAAAGCTGTATAGCTGTAAAGTCAGTATTGACATTAGGAACCTTCTGCAAGCTTTGGAATTTGAAAACGTCTGTTTTTAAATGTTAAAAGTAATTTTAAATAATACAAATTATAGACTACGTTTACCGCAGTTGGTGGATTTGGCAGACGTTCCCTTAAGCATCGTGCGCTCTGGAAACGCGTCAAAGCATTCTCAGGTAGGCTATAATTATGCAGCATTAATGCACGAATGATTTTGAACGAATATTTCATCATGTCGATATACAATGGTGACATAATGTTAAAACTAATCTTGCTATTGATATCTTTGTTAGACTACCGACCCTATAGAACAAATGTCCGGCTAATATCGAAACTGAAACGAACTTTACCGCGCTCAACCAGCGTCGCTGGCGTTCAGCTGGGAGGCAGGAAAGTCGCGTGAACCCGCGTAGATGCACTTTATGCAGTGAAGAAGATCGTAAAGAGTTTGATAACTTTATTAAATTTCTGTGTATTTCCTACCTGTCAGGGCCCCCTAGATGTCATGGGCCCCTGGGCAAGTGCCCAGTTGCCCTAATGGTTAATCCGGCCCTGACTGCGCTGCAGCTGCGTACAGAGCAGGGTCACTAAAGAGGCTTTTCATCCGAGAAACGCTGTGATTGGTGGATAGGATATGGAGCAGGCGATACCATAGATATCTATGGGCGATACTACTCGACTGACTGCGACATAACCAATCACAGTGTGACAGACGCTTCACATATCACCGACTGCAATGATTAATTTTAAATGAATGTAGACAGAGCGCCTACTGGCAGTCTGGCATGGGTGCTCGGTATTTTCCGTGGGTGCTCGGTATTTTCCGTGGGTGCTCGAGCCCCGGAGCACCCACGGTATCGGCGCCTATGGCTCCATTAACGTACGGAGCTCTGAAACACTGCCAGCGGGACATTAAACAGGAAGTGTCTGTCCGAGCTCAAAAAAGGTTTTGCGTGGGAAGTTTCTCGGGGGAACGCAAAAGTTTTGCGAGGGAACGCAAGAGATTTAAAAAAAAAAAAATCTCCCAACCTAAAAATATTTCCACCACCACATCCCTTTAGGGGCTCCGTAGCTTCGTAATGGTCATGGTAGTAAAAAGACTTCCAAGACTTGCAAAGTTTCAACCAAAATGCCAAGTCTGACCTGCAGCCTTCATTTAAATATACTGAATCATGAAGATTACTGACTTGATTTTGAAATTTCTAGAAGTCTAGATATGAAAGAGCGTCACTGTGGAATAAACCTCATAGCAAAATCCACACTTGTTAAAAAGCGATTAAAGGAAAAGAGAGCTAAACCCTCCTAGCATGGCCACAAGTTTAAAGTTTATGCCAAAACATAACCACAGACATCGAAGATGGCTCCGTCCCATAACCTGCCCTTGCAAGCAGTGTGACAGTCTGTACATTCCACAAACAACAGAACAAACCTCATTCGGCATGGCAGTCTGCCTACAGCTCCTTGGTACGATGGCCTTCACCGGTCTCAAAAGTAAGGACTTTGTAGCGAATTTCAGCATGTATATTAAAAAACCCTCCACTTGTTTCCGCCCAGTTTTAAACTGGGGACCTTTCGCGTGTGAGGCGAACGTGATAACCACTAGACTACGGAAACCTGTCTTGAGGTTGCAGACAGAAATCTTCTGGTGCACGCTTGTTAAAAAGCGTATAAAGGAAAAGAGAGCTGAAACCTCCTAGCATCGCCAAACAGTTTAAAGTTTCTGTCAAAACACAACCACTGTTTCTGCTCGGTTTCAAACCGAGGACCTTTCGCATGTTAGGCGAACGTGATGACCGCTACACTACAGAAACCTAATGGTGCATTGCGTGTGCTTTTTCGAAGATCTGTACATTCCACAAACAACAGAACAAACCTCATTCGGCATGGCAGTCTGCCTACAGCTCCTTGGTACGATGGCCTTCACCGGTCTCAAAAGAAAGGAGCATGCTCAGCAAGGGTAATGTCTGGTGCAGGCTCCTCCCACCCAGCTCTTTTTCTTTTCTTTTTTTAAAAAAAATGCAAAGGGCCACGAGGTTTCTGTAGTGTAGCGGTCATCGCGTTCGCCTAACACGCGAAAGGTTCTCGGTTCAAAACCGAGCAGAAACAGCGGTCGGATTGTGATAGAAACTTTAAGCTGTTTGCCACGCCAGGAGGGTTTAGCTCTCTTTACCTTTATACACTTTTTAACAAGCGTGCACCAGAAGATTGCTGTCTGCATCCTGAAGACAGGTTTCCGTAGTGTAGTGGTTATCACGTTCGCCTCACATGCGAAAGGTCCCCAGTTCGAAACTGGGCGGAAACTGTGGGTGGTGTTTGGCAAAATATCTTATGTGGTTTTCTGTTGAGCAGGTCAGTACACTTGCAGGGCGATTTGCGGTGTAAACTCTTTAGAAAAGGACAAAAACAAAACAAATGACCATTGATGTTTCCTGAAGAGTAATAAAAAATGTTTGGTCTGCCACCAAAAAGAGCAGCTTTTTGCCATTTTAAGAACACTGGGCAGTCTATCGTTTCAGTTGCTTATGAACAAGTGTACAACTGTACAAAGTCCTTACTTGCTGGCCCAACCTGCGGCGGTTCTTCGGAGCAAGCCGCAAAAAGTCCTCTGTTTTTTAACAAACTCATGTAGCTCTGCTGTGAGCAGGGCATCCAAAAATACCAGAAACTCGCAAATGTTCCCCTCCACGGAAATCTTTAGTAAAAGGCGAAAGATTTATGCGTGAATGAAGAGAAACTCGAGCTGTACCTATGAGACGTTGGGACAATGTGCTCCCACGCACATGCCACCATGCTCAGCAAGGGTAATGTCTGGTGCAGGCTCCTCCCACCCAGCTCTTTTTCTTTTCTTTTTTTTTTAAAAATGCAAAGGATCACAAGGTTTCTGTAGTGTAGCGGTCATCACGTTCGCCTAACACGCGAAAGGTCCTCGGTTCGAAACCGAGCAGAAACAGCGGTCGGATTGTGATAGAAACTTTAAGCTGTTTGCCACGCCAGGAGGGTTTAGCTCTCTTTACCTTTATACACTTTTTAACAAGAGTGCACCAGAAGATTTATGTCTGCACCATGAAGACAGGTTTCCGTAGTGTAGTGGTTATGACGTTTGCTTTACACGCGAAAGGTCCCCAGTTCAAAACTGGGTGGAAACAAGCGGAGGTGTTTTTAATATGCATGCTGAAATTCGCTACAAAGTCCTTAATTTTGAGACCGGTGAAGGCCATCGTACCAAGGAGCAGTAGGCAGACTGCCATGCCGAATGAGGTTTGTTCTGTTGTATGTGGAATGTACAGACTGTCACACTGCTTGCAGGGCAGGTTATGGGACGGAGCCATCTTCGAAAAAGCACACGTAATGGATCCTTTAGGTTTCTGTAGTGTAACGGTCATCACGTTTGCCCTAACACGCGAAAGGTCCTCGGTTCGAAACCGAGCAGAAACAGTGGTTTCCTTTTAACAGAAACTTTGAACTTTTGGCCATGCTAGGAGGGTTCAGCTCTCTTTTCCTTTATGTGCTTTTTAACAAGCGTGGACCAGAAGATTGCTGTCTGCATCCTGAAGACAGGTTTCCATAGTGTAGTGGTTATCACGTTCGCCTCACACGCGAAAGGTCCCCAGTTCGAAACTGGGCGGAAACTGTGGGTGGTGTTTGCAAAAATATCTTATGTGGTTTTCTGTAGAGCAGGTCAGTACACTTGCAGGGCGATTTGCGGTGTAAACTCTTTAGAAAAGGACAAAAACAAAACAAAATATAGCTGCGAGCAGCGATTACGGGCCCAAGCCGGTGGTACCGCAACCCCAGGCACCGGGGTGGCGGTACCGCCGGAACATATATGTATATATATATATATATATATATATATATATATATGTGTGTGTGTGTGTGTGTGTGTGTTTTTAGGAGAAGTCGTTTCGGTTACTCACGTAACCTCTGTTCTCTCTAGAAGAGGGAACGAGTATTGCGTAGTTGCTTACGCTACGGGAAAGCCTTTCTTTCTCGAGATACTGAAGCCAAAAATTATCCTTAATTTTTATAATCTTGTCAACGCAGTGCGGCAGCCTGCAGACCTAGGGCAAGCTAACTAGCGTGCCCATTGGCTGCCCTGCGGCAACTGCAGCAGCCTACCGCTGAGCCCTTGGCGTGACGTCACGACCAATGAGCGCGCTTGGCGCGCTTAATGCGTCACAGCCCGCGAAAAGGGGTGTGGCTTAGCGTATATAAACAGGGCTCGGAGGCTGCTTCTCTGGTTTCTGTCGCATGAAGCGAAATGAGCTCGTGGTGCGAGCACGGCGGGCTACGCAATACTCGTTCCCTCTTCTAGAGAGAACAGAGGTTACGTGAGTAACCGAAACGTTCTCTTACGAGAGGTTCTCTCGTATTGCGTAGTTGCTTACGCTACGGGAACGCCCTTGTCAACGCCGTGCGCGCCCAGCATCCACTGAATGAGTCCCAGGGAGAGCCCGGGGAACGTGATAGCAGAGAGCCGGGCGGCCCGAAGAGGGCTAGCGCCGTACATAAGCACACACTAGGGGGTTAGGAGCGGCACGGCCGGTCCGAACTGACAATTCCCTGCATAGTGCAGCTCAACCAGTAGAGCTAAATCACACAACGTAGCCCGCGCACAGATAGTGGGCTGGCATACGCGAGACTTAGACTGATAACACTTTCGCCTGCAAGGCGGGAACATCCAGGTTGTAAAACCTAACAAATGTGGAGGGGGAGGCCCAGCCTGCCGCTGCACAAATGTCATGAATGGGAATCCCGCTGGACCACGCCCACGACGAGGCCATGCCTCTGGTGGAGTGAGCTTGAATGCCCAATGGGCACTGCAGGTCTTTAGACGCATAAGCAGCAGCAATAGCGTCCACTATCCATCTGGACAGGCTGTGTTTCGAGGCGGCGAGACCCTTGGTGCGCCCGCCAAACGAAACAAAGAGCTGTTCCACCACTCGTTTGACTGAAGACAGTGCTATCAGAAAAACGGTTTTGAGCGTGAGGTATTTCATATCCACAGTTTCCAAGGGTTCGAAGGGATGCGCTTTCAGGGCCTCCAAGACCAGTGAAAGATCCCACATAGGAACCGAGGGGGGTCGCGGGGGGTTCATCCTCCTGGCTCCTCTAAGGAAGCGGATGACGAACTCGTTCCTTCCTAATGCGCGGCCCAGCTCTGAACAGAGAGCGCTGAAATGGCCGTGACATAGACTTTGAGCGTGGAGGGGGACCTGCCCGCGTCCAGTAACTCTTGAAGGAAACACAGTACTCGCGATACCCCACATGTCTGTGGATCGAGCCCCTTAGCAGTGCACCATCTGTTAAACACTGACCATTTCGACATGTAGAGCCGCCTCGTAGAGGGGGCTCTAGATTGTATGATCGTGTTCATGACCCCGTCTGGCAGATCAGCGTGTAATCGTTGAGGCTCCACGCATGCAGAGACAGCGCTCTGGATGGGGATGCCATATCGAGCCGCGGGCTTGAGAGAAAAGGTCTCTCTTCACCGGTATCGGCCAGGGGGCTGAGTCTGCCAGCTGTATTAGATCCGGGAACCAAGCTTGGTTCTCCCAGTATGGGGCTAAGAGGAGCACTGTGTGGCGCGCTTCCCTGATTCTCTTGATGACCTGAGGCAGCAGAGAGACCGGGGGAAAAGCATACAGCGGGCCGCTGGGCCGGGTCTGGGCCAGCGCGTCCTCGTTCTTCGAGAAGAACTCTGGGCAATGAGCGTTGTCTTTTGACGCAAAAAGGTCGACTTTCGCTTTGCCGAAACGGCGCCACAGTGACTGGACTGTTTGGGGGTGTTGAGACCACTCCCCAGGGGGAACGCTGTCCCTGGACAGTCTGTCGGGGCCCTCGTTCAGGTGGCCAGGCACATGCACGGCTCTCAGCGAGCGCAGAGAGTGCTGAGCCCACACGAGGAGGCGTTCCGCCAGGGTGCAGAGCGTCTGATCTGACACCGCCCTGGCGATTCACATAGGCCACTACCGATGTATTGTCCGTGCGGACTAGAACATGGTGACCGTGGAGGAATGGGAGGAAGTGTTTGAGAGCTTTCTCGACCGCGAGCATCTCTAGACAGTTTATGTGTAGGAGATTCTCCTGGTCTGACCAGCGGCCATAGACCGGTCTGCCTTCGAAGAGCGCTCCCCAATCTAGGTTGGAAGCGTCTGTCGAGACAACTTTCCGGTGTGAAATCACTCCCATAGTCACTCCTGTGTGATACCATTCGGCTGCCAGCCAGGGCTGCAGGGCTGAAAAGCAGCTCTGATTCACTCTGACTCGCAAGCCGCCGGCCGCCCAGGCTCGGTGGGGCACGCGCGCTTTCAGCCAGCGTTTAAGCGGGCGCATGCGCAGTAAGCCCAGCTGGAGCACTGCTGCAGCTGAGGCAATATGCCCCAGGATACGCTGGAATGTCCTCAGCGGAACCCGGCTGCCTATTTGGAGGGATGCGGCGAGGAGGCGGATGCGGCGCGCGCGCTGCTCCGACAGTCTGGCCGTCATAGCCACCGAGTCCAGTTCTATTCCAAGAAGGAAATTGACTGACGGGGCGATAGCGAGCTCTTGGTCAGTGACCGAGAGACCCAGATCCTCCAGATGGCTGAGAAGCGCTGTTCCGTGAGACACAAGTTCCGTCTCTGACAGCGCTAGAATAAGCCAATCGTCCAGATAATTCAGTATTCGCATTCCCTGTTTTCTCAGGGGAGCGAGAGCCGTGTCCATGCATTTCGTAATGTACGGGGTGCCAAAGACAGGCCGAAGGGCAGGATTGTGTACTGATATACTCGACCGTTGAAGGCGAATCTCAAGAATGGCCTGTGACGGGGAGTTATCTGGATCTGAAAATATGCGTCTTTTAGATCGAGAGAGATAAACCAGTCTCCTGGGCAAATCTGCGCGAGGATTTTTCTGGTTGTGATCATTTTGAACGGCCGTCTCATGAGGGCTTTGTTCAGATGTCTCAGATCTAAAATAGGTCTTAACGCTCCGTCCTTCTTGGGTACGAGGAAGTAGCGGCTGTAAAGGCTCGACTCGCTTAGAGAAGGATGAACCTGTTCTATAGCCCTTTTGCGCAGTAGCTTCGCTATTTCGGCTTGAAGCAGGTGCGCAGCTTCTGAACTCACTTTCGTCTCCGTCTGTGCTAGAAAGCGCGGAGGGCGACGAGCGAATTGAAGCGAATAGCCGTGTTTTATAGTACTCAGCACCCATTCTGACGCGCCCTGAATAGCTTCCCATGCTTCCGCATGCATAGCTAGGGGTCGAATGGTCTCTGGGTTCAGATCGCCGCGCTGCGCGGGATTGGGGAACCTGTATCAGAGAGGATGGAGCGGCGTGCGCGCCGCTGGTGCTCGAACACGGGGGCTGGTAAACAGTATTGGCCGGCTGTACAGCGTTCGGTAGCTCGGTCCCAGAGGATGGAGCGCGATTTGCTGACAAACACCCCTGGCGCGAAAGCGGCGTGGGGATTGTAATGTCTAAAAGTGAGTGCGCGTGCACCTGAGCGGGCGCAGAGTTTACACTTATGACACGGCCAGAGTTTGGGAGCTTAGAGGGTGTGCGACCCGAGGTAACTGAATGGCAGAGCGAGCAGCGGGTAGGTGTGAGCACAAAGTTGTGGGCACATTTACTACACTTAGTACTCGAGCGGCTTGTGTCCGCTTTATGAGAGAGCGCTCTATGCGCGTTACCATGGGGACCATGTTTGTGTGAAGCAGTGAGCACATGGGAGTGGGCACATTTTCTACACTTATAACACCCTCGGCTTGAGCCGCTGTTGCCCGGGGTAACCGAGTGGCAGAGCGAGTTACAGGTAGATGTGAGCACAGAGTTGTGGGCACATTTACTACACTTATTACTCGAGCGGCGTGTGACCGCTTTATGAGAGAGCGCTCTGAACGCGTTACCATGGGGACCGTGTTTGTGTGTAGCAGTGAGCACATGGGAGTGGGCACATTTTCTACACTTGTAACACCATCGGCGTTATAGAGCAAATGCTTTGATGGCTCATATGTTTAGACGCTCATAAATATTCAAGCACCATCCTGTGAGATGCGGGTTCGCTTTCTGTATGTAAGAAAGCTGGCCGCGAGCTCGGAGAAGACAGCAGAAAAAATATTTTCTGCCGCCAGAGCCGGATTTGAACACGGTTCTCCAGTGCAGAAGCGTAAAATTCTGCCACTGAGCCACAGGGGCACACATGAGCTTCCAGTTGGTGCGAGCATATGACCGAGCGTCGTGTTTCGGCGTTTGTTTGCAGGCGCGCGTGTATTAAAACAGGCCCGTTTACTGCAGCATTAGTATTTCCAGCCGCCTAACTTAGAGGGGACTGAGAAATATGTATCCCGGGAGATGCGGGTTTGCTTTCTGTATGTAAGAAAGCTGGCCGCGAGCTCGGAGAAGACAGCAGAAAAAAAATTTTTCTGCTGCCAGAGCCGGATTCGAACACGGGTCTCTGGTGCGGAAGCCTAATGTTCTGCCACTGAGCCACAGGGGCACACATGAGCTTCCGGTCAGTGCGAGCATATGACCGAGCGTCGTGTTTCGTTTCGGCGTTTGTTTGCAGGCGCGCGTGTATTAAAACAGGCCCGTTTACTGCAGTATTAGTATTTCCAGCCGCCTGAACTTAGAGGGGACTGAGAAATATGTATCCCGTGAGATGCGGGTTTGCTTTCTGTATGTAAGAAAGCTGGCCGCGAGCTCGAGAGAAGCAAGCAGAAAAAAGTTTTTCTGCTGCCAGAGCCGGATTCGAACACGGGTCTCTGGTGCGGAAGTCTAATGTTCTGCCACTGAGCCACAGGGGCACACATGAGCTTCCAGTCAGTGCGAGCATATGACCGAGCGTTTGTTTGCAGGCGCGCGTGTATTACAACAGGCTCGTTTACTGCAATAATAGTATTTCCAGCCGCCTGAACTTAGAGGGGACTGAGAAATATGCGAGGATTGGAGGAAGTCCGGCCTAAGCGGGACGAAAACACTCTCTCTTCCTCCTTTCGCCGGTGCTCGTGACGTCCGCTCTGATATCCCTTGAGAACGGCGCAGTTGCGCGGCTCGAACAAAGGGAGAGAGAGCGGGAAGATGTCATTATGTGCTGTGACATCGTTTGTTTGCAGGCGTGCGTGTATAACAGGCTCGTTTACTGCAATATAGATATTTCTAGTCGCCTGAGCTAGGAGGGGACTGAGAAATGTGTGAGAAACGGAGGTGGCCGGAGAGTGACGCGCGCGACCGAGACGCGGGGAAGCTTTCTTATAACGTAAAGGAAGCCAGCCCGTGACCGTCTACTTCTGACATCCCTTGTGAGCGGCGCCTTGCGCGGCTCGAACAGAGGGGGAGAGGGCGTGCGTCATCCGGGGGGGGTAGCTTCCTTGTAACGTAAAGGAAGCTATAGCCCGTGACCGTCCGTTCTGACCTGTCCGGCGGTGCCGTTTGCGCGACTTGACAGAGGGGAGTAACCTGCTGGTCTGCTTCATCCCCTGAGGCGACGGCAGTGCGGGCAGAGGCCGGCCGCTGCGCGTCGGTGAAGGGCGGGGGAGAAGGAGAGAGCGAGGCTCGCGGGAGGGGCTCCGGCGAGCGCTCAGCTATAACCACCGGCTCGGAAGGCCTTGAGAGCGGCGTTTTTTTCTTACGCGGCCCGGAAGAGGCAGCCGGAGAAGGTGGAGGATCGTGAAACATGGCGAGTCGAGCCCGCAGGGTCGACATCGGCAAGTCCTCACACTGTTCGCAGCCGCCCGTGAAGGGCGCGGGCTGCGTGGTCGAAACCCAGGCAGAGAGCGCAGATTACGTGGCGGTCTCCGTCGCTGAGCGCGGCTCTGCACGAGCCACAGGATGAGCGAGGCATTTGCAACAACGCCTTGCGCTCTTTTAGATGCAAAGTGTGTCGCGGGGCGAACACACAAACACATACAACACAGAGCAGTAAAAGGATATATTCGCCGGATAGCGAAGCAGGCAGGGAAAGCTGAAGGCGGCGAAGGCGGCCGGCGTCCTCAGGCT
Source organism: Scardinius erythrophthalmus (assembly GCF_964197995.2). Classification (NCBI taxonomy): domain Eukaryota; kingdom Metazoa; phylum Chordata; class Actinopteri; order Cypriniformes; family Leuciscidae; genus Scardinius; species Scardinius erythrophthalmus. The sequence goes on from NC_138224.1 coordinate 29,843,412, forward strand.
GAGATCCTCGGCGTGCTGGTCGCTTGATTCGACGGCGGCTTCCTCAGAGAGCAGCGATGCGTAGAGCTTCGCTGAAAAGACAGAAATCAGAGAAGCAGCCTCCGAGCCCTGTTTATATACGCTAAGCCACACCCCTTTTCGCGGGCTGTGACGCATTAAGCGCGCCAAGCGCGCTCATTGGTCGTGACGTCACGCCAAGGGCTCAGCGGTAGGCTGCTGCAGTTGCCGCAGGGCAGCCAATGGGCACGCTAGTTAGCTTGCCCTAGGTCTGCAGGCTGCCGCACTGCGTTGACAAGATTATAAAAATTAAGGATAATTTTTGGCTTCAGTATCTCGAGAAAGAAAGGCTTTCCCGTAGCGTAAGCAACTACGCAATACGAGAGAACCTCTCGTAAGAGAACTCCTCTACTCACCAAGGCTGCATTTATTTGTTTAAAAATACAAACAAAAACAGTAATATTGTGAAATATTATTCCAATTTAAAACGTTTTCTATTTTAAAATATTTTACACTGTAATTAATTTATGTGATCAAAGTTGAGTTTTCAGCATCATTACTCCCGTCTTCATTGTCACATGATCCTTCAGAAATCATTCTAATATGATGATTGATGGTCAATAAATATTATTATTTTCAATGTTGAAAACATTTGTGTACAGATTTTTTTTCAAAATGCGTTGATGAATGTAAAGTGCAAAATAACAGCATTTATTTCAAATATAATTTGTTTTAACATTATAAATGTCTGTACTGTAACTTTTGATCAGTTTAACTCCTTCTCGATGAATAAAAGTATTGATTTATTTTATTTCTTCCACCCAAAAATAAAATTAAAATTATTACTGACCCCAAACTTTTGAACGGTAGTGTTTAATGTTACAAAAGCTTTAGATTTCAGATAAATGCTGTTCTTTTGAACTTTCTATTCATCAAAGACTGTACACAACTGTTTTCGACATGTAAAATAATCATGAATGTTTCTTGAGCATCAATCATCATATTAGAATAATTTCTGAAGGATAATGTGACAGTGACGACTGGAGTAATGATGCTGAAAACTCAGCTTTGATCACAGGAATAAATAACAGTTTAAAATATATTAAAATAGAAAGCAGCTGTTTTAAATTGGAATACTATTTTACAATATTACTGTTTTTGTTTGTATTTTTAATCAAATAAATGCAGCCTTGGTGAGCAGAAGAAACTTTGCTTAAAAACATTAAAAATCTTACTGACCCCAAACTTTTGAACAGTAGTGTATATATATTATACAAAAATGTAAGGGACAAGACACAGATAATTTTACTTGCCTGACCTGATTAAAACAATGAAAAAACTTAAATGAAAAAATAACTTGGGAATCACTAAAACGAGTGAATTAATCTGATTTTATGATACAGTCAAAATATTCTACAACAAATTCTTTAAATTCAACGATGTTGAGAACGGAACAAGAATAAAAAAAGAACTATAAACAAGCTGAAACTAAATAAAATAAAAATGAAAACGAAAGTAAGCAGTGTTGGGCTCACACAACTCTCTCATTAGAATAAAAATGTTTCAACATTTGCAATGTATTTGGATGCTAAACTATCCTTTATCATAGGCTTTGTACTTCACTCACTTTCCAATATCGACGAAAAAATCATCCTATTCACACGTGCAAAAATGTGCTTGGAAACATCACAGTGGAGCAGTGCTTACCAATTGAATGGTACGAATTGTAGTACTGACTATTTAAACAGAGCATTGTAAATTTTATATGTTAGGTTGACTATTTTATTAATATATTTTATTAAGGCTATAATGAACAGGCTGCGATGTCAAGATTGCAATGCTGGAATGTGTGTGTGTGTGTGTGTGTTGGGGGGGGGGGACACATAAAAACATACTTTGTCATTTTGTTCAGAACATCATTCAAACTGCAAAGTGTTAACTTATATTTTTGTAGAGTAGCAATAAAACACAACATTGTGCTTTTTTAATATACATTCAAGCAGTCCGCCCCCGAAAATGAAACTAAAATGCTCATGACTGCACGGCCATTCATAATGGTGCTCGTCCTCAGCGAGGAACGAGCAGAACAGAGTCAACGTTTTTTAGGTCATTCCTCCTTCCTTAGGAATTTATTGAAAACGCTCGCTCTGCTTCGCACCATTATCAATGTCCGTGCGGACGAACATATTTTACTTTTGTTTTTAAGTTAGCGATTAAAAAGCCCCCAGCGGTGTCACACGTCAGTTAACCGGTGGTAAAATATTCTCACCGTCACATACCTAGTATATTTTTATATAGATATAATAGGCCTACCTGATTTTGAACACAAGAGGGCAGTATAGCACTATGTTTGACTTTATTTATTTATTGTTTAGACTAAACAACCATTCTGGCAGTTTTTAAACTTAAACTTCATTCTTAAATTGAAAAAAAAGAATAAAATGAGTTAAGTTCAGATATTTGTATACTTTTATATAGTAATAAATGGTGTATAATTAAATTTTTAGAATATATGACGTTTTTAGTGTTTCCTTTTTTGACATTACTTTAATCCCTCGCCATAGCAAAACCGTTTGAGATATTTATTATCCGTTCACAATTTAGCACAATTAATATATTTTTATCATGTTGAAAAAGTTTGGTGGGAATAAAATAAACCACTTAGATAAAGTTGGCTAAAAATTCAGAGGCTGATTTTGCAAAAAAATCCACATTCAGACCAAAATATCTGACTTCCTGATGGTCAGAGCTAATGACTTTAAATTAGAAAGTTGTCCGGGTCGATGAGATCAATATATGAAGTTTTTTTTACTGTAGTTAAAACTAACCCCCCCCCCACTTTTGTCAAAAGCATGTTGAAAGTGACAGACTTCCTGCTGCCAGTTGGTGGCGCTATAAACTTTGACTCACAATAGTTACATCCATCTAATCGGCCTCTTACCACGAACACACTGCTAAAGTTTCATCAAGATCAGTTAATGTATGCAGAAGTTATTCCACTTCGTGTTTCTCTTTTCCCGCCATAAATTCGATTCCTCGCCACGGCCAAACCGTTCGAGATATCAAAAATCCGTCCGCAATTTAGCATCCTCAATGACTTGACTTCATGCACACCAAGTTTTGTGGGGATTGGATGAATTCTCTAGGAGGAGTACTTCGCATTCCACAGCAAGCGTTTTCCAAACAACCCATAATAGCCGACTTCCTGTTGGGCTGGCGTAAAACTTGACGGGGGAAAAGTTGTTTGGCACAATGAGATCTATATGTGTACCGAGTTTCATAGTAATTCATGCAAGCGTGTTTGATCTATGGACCAAGTTTTCAGACCCAGTTCAAGGGGGCGCTGTTGAGCCCCCCTGCCACGCCCGGGTACCAGCTTCAGCCCGGCCCTGATGCCAGGGGGTTCTGACTTGTGTGCAAAGTTTCAAGAGTTTTTGAGCATGTTAAGGACCCCAAAAGCCCCTGAAACCTTGATTAACAATATAAAAGCAATAGTCAGATCCCCCCCTCCCCTCACACACACAGAGACACAGAGAGAGGGAGAGAAAATTCTCCAGAAAATCCACATTCAAACCAAAATATCTCTCTTCCTCTTGGTCCGAGCTAGTTACTGTAAATTAGAAAGTTGTCCATCTTGATGAGAACAATACACATACCAAGTTTTGTTGCTGTTGATAAAACTAACCCCCCCCACTTTTGACTAAAGGTGGCGCTACTGAGCCATTCCACCATGCCCATTTCTGAAACTTTGCACATGTCTACTGTATAATAAATGTGATGTGTCTGTCGAGTTTCATGCATTTTCAAACATGTGAAGAGTCTCAAAAGAATCCGAAAAGAATATTAAAGTTTGATGTGTTGCCACGGCAACAGTATCTAAGATATCAATAATCCTTCCACAGGTCTACATCTGCCGGGTGTCTACATTATACACTTAAAGTTTTAAGCAAATCGGATAAAAATAAGAAAGTGATTTCAAAGCATTTTGAAAGTGACACACTTCCTGTTGCCAGTTGGTGGCGCTATAACTTTGACTCATAAAGGTCACATCCATGTGATCGGCCTCTTACAACGAATACACTGCTGAAGTTTCAGCAAGATCAGATAATGTATGCAGAAGTTATAACACACTTCCTGTGTCCCATTATTCGCCATAAATTCGTTTCCTCGCCACGGCCAAACCGTTCGAGATATCAAAAATCTGTTCGCAAGAATTCATCCTCAATGTCTTGACTTCATTCACAACGAGTTTGGCGGCGATCGGATGAATTCCCTAGGAGGAGTATTTCACATTCCATTGTATGCGTTTTCCAAACAACGTATAATAACCGACTTCCTGTTGGGCTTTTGTAAAACTCAGAGCACGAAAGTTGTGCGGCCCTTTGAGATCTATATGTGTACTGAGTTTCATATTATTACATGCAAGCGTGTTTGATATATGGACCAAGATTTCGGACCCCATTCCAGGGGGCGCTGTCGAGCCCCCCTGCCACGCCCAGGTACCAGCTTCAGTCCGGCCCTGATGGCCGCGGGTTCTGACCTGTGTGCAAAGTTTCAAGAGTTTTTGAGCATGTTAAGGGCCCCAAAAAGGCAAAAAAAAAAATAATGAAGAAAAAAAAAAAAATAATATATATATATATAGCTGCGAGCAGCGATTACGGGCCCAAGCCGGTGGCACGGCAACCCCGGTGCCTTTACCTAAAGGCACCGGGGTGGCGGTACCGCCGGCTTTGGCCCTTCATCGCTGCTCGCAGCTATATTTATATATATATATATCAGGGGTCACCAAACTTTTTTCTCTGGGGGCCACATTATCGTTCCTGACTGTGATGGGGGGCCGGGGCCGGGTCAGCTATATAACATAGAATTGTATGACCCAGACCAAAATGACCACCAGCAGGCCTCATTGTGTAGTAGAGATTACTAGCCTGGCACAGCCATCCCCACTACTATATCCACACTAGGCTACTATATCAACACTTGATTCCTGGCACATATTTGTTTATCTTTACTAGTGGTTTGCAAAAGTTGTGATCGAGTCTTCACACTTTGTTTTATTTAAAGTTATTCTTCACAAATAATCGTTGGTCCACTGTTCTTTGAAAACTCTGCACTCTCTTTTAGGGGTGGAACGGTACACAGAAGTCACGGTTCGGTTCATACCTCGGTTCAGACATCACGGTTGGGTACAATGAAGGGAAAAGCAAAACAAAAATGCAGATGGCTTGTGCATGTCTCAGGCTGGACCACCAAAAGAAAAATAAATGTCTTAAGCCTTGTATTTTTTTTAAATAAGTTTTATTAATAAAGTAAAGGCATAGAACCAGTTTATTTGTAGTGCACTGACAATAGTTTTATATAATTAGTTCATTAATTCAATTAATAAAAATACCTTGATATGGTTGGTAATTGGACCTGTAATTGCACAGGAAGATGTTATCACCTGCTGGGCATTGCTGCCTGTCGCACCTCCTCCAGTGCCCATGGGTCAGCTGCAGGGTCATCAGCCAGAAACCACCATTCACCAACGTTTCGCTCCTTTAATTCTGGAACGTCTCCTGGTGGCGGAGCAGTGACAGGGACGTCTCCCTGTCACCCCCTGCAGCTGATAGCTGTACTCCCTGCAGCTGTTGTCTGGGGTTAGATGTTCTTTCCCCAACACCTATCTTTCCTCCTCAGCCAGAGCCAAAAGCTACCTTTCTCTGCCTCCTCTGCCAGATCCTTTGTTGCCCTCCTTAGCCTCCCTCCGGTCACTCCTGCTTCCCTCAAGAGGCGTATGGTTGACAACCCAAGGAAACCTCGGCATCCGACCTCCACTGGGTAGATGGTAGTCTTCCAGCCAGCCTCCCGGCACTCAGCAGCGAGCTCTGAGTACTTGGCCTTCTTCCGTTCGAAGGCAGCCTCGATCCCCTCCTCCAGTGGTACAGTGAGCTCAATGAGGTGCATCGATCTTGCCTTGGTTGACCACACCACTATGTCTGGCCGGAGAGATGTGGTGGTTATCTCCGTGGGGAACCGGAGCTGCCTGTCCAGGTCAACCCTCATGTTCCACTCCTGGTTGGGGGAGAAGGGCCTTGCTGTTTCTCTTGATCTGATGCTTCTCCTTACCCTTCCTTCCGACACAAAGATGGTGGGGTCCTCTGCTGCTGGTAGTTGTTTGCTACCTTGTCGGCACTCCTCCAGTACTTCGGCTAGCTTTCTCAGGACCTGGTCGTGGCGCCATCTGTAGCGTCCCTGTGAGAGAGCGATCTTACAGCCTGACAAGATGTGCTGGAGACTTGCGTTGGGGGCATTGCAGAGTGCACAGGATTCTTCATTCCCAAACCACTGGTGGAGGTTCCGAGGGCAGGGAAGCGTGTCGTAGGTTGAACGAATGAGGAAGCTAAGTCTTGCCTGTGGGATCTTCCACACGTCTGACCAACTGATGTTCCGGTTCGTGATTCCCTCCCAGGTTGTCCAGCTTCCTTGTCGACCCTGCGACACGGCCTTGATTTTGTAGCGGTCTTCCTCCATCCTCGTCACCTCTGCTACCACCATCTCCTTCCTTTGTTTGCGATTGGCCTTGGACCAAAAGCGTGGCGTCTCTCCCCATCCTAGCCCTGCTCTTCCTGCCTGAACTCTGCCCATGATCTCCCGGTGTTGCAGCCGACTGACAGCTTGATCGACCTCGGTTTGGGCATTCCACTTGCGGCCAGTAGGAACCTTGGCATTTGCGTTCCTTACTGACTCGTCTGTGGACTCCCTCAGCTCGAGAACCAACCTGGTCTTTTCTTGCATGTAGCCCAACTGTATGGACTGCAGTGGCAGCTGCAGCGTGTTTTTTCCAAAGAGACCGGTTTCAGATAGGCACCGTGGCAACCCCAACCACTTTCGGATAAATGAGTTGGCTTTTCCATCCATCTTACTTACGGTTGATGAGGGAATCTCACTCATTTTCAGGGTCCACATTACCCTCCTGTAAAGTGTAAACTGGTAGCACCAGACCTTATACTTCCCAGGGAGTTGGCTTTGGTCGATCCTTGCCAGTCCGTCAGAGAGCTGCTTCATGACGGATTTCCCCATCTGTTTGTCAGATAGGTCTGCGGTGTACTGCCTCCCCAGGCTTTTGATGGGTTGCTCTGATAGGAGTGGGATTTTTTCCCCTCCAACGACGAAGATGGTCTTGTCATTTCTGACTCCTCTCCTGAGGGACAAGCTCCGGGACTTGGAGGGCTTGATCTTCATTCTTGCCCATGACATTAATTCGTCCATCCTCTTCAGCAGTCTTGATGTGCATGCTGCTGTATGAAGGAGGCTGGTGACATCATCCATGTAACTCCTCAGTGGAGGAAGCCTCTTACCAGTTGGGAGTTTGATCCCCCCAACCATTTGCCTTGCCCCGATGAGGATTATCTCAAAGGCTGCTACAAACAGTATTGGAGAAATAGTACACCCCATCGCGATTCCTACTTCGAGCCGCTGCCATCCGGTGGTGAAGTCCTGGAGGGAAAAACACATCTGCAAGTTGCTAAAGTACTGAGCTACCAGGTTCTTGACGCAGGTGGGCATGTGGAAAAATTCCATGGCATAGTTGACCAGCTGATGCGGAACTGATCCGTACGCATTGGCAAGGTCAAGCCAGATGACATGCAGGTCAGTCTTCTCCCGCTTGGCCTTCTGGATCTGGTCCCAGATCATAGTGGAGTGCTCTACACATCCCGGGAAACCTGGAACTCCTGCCTTCTGGCAATTAATTGAAAATTAATCTGCTACATTTCAGATTAATATATTTGTTTTCCTTAAAAATGTAATTCACAGTAACTTAAACACTTTGCAGTTTGAATGATGTCCTGCATAAACTAAATGACGGAGTATGTTTTTATGTTTCCACTGTTCGATCGCGGCTGCGCCACACACACACACACACACACAAATATAAGTAAACACTTTACGACTTTTCGATCGCGCCCACACCTCTCTCTCAACATATTCCAGCATAACAATCTTTACACCGCAGCCTGCTTCAGAGCTTCAGAGTTTCTTTTACTGTCTATGCTTCAGAGCTAAGGTGGAGCTACAGATTAGGTGTCCCTAAGAATCCGCGTATCTAACAGTAGTTCCGCATTACATTAATTAAATTGCACGCAAGTTTTATTTATTTTTATACCGTGTATTCTCCGTGTAAATGTATGCACCAAACTGTGACACCCGTACCATGACGTACCGTCCATGACGACTTTTGGGGATTGCCTCATAGGGCCGGTTCAAGTGGTGGGGGGCAGAGGGGCTGGGGGGCCAGTCAAAGGGGGGTGGCGGGCCTGGGTCGGCCCGCGGGCCTTAGTTTGGTGACCCCTGATATATATATATATATATATATATATATATATATACACACACACATATATAAATATATAAAAGACAGAAAATATTACTTGACTTACCTTATTCTGATTTTACGATACACTCAAAATATTCCACACCAAATCCTTTAAATTTAATGTAAAAATAAAAATGAAAGTAAGCAGTGTTGGGTTCACGTAACCCTCTCATTAGAATAAAAATTTTTCAACATTTGCCATGTATTTGGATGCTAAACTATTCTTAATTATAGGCTTTGTTCTTCACTCGTGTTCCAATATTGATGGAAAAAATCATCCTCTTCACATGCGCAAAAATGTGCTTGGAAACATCACAGTGGAGCGGTGCTTTCTGTGAATGTACGAATTGTACTACTGACTATTTAGAGCAGTGTAATTTTTATATGTTAGGTTGACTATTTTATTATTATATTTTATTAAGGCTATAATGATCAGGCTGCGATGTCAAGATTGCAATGCTGGAATGTGTGTGTGTGTGTGTGTGTGTGTGTATATGTGTGTTCATGTTTTTCTATCCCGGTGGGGACTTCAACCTGAATGCACACAGACTCATGGGGACTCGTGTCACAGTGGGGACCTAAATAGAGGTCCCCATGGGTAAACAAGCTTATAAATCATACAGAATGAGTTTTTTGGGAAATGTAAAAATGCAGAAAGTTTTCTGTGATGGGTAGGTTTAGGGGTAGGGTTAGTGTGAGGAGATAGAATATACAGTTTGTAAAGTATAAAAACCATTAAGTCTATGGAGAGTCCCCACAAAGATAGTAAACCGTGTGTGTGTGTGTGTGTGTGCGTGTGTGTGTGTGGCGTGGGTGCGATGGAACAGTGGACACATAAAAACATACTCCGTCATTATACAGGACGACATTCAAACTGCAAAGTGTTAACTTATATTTGTGTACAGTCGCAATAAAACACAACATTGTGCTTTTGTTAAATAATTTCAAGCAATCTACCCCCGAAAGGCGCTAATTTTAAAATTAAACTAAAATGCTCATGGCTGCACAGGCATTCATAACGGTGCGCATCCACGGCGAGGAACGAGCAGAACAGAGTGAACGTTTTTCAGTTAATTCCTACTTCCATAGAAATTCATTTGAAACGCCCGCTCAACCACTATCAATGTCAGTGCGGACGAACATATTTTACTTTCGTTTTTAAGTTGGCGATTCAAAAGCCCCCAGCGGTGTCACACGTCGATTAACCCTTTATAGGGCACTCATTGAAATACTTGGAAATTCAAAATTTCAACCCTGGAGTGTTATTGGAGGTTATTAAAAGACTTTTAAACTTTTGTGACTTTAAAAAAAAAAATCATTTTTATGTTGAAAATCAAGGTCAATGAAGTTACCATATATGGTTCCTCGCCAGTCTATGGTCATTTTTTTTCCAAAAAGCATATACATTTAAAATATCAGAAACATATATAAAATATAAATAAATACATGAAACCTATATAAATTTCATGGAATTTTTATTTAGGAACATTTTTTTCTTTTATTTAGGAACTTTTTTTTTTCATGTGTCATAACGTGTCCATTTACTTAGGCAACGGCTTCATGGTACTTGATGAAGCAGTTGCGTTCAGCATTGAGGCACAGGTGGACCTTACAGACCCTGCAGACCACATTTGACCTCAAAATGTTCCCCTTCCTGCTACAGTACTTGCAGGTCTGGCGGTTGGTGTAGACAGGGGCATGGAACAGGGACATGTCAAACCGCAAAGAAGCATCTGGGGTGTGGCTGCGGTGTCCCCGGATAGGCATGGCGGCATCAACAGAGGTGCTGGGTGCACATGGAAATGATGAGCTCCTTCGGGGGCGAGACATAACTGGCCTCTGGCTGCTGCAACTCCTAAACACCTGGATCCGGAAGTTCTTCAACGACAGGCCCTCCACAGCAAGAGCCTTGATGTCCCGCCTGTACACGATCCAGGCATTCGTGAGGCTGACATCTATTGCATACGCAAACATCCGCATGTACCACCTCTTGGATTTCATGGGGGTGCGGTAGAGGTGGACCAGCATGTCACTCTTGTCAATGCCCCCCATGTTGGCATTGTAGCTCTTGATGACAGCAGGGCACCTTACCGGTTCCTTCTTCTTGGTGTCACTGCAGTACCGGTAGACTGAGGACATGGGCTCCACCCCCATGTCTGTTGACAGCAGAGTGACGACCCTGTTGTCCTTCCACCTAAGGGCTAGGATCCCATCATCACTGGTGACGTAGTCATGCACACCACGAGGGACAGCCTTTTTCTCCATGTCTTTGATGGACTTCAATGGAGGGTTGCCTATTCTGGTGTCCCTGGCTGTCCCAGTGTACCTGCAGTTCTTGTCTTTGAGGTACCGCACTATCTCCAGGCTGGTGAAGAAGTTGTCCGCAAAGATGGCTGTGGTGGTGGAAGAGGACATGGTGCTGGCCAGGACGGAGACTATCTGGCTGGTGACACCCATGGCTTGTTGTTCAGACATCATGGGGACACCGTGGGCCTGCAGTGTAGTTTTGCCCTGGTATAACACCAGGTCATGGATGAAGCCATCCTCAGAAGCCCTGGCAAACAACTTAAATCCCCATTTGTCCGGCTTGCTCTTGATGTATTGCCTCAGGTTACCAGCTGTCTTGCCTTTGTAGGCAACCATAACTTCATCCACAGACTGCTTGGGGGTCTGTGGCTCACTCCTGAAGACAGTATCCAGGAGGTTGAACAGTGGCCGGACTTTGAAGAATCTGTCGATGGTGCCAGGGATCTGGGTGTTGTCATTAAAGTGGACAAGCCTTCTCATCAGCCTGAACCTCTTAGATGACATGAGGTTTGCAACTTGAGGGACCCTGGTCTCCATTGCCCAGTAGTCATCAATGGAGGGCAGCTCAGAAATCCCCATGTAGAGCAAGATGGCCACAAAGCTCCTCATCTCATCTTCAGTGGTGGTGAAGGTGGTGTTAACATCCTTCTGAGTTGCATACAAGTTGGTTTGGTATACGATATGCTTGATGACATGGGGGCTGAAGTACTTACTGAAGTAAGTATACGGAGTCTCAATGAAGTCAGGGGGAACGTGCTGGTACTCAGGCAGGGCTTGGTTATCCAGGTCAACCTTCTTCCAGGTGGTTAGCCTGGATGCTGGCTTCCCCTTCTTTGTGGGGCCCTTGGCTTGTGGTGCTGACTGGTCTTCATCCTCCTCCTCGTCACTGTCGTCATCTTCGTCCTCAAGCTCCTCCACTGCAGTCTGCACACACTTCCTCTTGGCAGAGGGGCCCATGTCACTCCGGCACTCGTGGGTAAGTGGGATGAAGTCGGGGTCTGCCACGTCATCATCTTCCTCATCAGAGCCCTCATCATCACTGATGGCGGGGTCAGCTGGCACAACAGCAGTCACCCTCTTTCCATAAAAGAGCCGAGTAGACAGCTGCAAAAGAAAAGTACGTTTTTGAGTCAATATCAAGCCGACTTTGAGTTATTTGTGAAGGAAAACTGTAACAGTGAAGTGCAAATCTACTGAAAACAAAGAATATTGACATGTAAATTGTAAATATATACTAAGAAATGAAAAATAGCACTAAGTACTGGTGGTACCACTTATTTTTGTGAGCAGTAATAAGGCTCACAGTAAAAATAAACACCAATATATGCCATTTAAGTATAATAAAAACTGTTATAAGGCCATAAACTGAACAAAATTACACATAATTCCCTATTTATGGTGTGATCATTTCAATAAATGGTTTATGTTTTGCATTGTATCACTGCATAATGTTATACAAACCTGTGGCAACATCCACAGGTTTGTATTTGTAGGGCAATACACTCATGAGTAGTATTGCCCTACATTATAATGCATTTAAGTGAAAAATAGCACTATAAGCTCTGGTGGTACCACTTATTTTAGCAGTAATGAGGCTCACAGTAAAAATAAACACCAATATATGCCATTTAAGTATAATAAAAACTGTTATAAGGTCATAAAACTGAACAAAATTACACATATTTCCCTATTTATGGCTTGATCATTTCAATAAATGGTTTAAGTTTCGCATTGGATCACTGCATAGTGTTATACAAACCTGTGGCAACATTCAGTGCACTGTTAAATAGTATTGTCCTAAGTTATAATGCATTATTAAAAAAAAAATACCACAAGTGTGGTTTGCTAGACGCATCGGGCGTATGTCTATTTATGGACACACTGTAGCTTGCGCTAGTTTTACCTGAACGGGGCGTATGATCAAATATGATCACACCATTTTTCATGTCCAACGTTTACTAATTTCTAGACATCCTACACAAACAACATCGATCTCAGCATTTAACACAACTATTCAACCACATAATGTGTGAGTTTCATTAACTTACCATTGTTTGTTTTGCTGGTATTAATTTTTGTGTCTGAGTAGATTGGAGCGCAGATCCGTCTTTCAGAAAATCCGGATGACACTGAAGTCTGTAATGGCGTGGGCGACTCCTGATTGGTCAGATGCCATGGCGTTACTATCGGTGACGTAGACTGACATCCGTTGATTGGCTGGGAGAAATCCATGTGCTTTTACGAGCTCACGGAGAGATATGCAAACGCCATTATGAACGGTCGATTAAGTTACCAAATATGGTTCCTCGCCCGATAAAGGGTTAACCGGTGGTAAAATATTCTCACCGTCACATACCTAGTATATTTTTATGTAGATACAATAGGCCTACCTGATTTTGAACACAAGAGGGCAGTATAGCCCTATGTATGACTTGACTTTTATGGGCCTAAATAGTACAATTACTATTTTTAAACTTATAAATATTTATTAAATTGAAAAAAAAAAGAATAAAATGGGTTTAGTTGTGATATTTGTATTCTTTTATATAGAAATAAATGGTATATAATTACATTTTTAGAAGATTTTTAGTGTTTCCTTTTTGGACATTACTTTAATCCCTCGCCATAGCAAAACCGTTTGAGATATTTATTATCCATTCACAATTTAGCATATTTAATGTAGTTTCATCATGTTGAAAAAGTTTGGTACGAATAAAATAAATAGTTTAAGAGGAGTGGCTAAAAATTCAGAGGCTGATTTTGCAAAAAAATTCACATTCAGACCAAAATATCTGACTTCCTGATGGCCAGAGCTATTGAATGTAAATTAGAAAGTTGTCCGGTTTGATGAGAACAATATACAAACTATTTTTTCTTTACTGTAGTTAAAACTAACCCCCCCACTTTTGTCAAAAGCATGTTGAAAGTGACACACTTCCTGCTGCCAGTTGGTGGCGCTATAACTTTGACTCACAATAGCTATATCCATCTGATCGGCCTCTTACCACGAACACACTGCTGAAGTTTCATCAAGATCAGTTAATGTATGCAGAAGTTATTCCACTTCCGTGTTTCTCTTTTCTCGCCATAAATTCGATTCCTCGCCACAGCCAAACCGTTCGAGATATCAAAAATCCGTCCGCAATTTAGCATCCTCAAAGTCTTGACTACATGCACACCGAGTTTGAAGGGGACACAGTGAATTTTCTAGGAGGAGTATTTCACATTCCACAGCAAGCTTTTTCCAAACAACCCATAATAGCCGACTTCCTGTTGGGCTGGCGTAAAACTTGACGGGGGTAAAGTTGTTCGGCCCGATGAGATCTATATGTGTACCGAGTTTCATATTAATTCATGCGAGCGTGTTTGATATATGGATCAAGTTTTAGAACCCCGTTCAAGGGGGCGCTGTTGAGCCCCCCTGCCACGCCCGGGTACCAGCTTCAGCCCGGCCCTGTTGGCCGTGGGTTCTGACCTGTGTGCAAAGTTTCAAGAGTTTTTGAGCACGTTAAGGACCCCAAAAGCCCCTGAAACCTTGATTAACAATATAAAAGCAATAGTCAAATCCCCCCCTCCCCTCACACACACACAGACACAGAGAGAGGGAGAGAAAATTCTTCAGAAAATCCACATTCAAACCAAAATATCTCTCTTCCTGTTGGTCGGAGATGGTTCATGTAAATTAGAAAGTTGTCCGTCTTGATGAGAACAATACACATACCCAATTTTGTGATTCTAGGAAAAACTAAGCCCCCATTTTTGACTAAAGGTGGCGCTACTGAGCCATTCCACCACGCCCGTTTCTGAAACTTTGCACATGTCTACGGGCTAATAAATGTGATGTGTCTGTTGAGTTTCATGCAATTTCAAGTATGTTAAGAGTCTCAAAAGCATCAAAAAGTAATATTAAAGTTTGATGCGTTGCCACGGCAACAGTATCTAAGATATCAATAATCCTTTCACAGGTTTACATCTGCCGTGTGTCTATATTGTACACATAAAGTTTGAAGCAAATCGGGTAAAAATAAGACACTGATTTCAAAGCATGTTGAAAGTGATGTACTTCCTGCTGCCTGTTGGTGGCGCTATAACTTTGACTCACAATAGTCACATCCATGTGATCGGCCTCTTACAACGAACACACTGCTGAAGTTTCATCAAGATCAGTTAATGTATGCAGAAGTTATAACACACTTCCTGTTTCATTTTTTCGCCATAAATTTGTTTCCTCGCCACGGCCAAACCGTTCGAGATATCAAAAATCCGTCCGCAATTTAGCATCCTCAATGTCTTGACGTCATGCACACCGAGTTTGGAGGCGAATCGATGAATTCCCTAGGAGGAGTACATTAAATTCCACAGCATGCGTTTCCAAACAACGCTAAATAGCCAACTTCCTGTTTGGCTGGCGTAAAACTTAGAGCACGAAAGTTGTTCGGCCCGATGAGATCTATATGTGTAGCGAGTTTCATATTATTACATGCAAGCGTGTTTGATTTATGGACACGTGTTTGGATCCCGTTCCAGGGGGCGCTGTCGAGCCCCCCTGCCACGCCCGGGTACCAGCTTCAGTCCGGCCCTGATGGCCGCGGGTTCTGACGTGTGTGCAAAATTTCAAGAGTTTTCGAGCATGTTAAGGGCCCCAAAAGTGCCCGAAAGGTTGACAAAATAATAATAATAATAATAAATATAGCTGCGAGCAGCGATTACGGGCCCAAGCCGGTGGCACCGCAACCCCAGGCACCGGGGTGGCGGTACCGCCGGAACATATATATATATATATATATATATATATATATATATATATATATATATATATATATATATATATATATATATGTATTTATATATGTGTATATATATGAAGAGTTCAGATGCAAAAGCCTCTAAGTGCCATCTGAAATTTGCTTCCAGAATGATCATTTTTATCAAGCTTTTATCAAGAGGCTTTTGCATCTGAACTCTTCATATATATATATATATGTGTGTGTGTTTTTAGGAGAAGTCTCTTCTACTCACCAAGGCTGCATTTATTTGATTAAAAATACAAACAAAAACAGTAATATTGTGAAATATTATTCCAATTTAAAACAGCTGTTTTCTATTTTAAAATATTTTACACTGTAATTAATTTATGTGATCAAAGTTGAGTTTTCAGCATCATTACTCCCGTCTTCAGTGTCACATGATCCTTCAGAAATCATTCTAATATGATGATTGATGGTCAATAAATATTATTATTTTCAATGTTGAAAACATTTGTGTACAGATTTTTTTTCAAAATGCATTGATGAATGTAAAGTGCAAAAGAACAGCATTTATTTCAAATATAATTTGTTTTAACATTATAAATGTCTGTACTGTAACTTTTGATCAGTTTAACTCCTTCTCGATGAATAAAAGTATTGATTTATTTTATTTCTTTCACCCAAAAATAAAATTAAAATTATTACTGACCCCAAACTTTTGAACGGTAGTGTTTAATGTTACAAAAGCTTTAGATTTCAGATAAATGCTGTTCTTTTGAACTTTCTATTCATCAAAGACTGTACACAACTGTTTTCGACATTTAAAATAATCATGAATGTTTCTTGAGCATCAATCATCATATTAGAATAATTTCTGAAGGATAATGTGACAGTGACGACTGGAGTAATGATGCTGAAAACTCAGCTTTGATCACAGGAATAAATAACAGTTTAAAATATATTAAAATAGAAAGCAGCTGTTTTAAATTGGAATACTATTTTACAATATTACTGTTTTTGTTTGTATTTTTAATCAAATAAATGCAGCCTTGGTGAGCAGAAGAAACTTTGCTTAAAAACATTAAAAATCTTACTGACCCCAAACTTTTGAACAGTAGTGTATATATATATATTATATAAAAATGTAAGGGACAAGACACAGATAATTTTACTTGCCTGACCTGATTAAAACAATGAAAAAACTTAAATGAAAAAATAACTTGGGAATCACTAAAACGAGTGAATTAATCTGATTTTATGATACAGTCAAAATATTCTACAACAAATTCTTTAAATTCAACGATGTTGAGAACGGAACAAGAATAAAAAAAAAGAACTATAAACAAGCTGAAACTAAATAAAATAAAAATGAAAACGAAAGTAAGCAGTGAAAGTAAGCACACATAAAAACATACTTTGTCATTTTGTTCAGAACATCATTCAAACTGTAAAGTGTTAACTTATATTTTTGTACAGTAGCAATAAAACACAACATTGTGCTTTTTTAAAATACATTCAAGCAGTCCGCCCCCGAAAATGAAACTAAAATGCTCATGACTGCACAGGCATTCATAATGGTGCTCGTCCTCAGCGAGGAACGAGCAGAACAGAGTCAACGTTTTTTAGGTCATTCCTCCTTCCATAGGAATTTATTGAAAACGCTCGCTCTGCTCCGCACCATTATCAATGTCCTTGCGGACGAACATATTTTACTTTCGTTTTTAAGTTAGCGATTAAAAAGCCCCCAGCGGTGTCACACGTCAGTTAACCGGTGGTAAAATATTCTCACCGTCACATACCTAGTATATTTTTATATAGATATAATAGGCCTACCTGATTTTGAACACAAGAGGGCAGTATAGCACTATGTTTGACTTTATTTATTTATTGTTTAGACTTAACAACCATTCTGGCAGTTTATAAACTTAAACTTCATTCTTAAATTGAAAAAAAAAAGAATAAAATGAGTTAAGTTCAGATATTTGTATACTTTTATATAGTAATAAATGGTGTATAATTAAATTTTTAGAATATATGACGTTTTTAGTGTTTCCTTTTTTGACATTACTTTAATCCCTCGCCATAGCAAAACCGTTTGAGATATTTATTATCCGTTCACAATTTAGCATAATTAATATATTTTTATCATGTTGAAAAAGTTTGGTGGGAATAAAATAAACCACTTAGATAAAGGTGGCTAAAAATTCAGAGGCTGATTTTGCAAAAAAATCAACATTCATGCCACCGCATGTATGAATGTATGAATTGTACTACTGACTATTTAGAGCAGTGTAATTTTTATATGTTAGGTTGACTATTTTATTATTATATTTTATGAAGGCTATAATGAACAGGCTGCGATGTCAAGATTACAATGCTGAAATGTGTGTGTGTGTGTGTGTGTGTGTGTGTGTGAGTGTTCATGTTTTTCTATCCCGGTGGGGACTTCAACCTGAATGCACACAGACTCATGGGGACTCGTGTCACAGTGGGGACCTAAATAGAGGTCCCCATGGGTAAACAAGCTTATAAATCATACAGAATGAGTTTTTTTGGAAATGTAAAAATGCAGAAAGTTTTCTGTGATAGGTAGGTTTAGGGCTAGGGTTAGTGTGAGGAGATAGAATCAGGGCCGGCCCGAGGCATAAGCGAACTAAGCGGCTGCTTGGGGCCCCCTCGCCACCAGGGGGCCCCCAAGCAATTATTATTTTTATTTTTTTTACATATTAATTAAATTAAACAAGTGACATAAATGAATGAATGGATTAATAATTCAAGATAAGAAAATTCTGATTTCATGATCAATATACCTGCCTACAACTGCTGCTGTGTCTGCCAGTGTTTGAGTCATGCGCGATCGCGTGCATAGACAATTCGTGCGCAAAGTCACGGTAATGTTAAGCCATGTCACAAAAATTTGATTTGATCAATGATTTATCCTTTAAATTTAATGATATTCAGAACAGAACAATAATAAAAAAAATAACTAAAAACAAGCCAAAACGAAATAATTTAAAAGCGAAAGTGAAAGCGGCGTTGGGCTCGCGTATCTCTCTAATTAGAATCAAAATGTTTAACATTCGTCACGATGGATTTGGATGGTAAACTATTCTTTATTATAGGCTTCTTTGTACATCACCCACGTTCCAATATCGAGGGGAAAAAAATCATTATCTTCACATGCGCAAAAATGTGCTTGAAATCCAATATCGAGGGGAAAAAAAATCATTCTCTTCACATGCGCCAAAATGTGCTTGGAAACATCACAGTGGAGCGGTGCTTAGGCTACGCACTGCTGAATACGAATTGTAGGCTTATTTAATCAGAGCAGTGTAATTTTTATATGTTAGGTTGACTATTTTATTATTATATTTTATTACGGCTATAACTAACAGGCTGCGATGTCAAGATTGCAATGCTTGAATATGTTGTTTGTGTGTGTGTGTGTGTGTGTGTGTGTGTGTGTGTGTGTGTGTGTGAGGCGCGGGCGCGATCGAACAGTGGAAACATAAAAACATACTCCGTTATGTTCATACAAGACATCGTTCAAACTGCAAAGTGTTGCAAAACGTTGGAGGATATTTTTCAAATAAGTTTTTTTAATATGTTTTGTGACAATTTTTTTTTCAGAAGTTTCAAAGAGTTAGTAAAAGAGTAAAGAAAAAGTTAAAACATTTTTAAGTATCTATTTTTTATTAAGTATTTATTTTGTATTAATACATAACCTCGTATTAATTTATAATGTAACATTATAGAGTGACATTGTGTCAATAATCGTCAAGCACAGGTGACTCCGCTTGTTGGGAGGGGGCCCCCAAATCAAATTCTGCTTAGGGCCCCCAAAAGGCTCGGGCCGGCACTGGATAGAATATACAGTTTGTACAGTATAAAACCATTAATTCTATGGAGAGTCCCAACAAAGATAGTAAACCGTGTGTGTGTGTGTGTGTGTGTGTGTGTGGCGTGGGTGCGATTGAACAGTGGACACATAAAAACATACTCCGTCATTATACAGGACGACATTCAAACTGCAAAGTGTTAACTTATATTTGTGTACAGTCGCAATAAAACACAATATTGTGCTTTTGTAAAATAATTTCAAGCAATCCTCCGCCCAAAAGGTGCTAATTTTAAAATTAAACTAAAATGCTCATATTAGCGATTTAAAACGGTGCGCATCCACGGTGAGGAACGAGCAGAACAGAGTGAACGTTTTTCAGTTAATTCCTACTTCCATACGAATTCATTTAAAACGCTCGCTCAACCACTATCAATGTCAGTGCGGACGAACATATTTTACTTTCGTTTTTAAGTTGGCAATTCAAAAGCCCCCAGCGGTGTTACACGTCGATTAACCGGTGGGAAAATATCCTCAGACACATACCTAATAAATGTATATTTAAATACAATATTGGCCTACCTGGTAAAAAGTTTTATATACTATTTTGATGTCCTTTTGGACACAAGAGGGAAGTATAGCCCTATGTTTGCTTTTTTGTTTAACCAAATAGCACTAAATAGCCTGTTTTTAACTTTTTCATTCTTCTTGAATTGCAAAAACAGAATAAAATGGGTTTAGTTGTGATATTTGTATACTTTTATATAGAAATAAATGGTAGATAATTACATTTTTTAGAAGATTTTTAGTGTTTCCTTTTTGGACATTACTTTAATCCCTCGCCATAGCAAAACCGTTTGAGATATTTATTATCCATTCACAATTTAGCATATTTGATGTATTTTCATCATGTTGAAAAAGTTTGGTGGGAATAAAAGAAATAGTTTGAGAGGAGTGGCTAAAAACTCAGAGTCTGAAATATCCAAAAAATCCACATTCAGACCAAAATATCTGACTTCCAGATGGCCAGAACTAATGAATGTGAATTAGAAAGTTGTCCGGCTTGATGAGAACAATATACAAACAATTTTTTTTTTACTGTAGTTAAAACTAACACCCCCACTTTTGTCAAAAGCATGTTGAAAGTGACACACTTCCTGCAGCCAGTTGGTGGCGCTATAACTTTGACTCACAATAGTTACATCCATCTGATCGGCCTCTTACCACGAACACACTGCTGAAGTTTCATCAAGATCAGTCAATGTATGCAGAAGTTATACCACTTCGTGTTTCTCTTTTCTCGCCATAATTTCGTTTCCTCGCCACGGCCAAACCGTTCGAGATATCAAAAATCCGTCCACAATTTAGAATCCTCAATGTCTTGACTTCATGCAAACCGAGTTTGGTGGGGATTGGATGAATTCTCTAGGAGGAGTACTTCACATTCCACAGCAAGCGTTTTCCAAACAACCCATAATAGCTGACTTCCTGTTGGGCTGGCGTAAAACTTGACAGAGGGAAAGTTGTTCGGCCCGACGAGATCTATATGTGTACCGAGTTTCATATTAATTCATGCAAGCGTGTTTGATATATGGACCAAGTTTTGGGACCCCTTTCAAGGAGGCGCTGTTGAGCCCCCCTGCCACGCCCGGGTACCAGCTTCAGCCCGTCCCTGATGGCAGGGGGTTCTTACTTGTGTGCAAAGTTTCAAGAGTTTTTGAGCATGTTAAGGACCCCAAAAGCCCCTGAAACCTTGATTAACAATATAAAAGCAATAGTCAAATCCCCCCTCCCCTCACACACACAGAGGCACAGAGAGAGGGAGAGAAAATTCTTCAGAAAATCCACATTCAAACCAAAATATCTCTCTTCCTGTTGGTCGGAAATAGATCATGTAAATTAAAAAGTTGTCCGTCTTGATGAGAACAATACACATACCAAGTTTTGTTGCTGTTGATAAAACTAACCCCCCCACTTATGACTAAAGGTGGCGCTACTGAGCCCCTCACCACGCCCGTTTCTGAAACTTTGCACATGTCTACTGGATAATAAATGTGATGTGTCTGTCGAGTTTCATGCAATTTCAAGTATGTTAAGAGTCTCAAAAGCATAAAAAAAGAATATTAAAGTTTGATGCGTTGCCACGGCAACAGTATCTAAGATATCAATAATCCTTTCACAGGTTTACATCTGCCGTGTGTCTACATTGTACACATAAAGTTTGAAGCAAATCTGGTAAAAATAAGACAGTGATTTCAAAGCATTTTAATAGTGATGTACTTCCTGCTGCCTGTTGGTGGCGCTATAACTTTGACTCACAATAGTCACATCTGTGCGATCGGCCTCTGAAAACGAACACACTGCTGAAGTTTCATCAAGATCAGTTAATGTATGCAGAAGTTATAACACACTTCCTGTTTCATTTTTTCGCCATAAATTCGTTTCCTCGCCACGGCCAAACCATTCGAGATATCAAAAATCTGTCCGCAATTTAGCATCCTCAATGTCTTGACTTCATGCACACCGAGTTTGGAGGCGAATCGATGAATTCCCTAGGAGGAGTACATTAAATTCCACAGCATGCGTTTCCAAACAACCCTAAATAGCCGACTTCCTGTTGGGCTGGCGTAAAACTTAGAGCACGAAAGTTGTTCGGCCCGATGAGATCTATATGTGTACCGAGTTTCATATTATTACATGCAAGCGTGTTTGATTTATGGACACGTGTTCGGATCCCGTTCCAGGGGGCGCTGTTGAGCCCCCCTGCCACGCCCGGGTACCAGCCTCAGCCCGGCCCTGATGGCCGCGGGTTCTGACCTGTGTGCAAAGTTTCAAGAGTTTTCGAGCATGTTAAGGGCCCCAAAAGTGTCCGAAAGGTTGACAAAATAATAATAATAATAATAATAATAATAATAATAATAATAATAATAATAATAATCCTACCGAAAACAATAGGGCCTTCGCCCTTTCAGGGCTTGGGCCCTAATAATAATAATAATCCTACCGGAAACAATAGGGCCTTCGCCCTTTCAGGGCTTGGGCCCTAAATATAGCCTATAGTTACACTAAAGGCACCGGGGTGGCGGTGTCACCGGCTTGGGCCCTCCATCGCTGCTCGCAGCTATATTTATATATATATATATATATATATATATATATATATATATATATATATATATATTTTTTTTTTTATTATTATTATTATTATTATTTTTTGCCTTTTTGCCACTTTTGGGGCCCTTAACATGCTCAAAAACTACATATGTAACTATATATATATATATATATATATATATATATATATATATATATATCAGACAAGTAATATTCTTTGTCTTGTCACTTAAAATAAATAAATAAATATATATATATATATATATATACATATATATTCTTTTTTTCCTTATTTTTTATATATATATATATATATAATTACCTTGGATGCTAAACTATTGTTTATTATATGCTTTGTACTTCACTCACGTTCCAATATCGAAGGGAAAAATTATCCTCTTCACATGCACAAAAATGTGCTTGGAAAATTCACAGTGGAGCGGTCCTTACTGTGAATGTACGAATTGTACTACTGACTATTTAGAGCAGTGTAATCTTTATATGTTAGGTTGACCATTTTATTATTATATTTTATTAAGTCTATAATGAACAGGCTGCAATGTCAAGATTGCAATGCTGGAGTGTGTGTGTGTGTGTGTGTGTGTGTGTGTGTTCATGTTTTTCTGTCCCGGTGGGGACTTTAACCTGAATGCACACAGACTCATGGGGACTCGTGTCACAGTGGGGACCTAAATAGAGGTCCCCATGGGTAAACAAGATTATAAATCATACAGAATGAGTTTTTTTGGAAATGTAAAAATGCAGAAAGTTTTATGGGATAGGTAGGTTTAGGGGTAGGGTTAGTGTGAGGAGATAGAATATACAGTTTGTACAGTATAAAAACCATTAAGTCCATGGAGAGTACCCACAAAGATAGTAAACCGTGTGTGTGTGTGTGTGTGTGTGTGTGTGTGTGTGTGTGTGTGTGTGTGTGGCGTGGGCGCGATTGAACAGTAGACACATAAAAACATACTCCGTCATTATACAGGACGACATTCAAACTGCAAAGTGTTAACTTATATTTGTGTACAGTTGCAATAAAACACAAAATTGTGCTTTTGTAAAATAATTTCAAGCAATCCACCCCCCGAAAGGCGCTAATTTTAAAATTAAACTAAAATGCTCATGGCTGCACGGGCATTCATAATGGTGCGCGTCCACGGCGAGGAACGAGCAGAACAGAGTGAACGTTTTTCAGTTAATTCCTACTTCCATAGGAATTCATTTGAAACGCTCGCTCAACCAATATAAATGTCAGTGCGGACGAACATATTTTACTTTCGTTTTTAAGTTAGCGATTAAAAAGCCCCCAGCGGTGTCACACGTCAGTTAACCGGTGGTAAAATATTCTCACCGTCACATACCTAGTATATTTTTATATAGATATAATAGGCCTACCTGATTTTGAACACAAGAGGGCAGTATAGCACTATGTTTGACTTTATTTATGTATTGTTTAGACTAAACAACCATTCTGGCAGTTTTTAAACTTAAAATTCATTCTTAAATTGAAAAAAAAGAATAAAATGTTTAGTTGTGATGTTTGTATACTTTTATATAGAAATAAATGGTATATAATTACATTTTTAGAAAATTTGAGGCTTTTAGTTTTTCCTTTTTGGACATTACTTTAATCCCTCGCCATAGCAAAACCGTTTGAGATATTTATTATCCGTTCACAATTTAGCATATTTAATGTATTTTCATCATGTTGAAAAAGTTTGGTGGGAATAAAATAAATAGTTTAAGAGGAGTGGTTAAAAATCAAAATCAAAATATCTGACTTCCTTTTGCTCTGAGCTAATGAATGTAAATTAGAAAGTTGTCCGGCTTGATGAGAACAATATAATTTTTTTTTTTTTTTACAAGTTTTCAGACCCTGTTCAAGAGGGCGCTGTTGAGCCCCCCTGCCACGCCCGTTTCTGAAACTTTTCACATGTCTACTGGCTAATAAGTGTTATGTGTCTGTCGAGTTTCATCCAATTTCAAGCATGTTAAGAGTCTCAAAAGCATCCGAAAAGAATATTAAAACTTGATGCGTTGCCACGGCAACAGTATCTAAGATATCAATAATCCTTTCACAGGTCTAGATCTGCCCTGTGTTTACATTATACACATAAAGTTTGAAGCAAATCGGGTAAAATTAAGAGGGTGACTTCAAAGCATTTTGAAAGTGACACACTTCCTGGTGCCAGTTGGTGGCGCTATAACTTTGACTCACAATAGTCACATCCATGTGATCGGCCTCTTACAACGAACACACTGCTGAAGTTTCATCAAGATCAGTTAATGTATGCAGAAGTTATAACACACTTCCTGTGTCCCATTATTCGCCATAAATTCGTTTCCTCGCCACGGCCAAACCGTTCGAGATATCAAAAATCCGTTCGCAAGAATTCATCCTCAATGTCTTGACTTTATTCTCACCGAGTTTGGTGGCGATCGGATGAAATCCCTAGGAGGAGTATTTCACATTCCATTGTATGCGTTTTCCAAACAACGTATAATAACCGACTTCCTGTTGGGCTTTTGTAAAACTTAGAGCACGAAAGTTGTTCGGCCCGATGAGATCTATATGTGTACTGAGTTTCATATTATTACATGCAAGCGTGTTTGATTTATGGACCAAGTTTTCGGACCCCATTCCAGGGGGCGCTGTCGAGCCCCCCTGCCACGCCCCAGTACCAGCTTCAGCCCGGCCCTGATGGCCGCAGGTTCTGACGTGTGTGCAAAATTTCAAGAGTTTTTGAGCATGTTAAGGGCCCCAAAAGTGGCAAAAAGGCAAAAAAAAAAATAATGAAGAAAAAGAAAAAGAAAAAAAAAATATAGCTGCGAGCAGCGATTACGGGCCCAAGCCGGTGGCACCGCAACCCCGGTGCCTTTAGTCACCTAAAGGCACCGGGGTGGCAGTACCGCCGGCTTTGGCCCTTCATCGCTGCTCGCAGCTATATTTATATATATATATATATATATATATATATATATATATATATATATATTAGGGCTGGGATTCGATAAAAAAAAATTAACTAATTAATTGCACAATTTGCTGTAATTAATTGCAATTAATTGCATTTCCTCCAAGCTTGTAATCATCAATAATTAAACTTAGAATCACCGGAAAAAAAGGAACAGAAAATAGCCCTATATTAAAATAATATTAAACATCAATATATCAATGTATTATTCTTTTTCAATAATCAATCAACAATCAATTTAAGATTTTTTTTTTCAATTTTTGTAACTAATTATAAAAATAAACTATAGTCCTAAAAAAGCTATTATTACCAGAGCATGTATGATTATCATTTACTCTCCCTCAAGTTGTTCCAAACCTTTATATCTTTCTTTCTTCTGCTGAACACAAAAGAAGATATTTTGAAGAAAGTTGGTAACCAAACGACTGATGGACCCCATTGACTTCCATAGTAGGAAAAAAAATACTATGGAAGTCAATGGGGACCAGCAACTGTTTAATTACCAACCTTCTTTAAAATATCTTGTTTTGTGTTTAGCAGAAGAAAGGAAATCATACAGGTTTGGAACAACTTGAGGGAGAGTAAATGACAGAATTTTCATTTTTGGGTGAACTATCCCTTTAACATTGTTGCCCAGGCAGCAATATCCTACTATACCAGCTCAGCAAACAGAAGTCTAAAGAGAAATTTCACCTTATTTGAGCGGACTTTGCTTTTCCAGTGCTCGGTACATGATTGAAGCGTTTGGGCCGTGAACGACAGAGCAGAACGCGCAGCGCAAACACGGAGTCGAACATTGAGCAGAGAGCGCAGCCGCCTACACTTATGGCCGACACACACACACACACACAGACACACGGAACGGAGAGTGCGGCGGCGCACACGGAGCGGAAAAGACCCGCTCATGAAAGCTGTGCGAGAATGAAACCCGATGCACATATTTTCGGCTTTTCAATAGCAGCCGCATCAGGAAATCATTAAAACGAGGCAAAAAAAAAAAGTGCTGCGTTAAATGCGTTATTTTTTTTTTACGCGTTAAACATTTCAAATTAATCGCACAGATTAACGTGTTAATTCCCCCAGCCCTAATATATATATATATATATATAAAAGACCAAAAATATTGCTTGACTTACCTTATTCTGATTTTATGATACACTCAAAATATTCCACAACAAATCCTTTAAATTTAATGTAAAAATAAAAACAAAAGTAAGCAGTGTTGGTCTCACGTAACTCTCTCATTAGAATAAAAAATGTCAATATTTGCGATGCATTTGGATGCTAAACTGTTCTTTATTATAGGCTTTGTACTTCACTCATGTTCCAATATCGATAGAAAAAATCATCCTCTTCACACGCGCAAAAATGTGCTTGGAAACATCACAGTGGAGCTCTGCTTACTGTGAATGGTACAAATTGTACTACTGACTATTTAAACAGAGCAGTGTAATTCGTATATGTTAGGTTGACTATTTTTATTATTATATTGTATTAGGGCTATAATGAACAGGCTGCGATGTCAAGATTGCAATTCTGGAATGTGTGTGTGTGTGACGCGGTTGCGGTTGAACAGTGGACACATAAAAACATAAATAAAATGTTTAAGTTCATTCCTACTTCCATAGGCATACATTGAAAATGCTCGCTCTACTCCGCACCATTATCAATGTCTGTGCGGACGTCTGTATTTTACTTTCGCTTTTAAGTTAGCGATTTAAAAGCCCTCAGCGGTGTCACACGTCG
The DNA here is from genome assembly GCF_964197995.2 of Scardinius erythrophthalmus. Lineage (NCBI taxonomy): Eukaryota > Metazoa > Chordata > Actinopteri > Cypriniformes > Leuciscidae > Scardinius > Scardinius erythrophthalmus. Next base: position 29,870,496 of record NC_138224.1, read on the forward strand.
ATTAACTGGTGGGAAAATTTTATCACAGTCACATCCCTAATTATATATAAATACAATAGGCCTACCTGAAAGAGAATTTTACTTGCCCGACCAGAGTATAGCCTGATTAGAACGTCAATAACAAAAAAATAACTTGGGAATCACTAAAACGAGAGATTATTCTAATTTCATTACATTCATTTTAAGTTGCAATCAGCAGTTCATAATAAATGTATTACTGATCAATGGTAACAAGCTTGCCCTGCTGAGGCTCATGCAGCTTCTCCAGGAGAATTGTAAACAAATGAGCGCAGCACACAAAAACGCAACGCAGTAAACAACATACTGACTATAAAAATTACAAATATGGAGTTTTTTATATATTTTCTAACATATGATAAGAGTTAAGCAACCTCATTTGACGAGTAGGCAACTATTTCCTGAATACAATCACAATTGAAACTGTGACATTGATTTCATACAACAGGTTAATAAACAGTTACAATTAAGTCACTTACATTTTAGATGCAATATTGACTGTTTTTGTTCTGTTTCAGCAGCAAAAATAGTTAAACAAAGATCAGCAGAACCATCGTGCATCTCACAGCAACTTGTTTTCTCATTACTTAATGATTCAGCATTTTGAAACGAATCGGTTGACTCAAAGATTCAATGGTCAATCCATAAACATCTGTCTCAATCATGAATGACTCAGTCATTCGAACGAATCGTTTGAACGAATGAATCAATGACTCGCTCATTAAGATGGTCGCCTGGTGACACCTGATGGCGGTTTAGTGTTATGTTTAAAAGTATAATTTTTTCCAACGTGCACCATTATCAATGTCCGTGCGGACCTCCGTTTTTTACTTTCACTTTTATATTAGCGATTTAAAAGCAGCCGCTCGTGTCACACGTCGATTAACCGATGGGAAAATATCCTCACAGTCATATACCTAATAAATTTATATTTAAATACAATAGGCCTACCTAGTAAAACGTTTTATATACTATTTTAATATCCTTTTGGACACAAGAGGGCAGTATAGCCCTATGTTTGATTTTTTGTTGAACCAAATAGCACTAAATAGCCTGTTTTTAACTTTTTCATACTCCTTGAATTGCAAAAACAGAATAAAATGGGTTTAGTTCTAATATTTGTATCATTTTACATAAAAATAAATGGTGTATAATTACATTTTTAGAAGTTATGTTGAGATGTTTCCTGCTTCCTTTTTGATATAAATTTAATCCCTCGCCATAGCAAAACCGTTTGAGATATTCAATATCCGTTTACAATTTTGCATCATTAATATATTTTAATCATGTTGAAAAAGTTTGGTGGGAATAAAATAAACCTTTTAGGAGGAGCAACTAAAAACTCAGAGGCTGATTTAGCAAAAAATCCATATTCAGACCAAAATATCCGACACCCTGTTGGTCATAGCTAATAACTGTCAATTAGAAAGTTGTCCGGCTTGATGAGAACAATACACCTACCAAGTTTTGTGATTCTAGGAAAAACTAAGCCCCCATTTTTGACTAAAGGTGGCGCTACTGAGCCATTTCACCACGCCCGTTTCTGAAACTTTGCACATGTCTACTGGATAATAAATGTGATGTGTCTGTCGAGTTTCATGCATTTTCAAACATGTGAAGAGTCTCAAAAGCATCCGAAAAGAATATTAAATTTTAATGCGTTGCCACGGCAACAGTATCTAAGATATCAATAATCCTTTCACAGGTCTACATCTGCCGTGTGTCTACATTATACACAAAGTTTTAAGCAAATCGGGTAAAAATAAGAGGGTGATTTCAAAGCATTATGAAAGTGACACACTTCCTGTTGCCAGTTGGTGGCGCTATAACTTTGACTCACAAATGTCACATCCATGTGATCGGCCTCTTACAACGAACACACCGCTGAAGTTTCATCAAGATCAGTTAATGTAAGCAGATGTTATAACACACTTCCTGTTTGAATTATTCGCCATAAATTCGTTTCCTTGCCACGGCCAAACCGTTCGAGATATCAAAAATCCATCCGCAATTTAGCATCCTCAATGTCTTGACTTCATGCACACCGAGTTTGGAGAAGAATGGATGAATTTCCTAGGAGGAGTACATCAAATTCCACAGCATGCGTTTCCAAACAACCCATAATAGCTGACTTCCTGTTGGTCTGGCGTAAAACTTGACCGGGGGAAAGTTGTTCGGCCCGATGAGATATATATGTGTACCGAGTTTCATATTAATTCATGCAAGCGTGTTTGATCTATGGACCAAGTTTTGGGACACCGTTCAAGGGGGCGCTGTTGAGCCCCCCTGCCACGCCCGGGTACCAGCTTCAGCCCGTCCCTGATGGCAGGGGGTTCTGACTTGTGTGCAAAGTTTCAAGAGTTTTTGAGCACGTTAAGGACCCCAAAAGCCCCTGAAACCTTGATTAACAATATAAAAGCAATAGTCAAATCCCCCCTCCCCTCACACACACAGAGACACAGAGAGAGGGAGAGAAAATTCTTCAGAAAATCCACATTCAAACCAAAATATCTCTCTTCCTGTTGGTCAGAGATAGATCATGTAAATTAGAAAGTTGTCCGTCTTGATGAGAACAATACACATACCAAGTTTTGTTGCTGTTGATAAAACTAACCCCCCCACTTATGACTAAAGGTGGCGCTACTGAGCCCCTCACCACGCCCGTTTCTGAAACTTTGCACATGTCTACGGGCTAATAAATGTGATGTGTCTGTCGAGTTTCATGCAATTTCAAGTATGTTAAGAGTCTCAAAAGCATAAAAAAAGAATATTAAAGTTTGATGCGTTGCCACGGCAACAGTATCTAAGATATCAATAATCCTTTCACAGGTTTACATCTGCCGTGTGTCTACATTGTACACATAAAGTTTGAAGCAAATCTGGTAAAAATAAGACAGTGATTTCAAAGCATTTTAATAGTGATGTACTTCCTGCTGCCTGTTGGTGGCGCTATAACTTTGACTCACAATAGTCACATCTGTGCGATCGGCCTCTTACAACGAACACACTGCTGAAGTTTCATCAAGATCAGTTAATGTATGCAGAAGTTATAACACACTTCCTGTTTCTTTTTTTCGCCATAAATTCGTTTCCTCGCCATGACCAAACCGTTCGAGATATCAAAAATCCGTCCGCAATTTAGCATCCTCAATGTCTTGACTTCATGCACACCGAGTTTGGAGGCGAATCGATGAATTCCCTAGGAGGAGTACATTAAATTCCACAGCATGCGTTTCCAAACAACGCTAAATAGCCGACTTCCTGTTGGGCTGGCGTAAAACTTAGAGCACGAAAGTTGTTCGGCCCGATGAGGTCTATATGTGTACCGGGTTTCATATTATTACATGCAAGCGTGTCTGATTTATGGACAAGTGTTCGGATCCCGTTCCAGGGGGCGCTGTCGAGGCCCCCTGCCACGCCCGGGTACCAGCTTCAGCCCGGCCCTGATGGCCGCGGGTTCTGACCTGTGTTCAAAATTTCAAGAGTTTTCGAGCATGTTAAGGGCCCCAAAAGTGCCCGAAAGGTTGACAAAATAATAATAATAATAATAATAATAAATATAGCTGCGAGCAGCGATTACGGGCCCAAGCCGGTGGCACCGCAACCCCGGAGCCTTTAGTTACCTAAAGGCACCGGGGATGGCGGTGCCGCCGGCTTTGGCCCTCCATCGCTATATTTATATATATATATATATATATATATATATATATATATATATATATATGTATATAAATATCTATCTATCTATCTATCTATCTATATATATATATATATATATATATATACACACACACACACACACATACATATACATATACATATATATATGTATATATATATATAAGACAGAAAATATTACTTGTCTTACCTTATTCTGATTTTATGATACACTCAAAATATTCCACAACAAATCCTTTAAATTTAATGTAAAAATAAAAACGAAAGTAAGCAGTGTTGGTCTCACGTAACCCTCTCATTAGAATCAAAATGTTTCAATATTTGCGATGTATTTGGATGCTAAACTATTCTTTATTATAGGCTTTGTACTTCACTCGTGTTCCAATATCGATGGAAAAAATCATCCTCTTCACACGCACAAAAATGTGCTTGGAAACATCACAGTGGAGCTCTGCTTTCTGTGAATGGTACAAATTGTACTACTGACTATTTAAACAGAGCAGTGTAATTCGTTTATGTTAGGTTGACTATTTTTATTATTATATTGTATTAGGGCTATAATGAACAGGCTGCGATGTCAAGATTGCAATTCTGGAATGTGTGTGTGTGTGTGACGCGGTTGCGGTTGAACAGTGGACACAAAAACATAAATAAAATGTTTTAGTTAATTCCTACATCCATAGGAACACATTGAAAATGCTCGCTCTACTCCGCACCATTATCAATGTCTGTGCGGACGTCTGTATTTTACTAGTATATAGTATACTATAGTTAGCGATTTAAAAGCACCCGCTCGTGTCACACGTCGATTAACCGATGGGAAAATATCCTCACAGTCATATACCTAATAAATTTATATTTAAATACAATAGGCCTACCTAGTAAAACGTTTTATATACTAGTTTGATATCCTTTTGGACACAAGAGGGCAGTATAGCCCTATGTTTGCTTTTTTGTTGAACCAAATAGCACTAAATAGCCTGTTTTTAACTTTTTCATACTTCTTGAATTGCAAAAACAGAATAAAATAGGTTTAGTTCTAATATTTGTATAATTTTATATAAAAATACATGGTGTATAATTACATTTTTAGAAGTTATGAGATGTTTCCTGCTTCCTTTTTGACATTAATTTAATCCCTCGCCATAGCAAAACCGTTTGAGATATTCAATATCCGTTTACAATTTAGCATCATTAATATATTTTTATCATGTTGAAAAAGTTTGGTGGGAATAAAATAAACCTTTTAGGAGGAGTACCTAAAAACTCAGAGGCTGATTTAACAAAAAATCCATATTCAGACCAAAATATCTGACTTCCTGTTGGTTGCAGCTAATGCCTGTAAATTAGAAAGTTGTCCGGCTCGATGAGACCAATATACGTACTGATTTTTGTAATTGTGGGTAAAACTAACCCCCCCACTTTTGTCAAAAACATTTTAAAGTGACACACTTCCTGCTGCCAGTTGGTGGCGCTATAACTTTGACTCACAATAGTCACATCCATCTGATCGGCCTCTTACCACGAACACACTGCTGAAGTTTCATCAAGATCAGTTAATGTGTGCAGAAGTTATAACACTTCGTGTTTCTCTTTTCTCGCCATAAATTCGTGTCCTTGCCAAGGCCAAAGCGTTTGAGATATCAAAAATCCGTCTGCTGCATAATTGCTGACTTCCTGTTGGGCTGGCGTAAAATTTAGAGCACGAAAGTTGTTCGGCCCGATGAGATCTATATGTGTACCGAGTTTCATATCATTACATGCAAGTGTGTTTGATTTATGGACAAGTGTTCGGATCCCGTTCCAGGGGGCGCTGTTGAGCCCCCCTGCCACGCCCGGGTACCAGTTTCAGCCTGGCCCTGATGGCCGCGGGTTCTGACCTGTGTGCAAAGTTTCAAGAGTTTTCGAGCACGTTAAAGGCCCCAAAAGCCCCTGAAACCTTGAAAAACAAAGATTAAATGGAATAGACCCCCCACACACACACACATAGAGACGGAGAGAGAGAGAAAATTCTCCAGAAAATCCTCATTCAAACCAAAATATATGACTTCCTGTTGGTCAAAGCCAATTACTATAAATTAGAAACTTGTCCAGCTTGATGAGAACAATATACGTACCAAGTTTTGTGATTCTAGGAAAAACTAAGCCCCCATTTTTGACTAAAGGTGGCGCTACTGAGCCATTCCACAACGCCCGTTTCTGAAACTTTGCACATGTCTACTGGCTAATAAAAGTGATGTGTCTGTCGAGTTTCATGCAATTTCAAGCATGCTTAGAGTCTCAAAAGCATCAAAAAAGAATATTAATGTTTGATGCGTTGCCATGGCAACAGTATTAAAGATATCAAAAATCCTTTCACAGGTCTACATCTGCCGTATGTTTACATTATACACATAAAATTTGAAGCAAATGGGGTAAAACTAAGAGGGTGATTTCAAAGCATTTTGAAAGTGACACACTTCCTGCTGCCAGTTGGTGGCGCTATAACTTTGACTCACAATAGTCACATCCATGTGATCGGCCTTTTACCACGAACACACTGCTGAGGTTTCATCAAGATCAGTTAATGTGTGCAGAAGTTATAACACACTTCCTGTTTCCATTATTCGCCATAAATTCGTTTCCTCGCCACGGGCAAACCGTTCGAGATATCAAAAATCCCCTGGCAATTTTTCATCCTCAATGTCTTGTCTTCATGCACACCGAGTTTGGTGGCGATCGGATGAATTCTCTAGGAGGAGTATTTCAAATTCCAGAGCATACGTTTTTCAAACAACCCATAATAGCCGACTTCCTGTTGGGCGGAGCTAATAACATATAGTGCGGAAGTTGTTCGGCCTGATGAGATCTATATGTGTACCGAGTTACATACTAATACGTTCTTGTATGTGTCCAAGATTTCAGATTCTGTTCCAGGGGGCGCTGTCGAGCCCCCCTGCCACGCCCGGGTACCAGCTTCAGCGCGGCCCTGATGGCCGCGGGTTCTGACCTGTGTGCAAAGTTTCAAGAGTTTTTGAGCATGTTAAGGGGCCCAAAAGTGCCCGAGAAGTAGAAAAAAATAATAATAAATATAGCTGCGAGCAGCGATTACGGGCCCAAGCCGGTGGCACCGCAACCCCGGTGCCTTTAGGGTGGCGGTGCCGCCGGCTTTGGCCCTTCATCGCTGCTCGCAGCTATATATATATATATATATATATATATATATATATATACATACATATATATATATATTTATTTATTTATTTATTCATTCATTCATTCATTCATTCTTTTTTTTTTTTTTTTAGGGTTAGTGTGAGGAGATAGAATATACAGTTTGTACAGTATAAAAACCATTAAGTCCATGGAGAGTACCCACAAAGATAGTAAACCGTGTGTGTGTGTGTGTGTGTGTGTGTGTGTGTGTGTGTGTGTGTGGCGTGGGCGCGATTGAATAGTAGACACATAAAAACATACTCCGTCATTATACAGGACGACATTCAAACTGCAAAGTGTTAACTTATATTAGTGTACAGTTGCAATAAAACACACAATTGTGCTTTTGTAAAATAATTTCAAGCAATCCACCCCCCGAAAGGCGCTAATTTTAAAATGAAACTAAAATGCTCATGGCTGCACGGGCATTCATAACGGTGCGCGTCCACGGCGAGGAACGAGCAGAACAGAGTGAACGTTTTTCAGTTAATTCCTACTTCCATAGGAATTCATTTGAAACGCTCGCTCAACCAATATAAATGTCAGTGCGGACGAACATATTTTACTTTCGTTTTTAAGTTAGCGATTAAAAAGCCCCCAGCGGTGTCACACGTCAGTTAGCCGGTGGTAAAATATTCTCACCGTCACATACCTAGTATATTTTTATATAGATATAATAGGCCTACCTGATTTTGAACACAAGAGGGCAGTATAGCACTATGTTTGACCTTATTTATGTATTGTTTAGACTAAACAACTATTCTGGCAGTTTTTAAACTTAAAATTCATTCTTAAATTGAAAAAAAAGAATAAAATGTTTAGTTGTGATGTTTGTATACTTTTATATAGAAATAAATGGTATATAATTACATTTTTAGAAAATTTGAGGCTTTTAGTTTTTCCTTTTTGGACATTACTTTAATCCCTCGCCATAGCAAAACCGTTTGAGATATTTATTATCCGTTCACAATTTAGCATATTTAATGTATTTTCATCATGTTGAAAAAGTTTGGTGGGAATAAAATAAATAGTTTAAGAGGAGTGGCTAAAAATTCATAGGCTGATTTTGCAAAAAAATCCACATTCAGACCAAAATATCTGACTTCCTTTTGCTCTGAGCTAATGAATGTAAATTAGAAAGTTGTCCGGCTTGATGAGAACAATATAAAAACATTTTTTTTTTTTACTGTATTTAAAACTACCCCCCCCACTTTTGTCAAAAGCATGTTGAAAGTGACACACTTCCTGCTGCCAGTTGGTGGCGCTATAACTTTGACTCACAATAGTCACATCCATCTGATCGGCCTCTTACCACGAACACACTGCTGAAGTTTCATCAAGATCAGTTGATGTATGCAGAAGTTATAACACTTCGTGTCTCTCTTTTCTCGCCATAAATTCGTTTCCTCACCACGGCCAAACCGTTCAAGATATCAAAAATCCGTCCGCAATTTAGCATCCTCAATGTCTTTACTTCATGCTGACTGAGTTTGGAGGTGATTGAATGAATTCTCTAGGAGGAGTACATCACATTCCACAGCAAGCGTTTTCCAAACAACCCATAATAGCTGACTTCCTGTTGGGCTGGCGTGAAACTTGTCAGAGGGAAAGTTGTTCGGCCCGACGAAATCTATATGTGTACCGAGTTTCATATTATTTCATGCAAGCGTGTTTGATATATGGACCAAGTTTTCAGACCCTGTTCAAGAGGGCGCTGTTGAGCCCCCCTGCCACGCCCGTTTCTGAAACTTTTCACATGTCTACTGGCTAATAAGTGTTATGTGTCTGTTGAGTTTCATCCAATTTCAAGCATGTTAAGAGTCTCAAACGCATCCGAAAAGAATATTAAAACTTGATGCGTTGCCACGGCAACAGTATCTAAGATATCAATAATCCTTTCACAGGTCTACATCTGCCCTGTGTTTACATTATACACATAAAGTTTAAAGCAAATCGGGTAAAATTAAGAGGGTGACTTCAAAGCATTTTGAAAGTGACACACTTCCTGCTGCCAGTTGGTGGCGCTATAACTTTGACTCACAATAGTCACATCCATGTGATCGGCCTCTTACAACGAACACACTGCTGAAGTTTCATCAAGATCAGTTAATGTATGCAGAAGTTATAACACACTTCCTGTGTCCCATTATTCGCCATAAATCCGTTTCCTCGCCACGGCCAAACCTTTCGAGATATCAAAAATCCGTTCGCAAGAATTCATCCTCAATGTCTTGACTTTATTCTCACCGAGTTTGGTGGCGATCGGATGAAATCCCTAGGAGGAGTATTTCACATTCCATTGTATGCGTTTTCCAAACAACGTATAATAACCGACTTCCTGTTGGGCTTTTGTAAAACTTAGAGCACGAAAGTTGTTCGGCCCGATGAGATCTATATGTGTACTGAGTTTCATATTATTACATGCAAGCGTGTTTGATTTATGGACCAAGTTTTCGGACCCCATTCCAGGGGGCGCTGTCGAGCCCCCCTGCCACGCCCCAGTACCAGCTTCAGCCCGGCCCTGATGGCCGCAGGTTCTGACGTGTGTGCAAAATTTCAAGAGTTTTTGAGCATGTTAAGGGCCCCAAAAGTGGCAAAAAGGCAAAAAAAAAAAAAAATAATGAAGAAAAAAAAAAAAATAATCCTTACGGAAACAATAGGGCCTTCGCCCTTTCAGGGCTTGGGCCCTAATAATCCTTACGGAAACAATAGGGCCTTCGCCCTTTCAGGGCTTGGGCCCTAAAAAATAATCCTTACGGAAACAATAGGGCCTTCGCCCTTTCAGGGCTTGGGCCCTAAAAATAATCCTTACGAAAACAATAGGGCCTTCGCCCTTTCAGGGCTTGGGCCCTAAATAATCCTTACGAAAACAATAGGGCCTTCGCCCTTTCAGGGCTTGGGCCCTAATGACCATTGAGGTTTCCTGAAGAGTAATAAAAAATGTTTGGTCTGCCACCAAAAAGAGCAGCTTTTTGCCATTTTAAGAACACTGGGCAGTCTATCGTTTCAGTTGCTTTTGAACTGTACAACTGTACAAAGTCCTTACCTGCTGGCCAAACCTGCTGCGGTTCTTCGGAGCAAGCCGCAAAAAGTCCTCTGTTTTTTAACAAACTCCTGTAGCTCTGCTGTGAGCAGGGCATCCAAAAATACCAGAAACTCGCAAATGTTCCCCTCCACGGAAATCTTTAGTAAAAGGCGAAAGATTTATGCGTGAATGAAGAGAAACTCGAGCTGTACCTATGAGACGTTGGGACAATGTGCTCCCACGCACATGCCACCATGCTCAGCAAGGGTAATGTCTGGTGCAGGCTCCTCCCACCCAGCTCTTTTTCTTTTCTTTTTTTTTTAAAAAATGCAAAGGATCACGAGGTTTCTGTAGTGTAGCAGTCATCACGTTCGCCTAACACGCGAAAGGTCATCGGTTCGAAATCGAGCAGAAACAGTGGTTGCCTTTTGACAGAAACTTTGAACTTTTGGCCATGCCAGAAGGGTTCAGCTCTCTTTTCCTTTATGTGCTTTTTAACAAGCGTGCACCAGAAGATTGCTGTCTGCATCCTGAAGACAGGTTACCGTAGTGTAGTGGTTATCACGTTTGCCTCACACGCGAAAGGTCCCCAGTTCAAAACTGGGTGGAAACTGTGGGTGGTGTTTGCAAAAATATCTTATGTGGTTTTCTGTTGAGCAGGTCAGTACACTTGCAGGGCGATTTGCGGTGTAAACTCTTTAGAAAAGGACAAAAACAAAACAAATGACCATTGAGGTTTCCTGAAGAGTAATAAAAAATGTTTGGTCTGCCACCAAAAAGAGCAGCTTTTTGCCATTTTAAGAACACTGGGCAGTCTATCGTTTCAGTTGCTTTTGAACAAGTGTACAACTGTACAAAGTCCTTACCTGCTGGCCCAACCTGCTGTGGTTCTTCGGAGCAAGCCGCAAAAAGTCCTCTGTCTTTTAACAAACTCATGTAGCTCTGCTGTGAGCAGGGCATCCAAAAATACCAGAAACTCGCAAATGTTCCCCTCCACGGAAATCTTTAGTAAAAGGCGAAAGATTTATGCGTGAATGAAGAGAAACTCGAGCTGTACCTATGAGACGTTGGGACAATGTGCTCCCACGCACCTGCCACCATGCACAGCAAGGGTAATGTCTGGTGCAGGCTCCTCCCACCCAGCTCTTTTTCTTTTCTTTTTTTTTTAAAAATGCAAAGGACCACAAGGTTTCTGTAGTGTAGCGGTCATCACGTTTGCCTAACATGCGAAAGGTCCTCGGTTCGAAACCGAGCAGAAACAGCGGTCGGATTGTGATAGAAACTTTAAGCTGTTTGCCACGCCAGGAGGGTTTAGCTCTCTTTACCTTTATACACTTTTTAACAAGAGTGAACCAGAAGATTTATGTCTGCACCCTGAAGACAGGTTTCTGTAGTGTAGTGGTTATCACGTTCGCTTTACACGCGAAAGGTCCCCAGTTCAAAACTGGGCGGAAACAAGCGGAGGTGTTTTTAATATGCATGCTGAAATTCGCTACAAAGTCCTTAATTTTGAGACCGGTGAAGGCCATCGTACCAAGGAGCAGTAGGCAGACTGCCATGCCGAATGAGGTTTGTTCTGTTCTATGTGGAATGTACAGACTGTCACACTGCTTGCAGGGCAGGTTATGGGACGGAGCCATCTTCGAAAAAGCACAGGTAATGGATCCTTTAGGTTTCTGTAGTGTAGCGGTCATCACGTTCGCCAAACACGCGAAAGGTCCTCGGTTCGAAACCGAGCAGAAACAGTGGTTGCCTTTTGACAGAAACTTTGAACTTTTGGCCATGCTAGGAGGGTTCAGCTCTCTTTTCTTTTATGTGCTTTTTAACAAGCGTGCACCAGAAGATTGCTGTCTGCATCCTGCAGACAGGTTTCCGTAGTGTAGTGGTTATCACGTTCGCCCCACACGCGAAAGGTCCCCAGTTTGAAACTGGGCGGAAACTGTGGGTGGTGTTTGCAAAATATCTTATGTGGTTTTCTGCTGAGCAGGTCAGTACACTTGCAGGGCGATTTGCGGTGTAAACTCTTTAGAAAAGGACAAAAACAAAACAAATGACCATTGAGGTTTCCTGAAGAGTAATAAAAAATGTTTGGTCTGCCACCAAAAAGAGCAGCTTTTTGCCATTTTAAGAACACTGGGCAGTCTATCGTTTCAGTTGCTTTTGAACAAGTGTACAACTGTACAAAGTCCTTACCTGCTGACCCAACCTGGTGCGGTTCTTCGGAGCAAGCCGCAAAAAGTCCTCTGTCTTTTAACAAACTCATGTAGCTCTGCTGTGAGCAGGGCATCCAAAAATACCAGAAACTCAGAAATGTTCCCCTCCACGGAAATCTTTAGTAAAAGGCGAAAGATTTATGCGTGAATGAAGAGAAACTCGAGCTGTACCTATGAGACGTTGGGACAATGTGCTCCCACGCACATGCCACCATGCTCAGCAAGGGTAATGTCTGGTGCAGGCTCCTCCCACCCAGCTCTTTTTCTTTTCTTTTTATTTTTAAAAATGCAAAGGCCCACCAGGTTTCTGTAGTGTAGCGGTCATCACGTTCGCCTAACACGCGAAAGGTCCTCGGTTCGAAACTGAGCAGAAACAGTGGTTGCCTTTTGACAGAAACTTTGAACTTTTGGCCATGCTAGGAGGGTTCAGCTCTCTTTTCCTTTATGTGCTTTTTAACAAGCGTGCACCAGAAGATTGCTGTCTGCATCCTGAAGACAGGTTTCTGTAGTGTAGTGGTTATCACGTTCGCCTCACACGCGAAAGGTCCCCAGTTCGAAACTGGGCGGAAACTGTGGGTGGTGTTTGCAAAAATATCTTGTGGTTTTCTGTTGAGCAGGTCAGTACACTTGCAGGGCGATTTGCGGTGTAAACTCTTTAGAAAAGGACAAAAACAAATGACCATTGGGGTTTCCTGTAGAGTAATAAAAAATGTTTGGTCTGCCACCAAAAAGAGCAGCTTTTTGCCATTTTAAGAACACTGGGCAGTCTATCGTTTCAGTTGCTTTTGAACAAGTGTACAACTGTACAAAGTCCTTACCTGATGGCCAAACCTGCTGCGGTTCTTCGGAGCAAGCCGCAAAAAG
>NC_138224.1:29885988-29890988 GCF_964197995.2 Scardinius erythrophthalmus
GTTCTTCGGAGCAAGCCGCAAAAAGTCCTCTGTTTTTTAACAAACTCATGTAGCTCTGCTGTGAGCAGGGCATCCAAAAATACCAGAAACTCGCAAATGTTCCCCTCCACGGAAATCTTTAGTAAAAGGCGAAAGATTTATGCGTGAATGAAGAGAAACTCGAGCTGTAGCTATGAGACGTTGGGACAATGTGCTCCCACGCACATGCCACCATGCTCAGCAAGGGTAATGTCTGGTGCAGGCTCCTCCCTCCCAGCTCTTTTTCTTTTCTTTTTTTTTTTCAAAAGGCAAAGGACCACGAGGTTTCTGTAGTGTAGCGGTCATCACGTTCGCCTAACACGCGTAAGTTCCTCGGTTCGAAACCGAGCAGAAACAGTGGTTGCCTTTTGACAGAAACTTTGAACTTTTGGCCATGCTAGGAGGGTTCAGCTCTCTTTTCCTTTATGTGCTTTTTAACAAGCGTGCACCAGAAGATTGCTGTCTGCATCCTGAAGATTGCTGTCTGCATCCTGAAGACAGGTTTCCGTAGTGTAGTGGTTATCACGTTCGCCTCACACGCGAAAGGTCCCCAGTTCGAAACTGGGCGCAAACTGTGGGTGGTGTTTGCAAAAATATCTTATGTGGTTTTCTGTTGAGCAGGTCAGTACACTTGCAGGGCGATTTGCGGTGTAAACTCTTTAGAAAAGGACAAAAACAAAACAAATGACCATTGAGGTTTCCTGAAGAGTAATAAAAAATGTTTGGTCTGCCACCAAAAAGAGCAGCTTTTTGCCATTTTAAGAACACTGGGCAGTCTATCGTTTCAGTTGCTTTTGAACAAGTGTACAACTGTACAAAGTCCTTACCTGCTGGCCCAACCTGCTGTGGTTCTTCGGAGCAAGCCGCAAAAAGTCCTCTGTCTTTTAACAAACTCATGTAGCTCTGCTGTGAGCAGGGCATCCAAAAATACCAGAAACTCGCAAATGTTCCCCTCCACGGAAATCTTTAGTAAAAGGCGAAAGATTTATGCGTGAATGAAGAGAAACTCGAGCTGTACCTATGAGACGTTGGGACAATGTGCTCCCACGCACATGCCACCATGCTCAGCAAGGGTAATGTCTGGTGCAGGCTCCTCCCACCCAGCTCTTTTTCTTTTCTTTTTTTTTAAAAAATGCAAAGGACCACAAGGTTTCTGTAGTGTAGCGGTCATCACGTTTGCCTAACACGCGAAAGGTCCTCGGTTCGAAACCGAGCAGAAACAGCGGTCTGATTGTGATAGAAACTTTAAGCTGTTTGCCACGCCAGGAGGGTTTTAGCTCTCTTTACCTTTATACACTTTTTAACAAGAGTGAACCAGAAGATTTATGTCTGCACCCTGAAGACAGGTTTCTGTAGTGTAGTGGTTATCACGTTCGCTTTACACGCGAAAGGTCCCCAGTTCAAAACTGGGCGGAAACAAGCGGAGGTGTTTTTAATATGCATGCTGAAATTCGCTACAAAGTCCTTAATTTTGAGACCGGTGAAGGCCATCGTACCAAGGAGCAGTAGGCAGACTGCCATGCCGAATGAGGTTTGTTCTGTTCTATGTGGAATGTACAGACTGTCACACTGCTTGCAGGGCAGGTTATGGGACGGAGCCATCTTCGAAAAAGCACACGTAATGGATCCTTTAGGTTTCTGTAGTGTAGCGGTCATCACGTTCGCCAAACACGCGAAAGGTCCTCGGTTCGAAACCGAGCAGAAACAGTGGTTGCCTTTTGACAGAAACTTTGAACTTTTGGCCATGCTAGGAGGGTTCAGCTCTCTTTTCTTTTATGTGCTTTTTAACAAGCGTGCACCAGAAGCTTGCTGTCTGCATCCTGCAGACAGGTTTCCGTAGTGTAGTGGTTATCACGTTCGCCCCACACGCGAAAGGTCCCCAGTTTGAAACTGGGCGGAAACTGTGGGTGGTGTTTGCAAAATATCTTATGTGGTTTTCTGCTGAGCAGGTCAGTACACTTGCAGGGCGATTTGCGGTGTAAACTCTTTAGAAAAGGACAAAAACAAAACAAATGACCATTGAGGTTTCCTGAAGAGTAATAAAAAATGTTTGGTCTGCCACCAAAAAGAGCAGCTTTTTGCCATTTTAAGAACACTGGGCAGTCTATCGTTTCAGTTGCTTTTGAACAAGTGTACAACTGTACAAAGTCCTTACCTGCTGGCCCAACCTGCTGTGGTTCTTCGGAGCAAGCCGCAAAAAGTCCTCTGTCTTTTAACAAACTCATGTAGCTCTGCTGTGAGCAGGGCATCCAAAAATACCAGAAACTCGCAAATGTTCCCCTCCACGGAAATCTTTAGTAAAAGGCGAAAGATTTATGCGTGAATGAAGAGAAACTCGAGCTTTACCTATGAGACGTTGGGTCAATGTGCTCCCACGCACATGCCACCATGCTCAGCAAGGGTAATGTCTGGTGCAGGCTCCTCCCACCCAGCTCTTTTTCTTTTCTTTTTTTTTAAAAAATGCAAAAGATTACGAGGTTTCTGTAGTGTAGCGGTCATCACGTTCGCCTAACACGCGAAAGGTCCTCAGTTCGAAACCGAGCAGAAACAGTGGTTGCCTTTTGACAGAAACTTTGAACTTTTGGCCATGCTAGGAGGGTTCAGCTCTCTTTTCCTTTATGTGCTTTTTAACAAGCGTGCACCAGAAGATTGCTGTCTGCATCCTGAAGACAGGTTTCCGTAGTGTAGTGGTTATCACGTTCGCCTCACACGCGAAAGGTCCCCAGTTCGAAACTGGGCGGAAACTGTGGGTGGTGTTTGCAAAAATATCTTATGTGGTTTTCTGTTGAGCAGGTCAGTACACTTGCAGGGCGATTTGCGGTGTAAACTCTTTAGAAAAGGACAAAAACAAATGACCATTGAGGTTTCCTGAAGAGTAATAAAAAATGTTTGGTCTGCCACCAAAAAGAGCAGCTTTTTGCCATTTTAAGAACACTGGGCAGTCTATCGTTTCAGTTGCTTTTGAACAAGTGTACAACTGTACAAAGTCCTTACCTGCTGGCCAAACCTGCTGCGGTTCTTCGGAGCAAGCCGCAAAAAGTCCTCTGTTTTTTAACAAACTCATGTAGCTCTGCTGTGAGCAGGGCATCCAAAAATACCAGAAACTCGCAAATGTTCCCCTCCACGGAAATCTTTAGTAAAAGGCGAAAGATTTATGCGTGAATGAAGAGAAACTCGAGCTGTACCTATGAGACGTTGGGACAATGTGCTCCCACGCACATGCCACCATGCTCAGCAAGGGTAATGTCTGGTGCAGGCTCCTCCCACCCAGCTCTTTTTCTTTTCTTTTTTTTTTTAAAAATGCAAAGGATCACGAGGTTTCTGTAGTGTAGCAGTCATCACGTTCGCCTAACACGCGAAAGGTCATCGGTTCGAAATCGAGCAGAAACAGTGGTTGCCTTTTGACAGAAACTTTGATCTTTTGGCCATGCTAGAAGGGTTCAGCTCTCTTTTCCTTTATGTGCTTTTTAACAAGCGTGCACCAGAAGATTGCTGTCTGCATCCTGAAGACAGGTTACCGTAGTGTAGTGGTTATCACGTTTGCCTCACACGCGAAAGGTCCCCAGTTCAAAACTGGGTGGAAACTGTGGGTGGTGTTTGCAAAAATATCTTATGTGGTTTTCTGTTGAGCAGGTCAGTACACTTGCAGGGCGATTTGCGGTGTAAACTCTTTAGAAAAGGACAAAAACAAAACAAATGACCATTGAGGTTTCCTGAAGAGTAATAAAAAATGTTTGGTCTGCCACCAAAAAGAGCAGCTTTTTGCCATTTTAAGAACACTGGGCAGTCTATCGTTTCAGTTGCTTTTGAACAAGTGTACAACTGTACAAAGTCCTTACCTGCTGGCCCAACCTGCTGTGGTTCTTCGGAGCAAGCCGCAAAAAGTCCTCTGTCTTTTAACAAACTCATGTAGCTCTGCTGTGAGCAGGGCATCCAAAAATACCAGAAACTCGCAAATGTTCCCCTCCACGGAAATCTTTAGTAAAAGGCGAAAGATTTATGCGTGAATGAAGAGAAACTCGAGCTGTACCTATGAGACGTTGGGACAATGTGCTCCCACGCACCTGCCACCATGCACAGCAAGGGTAATGTCTGGTGCAGGCTCCTCCCACCCAGCTCTTTTTCTTTTCTTTTTTTTTTAAAAATGCAAAGGACCACAAGGTTTCTGTAGTGTAGCGGTCATCACGTTTGCCTAACATGCGAAAGGTCCTCGGTTCGAAACCGAGCAGAAACAGCGGTCGGATTGTGATAGAAACTTTAAGCTGTTTGCCACGCCAGGAGGGTTTAGCTCTCTTTACCTTTATACACTTTTTAACAAGAGTGAACCAGAAGATTTATGTCTGCACCCTGAAGACAGGTTTCTGTAGTGTAGTGGTTATCACGTTCGCTTTACACGCGAAAGGTCCCCAGTTCAAAACTGGGCGGAAACAAGCGGAGGTGTTTTTAATATGCATGCTGAAATTCGCTACAAAGTCCTTAATTTTGAGACCGGTGAAGGCCATCGTACCAAGGAGCAGTAGGCAGACTGCCATGCCGAATGAGGTTTGTTCTGTTCTATGTGGAATGTACAGACTGTCACACTGCTTGCAGGGCAGGTTATGGGACGGAGCCATCTTCGAAAAAGCACAGGTAATGGATCCTTTAGGTTTCTGTAGTGTAGCGGTCATCACGTTCGCCAAACACGCGAAAGGTCCTCGGTTCGAAACCGAGCAGAAACAGTGGTTGCCTTTTGACAGAAACTTTGAACTTTTGGCCATGCTAGGAGGGTTCAGCTCTCTTTTCTTTTATGTGCTTTTTAACAAGCGTGCACCAGAAGATTGCTGTCTGCATCCTGCAGACAGGTTTCCGTAGTGTAGTGGTTATCACGTTCGCCCCACACGCGAAAGGTCCCCAGTTTGAAACTGGGCGGAAACTGTGGGTGGTGTTTGCAAAATATCTTATGTGGTTTTCTGCTGAGCAGGTCAGTACACTTGCAGGGCGAT
>NC_138224.1:29995988-29998488 GCF_964197995.2 Scardinius erythrophthalmus
GCCAGGAGGGTTCAGCTCTCTTTTCCTTTATGTGCTTTTTAACAAGCGTGCACCAGAAGATTGCTGTCTGCATCCTGAATACAAGTTTCCGTAGTGTAGTGGTTATCACGTTCGAAACTGGGCGGAAACTGTGGGTGGTGTTTGCAAAAATATCTTATGTGGTTTTCTGTTGAGCAGGTCAGTACACTTTCAGGGCGATTTGCGGTGTAAACTCTTTAGAAAAGGACAAAAACAAAACAAATGACCATTGAGGTTTCCTGTAGAGTAATAAAAAATGTTTGGTCTGCCACCAAAAAGAGCAGCTTTTTGCCATTTTAAGAACACTGGGCAGTCTATCGTTTCAGTTGCTTTTGAACAAGTGTACAACTGTACAAAGTCCTTACCTGCTGGCCCAACCTGCTGCGGTTCTTCGGAGCAAGCCGCAAAAAGTCCTCTGTTTTTTAACAAACTCATGTAGCTCTGCTGTGAGCAGGGCATCCAAAAATACCAGAAACTCGCAAATATTCCCCTCCACGGAAATCTTTAGTAAAAGGCGAAAGATTTATGCGTGAATGAAGAGAAACTCAAGCTGTACCTATGAGACGTTGGGACAATGTGCTCCCACGCACATGCCACCATGCTCAGCAAGGGTAATGTCTGGTGCAGGCTCCTCCCACCCAGCTCTTTTTATTTTCTTTTTTTTTAAAAAATGCAAAGGACCACAAGGTTTCTGTAGTGTAGCGGTCATCACGTTCGCCTAACACGCGAAAGGTCCTCGGTTCGAAACCGAGCAGAAACAGCGGTCGGATTGTGATAGAAACTTTAAGCTGTTTGCCACGCCAGGAGGGTTTAGCTCTCTTTACCTTTATACACTTTTTAACAAGAGTGCACCAGAAGATTTATGTCTGCACCCTGAAGACAGGTTTCCGTAGTGTAGTGGTTATCACGTTCGCTTTACACGCGAAAGGTCCCCAGTTCAAAACTGGGCGGAAACAAGCGGAGGTGTTTTTAATATGCATGCTGAAATTCGCTACAAAGTCCTTAATTTTGAGACCGGTGAAGGCCATCGTACCAAGGAGCAGTAGGCAGACTGCCATGCCGAATGAGGTTTGTTCTGTTGTATGTGGAATGTACAGACTGTCACACTGCTTGCAGGGCAGGTTATGTGACGGAGCCATCTTCGAAAAAGCACACGCAATGGATCCTTTAGGTTTCTGTAGTGTAGCGGTCATCACGTGAAAGGTCCTCGGTTCGAAACCGAGCAGAAACAGTGGTTGCCTTTTGACAGAAACTTTGAACTTTTGGCCATGCCAGGAGGGTTCAGCTCTCTTTTCCTTTATGTGCTTTTTAACAAGCGTGCACCAGAAGATTGCTGTCTGCATCCTGAAGACAGGTTTCTGTAGTGTAGTGGTTATCACGTTCGCCTCACACGTGAAAGGTCCCCAGTTCGAAACTGGGCGGAAACTGTGGGTGGTGTTTGCAAAAATATCTTATGTGGTTTTCTGTTGAGCAGGTCAGTACACTTGCAGGGCGATTTGCGGTGTAAACTCTTTAGAAAAGGACAAAAACAAAACAAATGACCATTGAGGTTTCCTGTAGAGTAATAAAAAATGTTTGGTCTGCCACCAAAAAGAGCAGCTTTTTGCCATTTTAAGAACACTGGGCAGTCTATCGTTTCAGTTGCTTTTGAACAAGTGTACAACTGTACAAAGTCCTTACCTGCTGGCCCAACCTGCTGCGGTTCTTCGGAGCAAGCCGCAAAAAGTCCTCTGTTTTTTAACAAACTCATGTAGCTCTGCTGTGAGCAGGGCATCCAAAAATACCAGAAACTCGCAAATGTTCCCCTCCACGGAAATCTTTAGTAAAAGGCGAAAGATTTATGCGTGAATGAAGAGAAACTCGAGCTGTACCTATGAGACGTTGGGACAATGTGCTCCCACGCACATGCCACCATGCTCAGCAAGGGTAATGTCTTGTGCAGGCTCCTCCCACCCAGCTCTTTTTCTTTTCTTTTTTTTTTAAAAAATGCAAAGGACCACGAGGTTTCTGTAGTGTAGCGGTCATCACGTTCGCCTAACACGCGAAAAGTCCTCGTTTCGAAACCGAGCAGAAACAGTGGTTGCCTTTTGAAAGAAACTTTGAACTTTTGGCCATGCCAGGAGGGTTCAGCTCTCTTTTCCTTTATGTGCTTTTTAACAAGCGTGCACCAGAAGATTGCTGTCTGCATCCTGAATACAAGTTTCCGTAGTGTAGTGGTTATCACGTTCGAAACTGGGCGGAAACTGTGGGTGGTGTTTGCAAAAATATCTTATGTGGTTTTCTGTTGAGCAGGTCAGTACACTTTCAGGGCGATTTGCGGTGTAAACTCTTTAGAAAAGGACAAAAACAAAACAAATGACCATTGAGGTTTCCTGTAGAGTAATAAAAAATGTTTGGTCTGCCACCAAAAAGAGCAGCTTTTTGCCATTTTAAGAACACTGGGCAGTCTATCGTTTCAGTTGCTTTTGAACAAGTGTACAAC
>NC_138224.1:30050988-30063488 GCF_964197995.2 Scardinius erythrophthalmus
TGCACCAGAAGATTGCTGTCTGCATCCTGAAGACAGGTTTCCATAGTGTAGTGGTTATCACGTTCGCCTCACACGCGAAAGGTCCCCAGTTCGAAACTGGGCGGAAACTGTGGCTGGTGTTTGCAAAAATATCTTATGTGGTTTTCTGTTGAGCAGGTCAGTACACTTGCAGGCCGATTTGCGGTGTAAACTCTTTAGAAAAGGACAAAAACAAAACAAATGACCATTGAGGTTTCCTGAAGAGTAATAAAAAATGTTTGGTCTGCCACCAAAAAGAGCAGCTTTTTGCCATTTTAAGAACACTGGGCAGTCTATCGTTTCAGTTGCTTTTGAACAAGTGTACAACTGTACAAAGTCCTTACCTGCTGGCCCAACCTGCTGTGGTTCTTCGGAGCAAGCCGCAAAAAGTCCTCTGTTTTTTAACAAACTCATGTAGCTCTGCTGTGAGCAGGGCATCCAAAAATACCAGAAACTCGCAAATGTTCCCCTTCACGGAAATCTTTAGTAAAAGGCGAAAGATTTATGCGTGAATGAAGAGAAACTCGAGCTGTACCTATGAGACGTTGGGACAATGTGCTCCCACGCACATGCCACCATGCTCAGCAAGGGTAATGTCTGGTGCAGGCTCCTCCCACCCAGCTCTTTTTCTTTTCTTTTTTTTAAAAAAATGCAAAGGACCACAAGGTTTCTGTAGTGTAGCGGTCATCACGTTCGCCTAACACGCGAAAGGTCCTCGGTTCGAAACCGAGCAGAAACAGCGGTCGGATTGTGATAGAAACTTTAAGCTGTTTGCCACGCCAGGAAGGGTTTAGCTCTCTTTACCTTTATACACTTTTTAACAAGAGTGCACCAGAAGATTTATGTCTGCACCCTGAAGACAGGTTTCCGTAGTGTAGTGGTTATCACGTTCGCTTTACACGCGAAAGGTCCCCAGTTCAAAACTGGGCGGAAACAAGCGGAGGTGTTTTTAATATGCATGCTGAAATTCGCTACAAAGTCCTTAATTTTGAGACCGGTGAAGGTCATCGTACCAAGGAGCAGTAGGCAGACTGCCATGCCGAATGAGGTTTGTTCTGTTGTATGTGGAATGTACAGACTGTCACACTGCTTGCAGGGCAGGTTATGGGACGGGGCCATCTTCGAAAAAGCACACGCAATGGATCCTTTAGGTTTCTGTAGTGTAGCGGTCATCACGTTCGCCTAACACGCGAAAGGTCCTCGGTTCGAAACCGAGCAGAAACAGTGGTTGCCTTTTGACAGAAACTTTGAACTTTTGGCCATGCCAGGAGGGTTCAGCTCTCTTTTCCTTTATGTGCTTTTTAACAAGCGTGCACCAGAAGATTGCTGTCTGCATCCTGAAGACAGGTTTCCGTAGTGTAGTGGTTATCACGTTCGCCTCACACGCGAAAGGTCCCCAGTTCGAAACTGGGCGGAAACTGTGGGTGGTGTTTGCAAAAATATCTTATGTGGTTTTCTGTTGAGCAGGTCAGTACACTTGCAGGGCGATTTGCGGTGTAAACTCTTTAGAAAAGGACAAAAACAAAACAAATGACCATTGAGGTTTCCTGTAGAGTAATAAAAAATGTTTGGTCTGCCACCGAAAAGAGCAGCTTTTTGCCATTTTAAGAACACTGGGCAGTCTATCGTTTCAGTTGCTTTTGAACAAGTGTACAACTGTACAAAGTCCTTACCTGCTGGCCCAACCTGCTGCGGTTCTTCGGAGCAAGCCGCAAAAAGTCCTCTGTTTTTTAACAAACTTAGGTAGCTCTGCTGTGAGCAGGGCATCCAAAAATACCAGAAACTCGCAAATGTTCCCCTCCACGGAAATCTTTAGTAAAAGGCGAAAGATTTATGCGTGAATGAAGAGAAACTCGAGCTGTACCTATGAGACGTTGGGACACATGCCACCATGCTCAGCAAGGGTAATGTCTGGTGCAGGCTCCTCCCACCCAGCTCTTTTTCTTTTCTTTTTTTTTAAAAAATGCAAAGGACCACAAGGTTTCTGTAGTGTAGCGGTCATCACGTTCGCCTAACACGCGAAAGGTCCTCGGTTCGAAACCGAGCAGAAACAGCGGTCGGATTGTGATAGAAACTTTAAGCTGTTTGCCACGCCAGGAGGGTTTAGCTCTCTTTACCTTTATACACTTTATAACAAGAGTGCACCAGAAGATTTATGTCTGCACCCTGAAGACAGGTTTCCGTAGTGTAGTGGTTATCACGTTCGCTTTACACGCGAAAGGTCCCCAGTTCAAAACTGGGCGGAAACAAGCGGAGGTGTTTTTAATATGCATGCTGAAATTCGCTACAAAGTCCTTAATTTTGAGACCGGTGAAGGTCATCGTACCAAGGAGCAGTAGGCAGACTGCCATGCCGAATGAGGTTTGTTCTGTTGTATGTGGAATGTACAGACTGTCACACTGCTTGCAGGGCAGGTTATGGGACGGAGCCATCTTCGAAAAATCACACGCAATGGATCCTTTAGGTTTCTGTAGTGTAGCGGTCATCACGTTCGCCTAACACGCGAAAGGTCCTCGGTTCGAAAACGAGCAGAAACAGTGGTTGCCTTTTGACAGAAACTTTGAACTTTTGGCCATGCCAGGAGGGTTCAGCTCTCTTTTCCTTTATGTGATTTTAACAAGCGTGCACCAGAAGATTGCTGTCTGCATCCTGAAGACAGGTTTCCGTAGTGTAGTGGTTATCACGTTCGCCTCACACGCGAAAGGTCCCCAGTTCGAAACTGGGCGGAAACTGTGGGTGGTGTTTGCAAAAATATCTTATGTGGTTTTCTGTTGAGCAGGTCAGTACACTTGCAGGGCGATTTGAGGTGTAAACTCTTTAGAAAAGGACAAAAACAAAACAAATGACCATTGAGGTTTCCTGTAGAGTAATAAAAAATGTTTGGTCTGCCACCAAAAAGAGCAGCTTTTTGCCATTTTAAGAACACTGGGCAGTCTATCGTTTCAGTTGCTTTTGAACAAGTGTACAACTGTACAAAGTCCTTACCTGCTGGCCCAACCTGCTGCGGTTCTTCGGAGCAAGCCGCAAAAAGTCCTCTGTTTTTTAACAAACTCATGTAGCTCTGCTGTGAGCAGGGCATCCAAAAATACCAGAAACTCGCAAATGTTCCCCTCCACGGAAATCTTTAGTAAAAGGCGAAAGATTTATGCGTGAATGAAGAGAAACTCGAGCTGTACCTATGAGACGTTGGGACAATGTGCTCCCACGCACATGCCACCATGCTCAGCAAGGGTAATGTCTGGTGCAGGCTCCTCCCACTCAGCTCTTTTTCTTTTCTTTTTCTTTTAAAAACTGCAAAGGACCACGAGGTTTCTGTAGTGTAGCGGTCATCACATTCGCCTAACACGCGAAAGGTCCTCGGTTCGAAACCGAGCAGAAACAGCGGTCGGATTGTGATAGAAACTTTAAGCTGTTTGCCACGCCAGGAGGGTTTAGCTCTCTTTACCTTTATACACTTTTTAACAAGAGTGCACCAGAAGATTTATGTCTGCACCCTGAAGACAGGTTTCCGTAGTGTAGTGGTTATCACGTTCGCTTTACACGCGAAAGGTCCCCAGTTCAAAACTGGGCGGAAACAAGCGGAGGTGTTTTTAATATGCATGCTGAAATTCGCTACAAAGTCCTTAATTTTGAGACCGGTGAAGGTCATCGTACCAAGGAGCAGTAGGCAGACTGCCATGCCGAATGAGGTTTGTTCTGTTGTATGTGGAATGTACAGACTGTCACACTGCTTGCAGGGCAGGTTATGGGACGGAGCCATCTTTGAAAAAGCACACGAAAAGGACTTTTGGGTTTCTGTAGTGTAGCGGTCATCGCGTTCGCCTAACACGCGAAAGGTCCTCGGTTCGAAACCGAGCAGAAACAGTGGTTGACTTTTGACAGAAACTTTGAACTTTTGGCCATGCTAGGAGGGTTCAGCTCTCTTTTCCTTTATGTGCTTTTTAACAAGCGTGCACCAGAAGATTGCTGTCTGCATCCTGAAGACAGGTTTCGGTAGTGTAGTGGTTATCACGTTCGCCTCACGAAAGGTCCCCTGTTCGAAACTGGGTGGAAACTGTGGGTGGTGTTTGCAAAAATATCTTATGTGGTTTTCTGTTGAGCAGGTCAGTACACTTGCAGGGTGATTTGCGGTTTAAACTCTTTAGAAAAGGACAAAAACAAAACAAATGACCATTGAGGTTTCCTGTAGAGTAATAAAAAATGTTTGGTCTGCCCCCAAAAAGAGCAGCTTTTGCCATTTTAAGAACACTGGGCAGTCTATCGTTTCAGTTGCTTTTGAACAAGTGTACAACTGTACAAAGTCCTTACCTGCTGGCCCAACCTGCTGCGGTTCTTCGGAGGGCCGCAAAAAGTCCTCTGTTTTTTAACAAACTTATGTAGCTCTGCTGTGAGCAGGGCATCCAAAAATACCAGAAACTCGCAAATGTTCCCCTCCACGGAAATCTTTAGTAAAAGGCGAAAAATGTATGCGTGAATGAAGAGAAACTCGAGCTGTACCTATGAGACGTTGGGACAATGTGCTCCCACGCACATGCCACCATGCTCAGCAAGGGTAATGTCTGGTGCAGGCTCCTCCCACCCAGCTCTTTTTCTTTTCTTTTTTTTTTAAAAATGCAAAGGACCACAAGGTTTCTGTAGTGTAGCGGTCATCACGTCGCCCCTCACACGCGAAAGGTCCTCGGTTCGAAACCGAGCAGAAACAGCGTCGGATTGTGATAGAAACTTTAAGCTGTTTGCCACGCCAGGAGGGTTTAGCTCTCTTTACCTTTATACACTTTTTAACAAGAGTGCACCAGAAGATTTATGTCTGCAACCTGAAGACAGGTTTCCGTAGTGTAGTGGTTATCACGTTCGCTTTACACGCGAAAGGTCCCCAGTTCAAAACTGGGCGGAAACAAGCGGAGGTGTTTTTAATATGCATGCTGAAATTCGCTACAAAGTCCTTAATTTTGAGACCGGTGAAGGTCATCGTACCAAGGAGCAGTAGGCAGACTGCCATGCCGAATGAGGTTTGTTCTGTTGTATGTGGAATGTACAGACTGTCACACTGCTTGCAGGGCAGGTTATGGGACGGAGCCATCTTCGAAAAATCACACGCAATGGATCCTTTAGGTTTCTGTAGTGTAGCGGTCATCACGTTCGCCTAACACGCGAAAGGTCCTCGGTTCGAAAACGAGCAGAAACAGTGGTTGCCTTTTGACAGAAACTTTGAACTTTTGGCCATGCCAGGAGGGTTCAGCTCTCTTTTCCTTTATGTGATTTTAACAAGCGTGCACCAGAAGATTGCTGTCTGCATCCTGAAGACAGGTTTCGGTAGTGTAGTGGTTATCACGTTCGCCTCACGAAAGGTCCCTTGTTCGAAACTGGGTGGAAACTGTGGGTGGTGTTTGCAAAAATATCTTATGTGGTTTTCTGTTGAGCAGGTCAGTACACTTGCAGGGTGATTTACGGTTTAAACTCTTTAGAAAAGGACAAAAACAAAACAAATGACCATTGAGGTTTCCTGTAGAGTAATAAAAAATGTTTGGTCTGCCCCCAAAAAGAGCAGCTTTTGCCATTTTAAGAACACTGGGCAGTCTATCGTTTCAGTTGCTTTTGAACAAGTGTACAACTGTACAAAGTCCTTACCTGCTGGTCCAACCTGCTGCGGTTCTTCGGAGCAAGCCGCAAAAAGTCCTCTGTCTTTTAACAAACTCATGTAGCTCTGCTGTGAGCAGGGCATCCAAAAATACCAGAAACTCGCAAATGTTCCCCTCCACGGAAATCTTTAGTAAAAGGCGAAAGATTTATGCGTGAATGAAGAGAAACTCGAGCTGTACCTATGAGACGTTGGGACAATGTGCTCCCACGCACATGCCACCATGCTCAGCAAGGGTAATGTCTGGTGCAGGCTCCTCCCACCCAGCTCTTTTTCTTTTCTTTTTTTTTAAAAAATGCAAAGGACCACGAGGTTTCTGTAGTGTAGCGGTCATCACATTCGCCTAACACGCGAAAGGTCCTCGGTTCGAAACCGAGCAGAAACAGTGGTTGCCTTTTGACAGAAACTTTGAACTTTTGGCCATGCCAGGAGGGTTCAGCTCTCTTTTCCTTTATGTGATTTTAACAAGCGTGCACCAGAAGATTGCTGTCTGCATCCTGAAGACAGGTTTCCGTAGTGTAGTGGTTATCACGTTCGCCTCACACGCGAAAGGTCCCCAGTTCGAAACTGGGCGGAAACTGTGGGTGGTGTTTGCAAAAATATCTTATGTGGTATTTCTGTTGAGCAGGTCAGTACACTTGCAGGGCGATTTGCGGTGTAAACTCTTTAGAAAAGGACAAAAACAAAACAAATGACCATTGAGGTTTCCTGTAGAGTAATAAAAAATGTTTGGTCTGCCACCAAAAAGAGCAGCTTTTTGCCATTTTAAGAACACTGGGCAGTCTATCGTTTCAGTTGCTTTTGAACAAGTGTACAACTGTACAAAGTCCTTACCTGCTGGCCCAACCTGCTGTGGTTCTTCGGAGCAAGCCGCAAAAAGTCCTCTGTTTTTTAACAAACTCATGTAGCTCTGCTGTGAGCAGGGCATCCAAAAATACCAGAAACTCGCAAATGTTCCCCTCCACGGAAATCTTTAGTAAAAGGCGAAAGATTTATGCGTGAATGAAGAGAAACTCGAGCTGTACCTATGAGACGTTGGGACAATGTGCTCCCACGCACATGCCACCATGCTCAGCAAGGGTAATGTCTGGTGCAGGCTCCTCCCACCCAGCTCTTTTTCTTTTCTTTTTTTTAAAAAAATGCAAAGGACCACAAGGTTTCTGTAGTGTAGCGGTCATCACGTTTGCCTAACACGCGAAAGGTCCTCGGTTCGAAACCGAGCAGAAACAGCGGTCGGATTGTGATAGAAACTTTAAGCTGTTTGTCACGCCAGGAGGGTTTAGCTCTCTTTACCTTTATACACTTTTTAACAAGAGTGCACCAGAAGATTTATGTCTGCACCCTGAAGACAGGTTTCCGTAGTGTAGTGGTTATCACGTTCGCTTTACACGCGAAAGGTCCCCAGTTCAAAACTGGGCGGAAACAAGCGGAGGTGTTTTTAATATGCATGCTGAAATTCGCTACAAAGTCCTTAATTTTGAGACCGGTGAAGGTCATCGTACCAAGGAGCAGTAGGCAGACTGCCATGCCGAATGAGGTTTGTTCTGTTGTATGTGGAATGTACAGACTGTCACACTGCTTGCAGGGCAGGTTATGGGACGGAGCCATCTTCGAAAAAGCACACGCAATGGATCCTTTAGGTTTCTGTAGTGTAGCGGTCATCACGTTCGCCTAACACGCGAAAGGTCCTCGGTTCGAAACCGAGCAGAAACAGTGGTTGCCTTTTGACAGAAACTTTGAACTTTTGGCCATGCCAGGAGGGTTCAGCTCTCAAATCCTTTATGTGCTTTTTAACAAGCGTGCACCAGAAGATTGCTGTCTGCATCCTGAAGACAGGTTTCCGTAGTGTAGTGGTTATCACGTTCGCCTCACACGCGAAAGGTCCCCAGTTCAAAACTAGGCGGAAACTGTGGGTGGTGTTTGCAAAAATATCTTATGTGGTTTTTCTGTTGAGCAGGTCAGTACACTTGCAGGGCGATTTGCGGTGTAAACTCTTTAGAAAAGGACAAAAACAAAACAAATGACCATTGAGGTTTCCTGTAGAGTAATAAAAAATGTTTGGTCTGCCCCCAAAAAGAGCAGCTTTTTGCCATTTTAAGAACACTGGGCAGTCTATCGTTTCAGTTGCTTTTGAACAAGTGTACAACTGTACAAAGTCCTTACCTGCTGGCCCAACCTGCTGCGGTTCTTCGGAGCAAGCCGCAAAAAGTCCTCTGTTTTTTAACAAACTCATGTAGCTCTGCTGTGAGCAGGGCATCCAAAAATACCAGAAACTCGCAAATGTTCCCCTCCACGGAAATCTTTAGTAAAAGGCGAAAGATTTATGCGTGAATGAAGAGAAACTCGAGCTGTACCTATGAGACGTTGGGACAATGTGCTCCCACGCACATGCCACCATGCTCAGCAAGGGTAATGTCTGGTGCAGGCTCCTCCCACCCAGCTCTTTTTCTTTTCTTTTTTTTTAAAAAATGCAAAGGACCACGAGGTTTCTGTAGTGTAGCGGTCATCACATTCGCCTAACACGCGAAAGGTCCTCGGTTCGAAACCGAGCAGAAACAGCGGTCGGATTGTGATAGAAACTTTAAGCTGTTTGCCACGCCAGGAGGGTTTAGCTCTCTTTACCTTTATACACTTTTTAACAAGAGTGCACCAGAAGATTTATGTCTGCACCCTGAAGACAGGTTTCCGTAGTGTAGTGGTTATCACGTTCGCTTTACACGCGAAAGGTCCCCAGTTCAAAACTGGGCGGAAACAAGCGGAGGTGTTTTTAATATGCATGCTGAAATTCGCAACAAAGTCCTTAATTTTGAGGCCGGTGAAGGTCATCGTACCAAGGAGCAGTAGGCAGACTGCCATGCCGAATGAGGTTTGTTCTATTGTATGTTGAATGTACAGACTGTCACACTGCTTGCAGGGCAGGTTATGGGACGGAGCCATCTTTGAAAAAGCACACGAAAAGGACTTTTGGGTTTCTGTAGTGTAGCGGTCATCGCGTTCGCCTAACACGCGAAAGGTCCTCGGTTCGAAACCGAGCAGAAACAGTGGTTGCCTTTTGACAGAAACTTTGAACTTTTGGCCATGCCAGGAGGGTTCAGCTCTCTTTTCCTTTATGTGATTTTAACAAGCGTGCACCAGAAGATTGCTGTCTGCATCCTGAAGACAGGTTTCCGTAGTGTAGTGGTTATCACGTTCGCCTCACACGCGAAAGGTCCCCAGTTCGAAACTGGGCGGAAACTGTGGGTGGTGTTTGCAAAAATATCTTATGTGGTTTTTCTGTTGAGCAGGTCAGTACACTTGCAGGGCGATTTGCGGTGTAAACTCTTTAGAAAAGGACAAAAACAAAACAAATGACCATTGAGGTTTCCTGTAGAGTCATAAAAAATGTTTGGTCTGCCACCAAAAAGAGCAGCTTTTTGCCATTTTAAGAACACTGGGCAGTCTATCGTTTCAGTTGCTTTTGAACAAGTGTACAACTGTACAAAGTCCTTACCTGCTGGCCCAACCTGCTGCGGTTCTTCGGAGCAAGCCGCAAAAAGTCCTCTGTTTTTTAACAAACTCATGTAGCTCTGCTGTGAGCAGGGCATCCAAAAATACCAGAAACTCGCAAATGTTCCCCTCCACAGAAATCTTTAGTAAAAGGCGAAAGATTTATGCGTGAATGAAGAGAAACTCGAGCTGTACCTATGAGACGTTGGGACAATGTGCTCCCACGCACATGCCACCATGCTCAGCAAGGGTAATGTCTGGTGCAGGCACCTCCCACCCAGCTCTTTTTCTTTTCTTTTTTTTTTAAAAATGCAAAGGACCACGAGGTTTCTGTAGTGTAGCGGTCATCACGTTCGCCTAACACGCGAAAGGTCCTCGGTTCGAAACCGAGCAGAAACAGCGGTCGGATTGTGATAGAAACTTTAAGCTGTTTGCCACGCCAGGAGGGTTTAGCTCTCTTTACCTTTATACACTTTTTAACAAGAGTGCACCAGAAGATTTATGTCTGCAACCTGAAGACAGGTTTCCGTAGTGTGGTGGTTATCACGTTCGCTTTACCCGCGAAAGGTCCCCAGTTCAAAACTGGGCGGAAACAAGCGGCGGTGTTTTTAATATCCATGCTGAAATTCGCTACAAAGTCCTTAATTTTGAGACCGGTGAAGGTCATCGTACCAAGGAGCAGTAGGCAGACTGCCATGCCGAATGAGGTTTGTTCTGTTGTATGTGGAATGTACAGACTGTCACACTGCTTGCAGGGCAGGTTATGGGACGGAGCCATCTTCGAAAAATCACACACAATGGATCCTTTAGGTTTCTGTAGTGTAGCGGTCATCATGTTCGCCTAACACGCGAAAGGTCCTCGGTTCGAAACCGAGCAGAAACAGTGGTTGCCTTTTGACAGAAACTTTGAACTTTTGGCCATGCCAGGAGGGTTCAGCTCTCTTTTCCTTTATGTGATTTTAACAAGCGTGCACCAGAAGATTGCTGTCTGCATCCTGAAGACAGGTTTCCGTAGTGTAGTGGTTATCACGTTCGCCTCACACGCGAAAGGTCCCCAGTTCGAAACTGGGCGGAAACTGTGGGTGGTGTTTGCAAAAATATCTTATGTGGTTTTCTGTTGAGCAGGTCAGTACACTTGCAGGGCGATTTGCGGTGTAAACTCTTTAGAAAAGGACAAAAACAAAACAAATGACCATTGAGGTTTCCTGTAGAGTAATAAAAAATGTTTGGTCTGCCACCAAAAAGAGCAGCTTTTTGCCATTTTAAGAACACTGGGCAGTCTATCGTTTCAGTTGCTTTTGAACAAGTGTACAACTGTACAAAGTCCTTACCTGCTGGCCCAACCTGCTGCGGTTCTTCGGAGCAAGCCGCAAAAAGTCCTCTGTTTTTTAACAAACTCATGTAGCTCTGCTGTGAGCAGGGCATCCAAAAATACCAGGAACTCGCAAATGTTCCCCTCCACAGAAATCTTTAGTAAAAGGCGAAAGATTTATGCGTGAATGAAGAGAAACTCGAGCTGTACCTATGAGACGTTGGGACAATGTGCTCCCACGCACATGCCACCATGCTCAGCAAGGGTAATGTCTGGTGCAGGCACCTCCCACCCAGCTCTTTTTCTTTTCTTTTTTTAAAAAAAATGCAAAGGACCACGAGGTTTCTGTAGTGTAGCGGTCATCACGTTCGCCTAACACGCGAAAGGTCCTCGGTTCGAAACCGAGCAGAAACAGCGGTCGGATTGTGATAGAAACTTTAAGCTGTTTGCCACGCCAGGAGGGTTTAGCTCTCTTTACCTTTATACACTTTTTAACAAGAGTGCACCAGAAGATTTATGTCTGCACCCTGAAGACAGGTTTCCGTAGTGTAGTGGTTATCACGTTCGCTTCACACGCGAAAGGTCCCCAGTTCAAAACTGGGCGGAAACAAGCGGAGGTGTTTTTAATATGCATGCTGAAATTCGCAACAAAGTTCTTAATTTTGAGGCCGGTGAAGGTCATCGTACCAAGGAGCAGTAGGCAGACTGCCATGCCGAATGAGGTTTGTTCTATTGTATGTGGAATGTACAGACTGTCACACTGCTTGCATGGCAGGTTATGGGACGGAGCCATCTTTGAAAAAGCACACGAAAAGGACTTTTGGGTTTCTGTAGTGTAGCGGTCATCGCGTTCGCCTAACACGCGAAAGGTCCTCGGTTCGAAACCGAGCAGAAACAGTGGTTGACTTTTGACAGAAACTTTGAACTTTTGGCCATGCTAGGAGGGTTCAGCTCTCTTTTCCTTTATGTGCTTTTTAACAAGCGTGCACCAGAAGATTGCTGTCTGCATCCTGAAGACAGGTTTCGGTAGTGTAGTGGTTATCACGTTCGCCTCACGAAAGGTCCCCTGTTCGAAACTGGGTGGAAACTGTGGGTGGTGTTTGCAAAAATATCTTATGTGGTTTTCTGTTGAGCAGGTCAGTACACTTGCAGGGTGATTTGCGGTTTAAACTCTTTAGAAAAGGACAAAAACAAAACAAATGACCATTGAGGTTTCCTGTAGAGTAATAAAAAATGTTTGGTCTGCCCCCAAAAAGAGCAGCTTTTGCCATTTTAAGAACACTGGGCAGTCTATCGTTTCAGTTGCTTTTGAACAAGTGTACAACTGTACAAAGTCCTTACCTGCTGGCCCAACCTGCTGCGGTTTTTCGGAGCAAGCCGCAAAAAGTCCTCTGTCTTTTAACAAACTCATGTAGCTCTGCTGTGAGCAGGGCATCCAAAAATACCAGAAACTCGCAAATGTTCCCCTCCACGGAAATCTTTAGTAAAAGGCGAAAGATTTATGCGTGAATGAAGAGAAACTCGAGCTGTACCTATGAGACGTTGGGACAATGTGCTCCCACGCACATGCCACCATGCTCAGCAAGGGTAATGTCTGGTGCAGGCTCCTCCCACCCAGCTCTTTTTCTTTTCTTTTTTTTAAAAAAATGCAAAGGACCATGAGGTTTCTGTAGTGTAGCGGTCATCACATTCGCCTAACACGCGAAAGGTCCTCGGTTCGAAACCGAGCAGAAACAGCGGTCGGATTGTGATAGAAACTTTAAGCTGTTTGCCACGCCAGGAGGGTTTAGCTCTCTTTACCTTTATACACTTTTTAACAAGAGTGCACCAGAAGATTTATGTCTGCACCCTGAAGACAGGTTTCCGTAGTGTAGTGGTTATCACGTTCGCTTTACACGCGAAAGGTCCCCAGTTCAAAACTGGGCGGAAACAAGCGGAGGTGTTTTTAATATGCATGCTGAAATTCGCTACAAAGTCCTTAATTTTGAGACCGGTGAAGGTCATCGTACCAAGGAGCAGTAGGCAGACTGCCATGCCGAATGAGGT
>NC_138224.1:30065988-30080988 GCF_964197995.2 Scardinius erythrophthalmus
GCTTTACACGCGAAAGGTCCCCAGTTCAAAACTGGGCGGAAACAAGCGGAGGTGTTTTTAATATGCATGCTGAAATTCGCTACAAAGTCCTTAATTTTGAGACCGGTGAAGGTCATCGTACCAAGGAGCAGTAGGCAGACTGCCATGCCGAATGAGGTTTGTTCTATTGTATGTGGAATGTACAGACTGTCACACTGCTTGCAGGGCAGGTTATGGGACGGAGCCATCTTCGAAAAAGCACACGCAATGGATCCTTTAGGTTTCTGTAGTGTAGCGGTCATCACGTTCGCCTAACACGCGAAAGGTCCTCGGTTCGAAACCGAGCAGAAACAGTGGTTGCCTTTTGACAGAAACTTTGAACTTTTGGCCATGCCAGGAGGGTTCAGCTCTCTTTTCCTTTATGTGCTTTTTAACAAGCGTGCACCAGAAGATTGCTGTCTGCATCCTGAAGACAGGTTTCCGTAGTGTAGTGGTTATCACGTTCGCCTCACACGCGAAAGGTCCCCAGTTCGAAACTGGGCGGAAACTGTGGGTGGTGTTTGCAAAAATATCTTATGTGGTTTTCTGTTGAGCAGGTCAGTACACTTGCAGGGCGATTTGCGGTGTAAACTCTTTAGAAAAGGACAAAAACAAAACAAATGACCATTGAGGTTTCCTGTAGAGTAATAAAAAATGTTTGGTCTGCCACCAAAAAGAGCAGCTTTTTGCCATTTTAAGAACACTGGGCAGTCTATCGTTTCAGTTGCTTTTGAACAAGTGTACAACTGTACAAAGTCCTTACCTGCTGGCCCAACCTGCTGCGGTTCTTTGGAGCAAGCCGCAAAAAGTCCTCTGTTTTTTAACAAACTCATGTAGCTCTGCTGTGAGCAGGGCATCCAAAAATACCAGAAACTCGCAAATGTTCCCCTCCACGGAAATCTTTAGTAAAAGGCGAAAGATTTATGCGTGAATGAAGAGAAACTCGAGCTGTACCTATGAGACGTTGGGACAATGTGCTCCCACGCACATGCCACCATGCTCAGCAAGGGTAATGTCTGGTGCAGGCTCCTCCCACCCAGCTCTTTTTCTTTTCTTTTTTTTTAAAAAATGCAAAGGACCACGAGGTTTCTGTAGTGTAGCGGTCATCACATTCGCCTAACACGCGAAAGGTCCTCGGTTCGAAACCGAGCAGAAACAGCGGTCGGATTGTGATAGAAACTTTAAGCTGTTTGCCACGCCAGGAGGGTTTAGCTATCTTTACCTTTATACACTTTTTAACAAGAGTGCACCAGAAGATTTATGTCTGCACCCTGAAGACAGGTTTCCGTAGTGTAGTGGTTATCACGTTCGCTTTACACGCGAAAGGTCCCCAGTTCAAAACTGGGCGGAAACAAGCGGAGGTGTTTTTAATATGCATGCTGAAATTCGCTACAAAGTCCTTAATTTTGAGACCGGTGAAGGTCGTCGTACCAAGGAGCAGTAGGCAGACTGCCATGCCGAATGAGGTTTGTTCTGTTGTATGTGGAATGTACAGACTGTCACACTGCTTGCAGGGCAGGTTATGGGACGGAGCCATCTTCGAAAAAGCACACGCAATGGATCCTTTAGGTTTCTGTAGTGTAGCGGTCATCACGTTCGCCTAACACGCGAAAGGTCCTCGGTTCGAAACCGAGCAGAAACAGTGGTTGCCTTTTGACAGAAACTTTGAACTTTTGGCCATGCCAGGAGGGTTCAGCTCTCTTTTCCTTTATGTGCTTTTTAACAAGCGTGCACCAGAAGATTGCTGTCTGCATCCTGAAGACAGGTTTCCGTAGTGTAGTGGTTATCACGTTCGCCTCACACGCGAAAGGTCCCCAGTTCGAAACTGGGCGGAAACTGTGGGTGGTGTTTGCAAAAATATCTTATGTGGTTTTCTGTTGAGCAGGTCAGTACACTTGCAGGGCGATTTGCGGTGTAAACTCTTTAGAAAAGGACAAAAACAAAACAAATGACCATTGAGGTTTCCTGTAGAGTAATAAAAAATGTTTGGTCTGCCACCAAAAAGAGCAGCTTTTTGCCATTTTAAGAACACTGGGCAGTCTATCGTTTCAGTTGCTTTTGAACAAGTGTACAACTGTACAAAGTCCTTACCTGCTGGCCCAACCTGCTGCGGTTCTTCGGAGCAAGCCGCAAAAAGTCCTCTGTTTTTTAACAAACTCATGTAGCTCTGCTGTGAGCAGGGCATCCAAAAATACCAGAAACTCGCAAATGTTCCCCTCCACAGAAATCTTTAGTAAAAGGCGAAAGATTTATGCGTGAATGAAGAGAAACTCGAGCTGTACCTATGAGACGTTGGGACAATGTGCTCCCACGCACATGCCACCATGCTCAGCAAGGGTAATGTCTGGTGCAGGCACCTCCCACCCAGCTCTTTTTCTTTTCTTTTTTTTAAAAAAATGCAAAGGACCACGAGGTTTCTGTAGTGTAGCGGTCATCACGTTCGCCTAACACGCGAAAGGTCCTCGGTTCGAAACCGAGCAGAAACAGCGGTCGGATTGTGATAGAAACTTTAAGCTGTTTGCCACGCCAGGAGGGTTTAGCTCTCTTTACCTTTATACACTTTTTAACAAGAGTGCACCAGAAGATTTATGTCTGCACCCTGAAGACAGGTTTCCGTAGTGTAGTGGTTATCACGTTCGCTTTACACGCGAAAGGTCCCCAGTTCAAAACTGGGCGGAAACAAGCGGAGGTGTTTTTAATATGCATGCTGAAATTCGCTACAAAGTCCTTAATTTTGAGACCGGTGAAGGTCATCGTACCAAGGAGCAGTAGGCAGACTGCCATGCCGAATGAGGTTTGTTCTATTGTATGTGGAATGTACAGACTGTCACACTGCTTGCATGGCAGGTTATGGGACGGAGCCATCTTTGAAAAAGCACACGAAAAGGACTTTTGGGTTTCTGTAGTGTAGCGGTCATCGCGTTCGCCTAACACGCGAAAGGTCCTCGGTTCGAAACCGAGCAGAAACAGTGGTTGCCTTTTGACAGAAACTTTGAACTTTTGGCCATGCCAGGAGGGTTCAGCTCTCTTTTCCTTTATGTGCTTTTTAACAAGCGTGCACCAGAAGATTGCTGTCTGCATCCTGAAGACAGGTTTCCGTAGTGTAGTGGTTATCACGTTCGCCTCACACGTGAAAGGTCCCCAGTTTGAAACTGGGCGGAAACTGTGGGTGGTGTTTGCAAAAATATCTTATGTGGTTTTTCTGTTGAGCAGGTCAGTACACTTGCAGGGCGATTTGCGGTGTAAACTCTTTAGAAAAGGACAAAAACAAAACAAATGACCATTGAGGTTTCCTGTAGAGTAATAAAAAATGTTTGGTCTGCCCCCAAAAAGAGCAGCTTTTGCCATTTTAAGAACACTGGGCAGTCTATCGTTTCAGTTGCTTTTGAACAAGTGTACAACTGTACAAAGTCCTTACCTGCTGGCCCAACCTGCTGCGGTTCTTCGGAGCAAGCCGCAAAAAGTCCTCTGTCTTTTAACAAACTCATGTAGCTCTGCTGTGAGCAGGGCATCCAAAAATACCAGAAACTCGCAAATGTTCCCCTCCACGGAAATCTTTAGTAAAAGGCGAAAGATTTATGCGTGAATGAAGAGAAACTCGAGCTGTACCTATGAGACGTTGGGACAATGTGCTCCCACGCACATGCCACCATGCTCAGCAAGGGTAATGTCTGGTGCAGGCTCCTCCCACCCAGCTCTTTTTCTTTTCTTTTTTTTTAAAAAATGCAAAGGACCACAAGGTTTCTGTAGTGTAGCGGTCATCACATTCGCCTAACACGCGAAAGGTCCTCGGTTCGAAACCGAGCAGAAACAGCGGTCGGATTGTGATAGAAACTTTAAGCTGTTTGCCACGCCAGGAGGGTTTAGCTATCTTTACCTTTATACACTTTTTAACAAGAGTGCACCAGAAGATTTATGTCTGCACCCTGAAGACAGGTTTCCGTAGTGTAGTGGTTATCACGTTCGCTTTACACGCGAAAGGTCCCCAGTTCAAAACTGGGCGGAAACAAGCGGAGGTGTTTTTAATATCCATGCTGAAATTCGCTACAAAGTCCTTAATTTTGAGACCGGTGAAGGTCATCGTACCAAGGAGCAGTAGGCAGACTGCCATGCCGAATGAGGTTTGTTCTGTTGTATGTGGAATGTACAGACTGTCACACTGCTTGCAGGGCAGGTTATGGGACGGAGCCATCTTCGAAAAATCACACGCAATGGATCCTTTAGGTTTCTGTAGTGTAGCGGTCATCACGTTCGCCTAACACGCGAAAGGTCCTCGGTTCGAAACCGAGCAGAAACAGTGGTTGCCTTTTGACAGAAACTTTGAACTTTTGGCCATGCCAGGAGGGTTCAGCTCTCTTTTCCTTTATGTGATTTTAACAAGCGTGCACCAGAAGATTGCTGTCTGCATCCTGAAGACAGGTTTCCGTAGTGTAGTGGTTATCACGTTCGCCTCACACGCGAAAGGTCCCCAGTTCGAAACTGGGCGGAAACTGTGGGTGGTGTTTGCAAAAATATCTTATGTGGTTTTCTGTTGAGCAGGTCAGTACACTTGCAGGGCGATTTGCGGTGTAAACTCTTTAGAAAAGGACAAAAACAAAACAAATGACCATTGAGGTTTCCTGTAGAGTAATAAAAAATGTTTGGTCTGCCACCAAAAAGAGCAGCTTTTTGCCATTTTAAGAACACTGGGCAGTCTATCGTTTCAGTTGCTTTTGAACAAGTGTACAACTGTACAAAGTCCTTACCTGCTGGCCCAACCTGCTGCGGTTCTTCGGAGCAAGCCGCAAAAAGTCCTCTGTTTTTTAACAAACTCATGTAGCTCTGCTGTGAGCAGGGCATCCAAAAATACCAGAAACTCGCAAATGTTCCCCTCCACAGAAATCTTTAGTAAAAGGCGAAAGATTTATGCGTGAATGAAGAGAAACTCGAGCTGTACCTATGAGACGTTGGGACAATGTGCTCCCACGCACATGCCACCATGCTCAGCAAGGGTAATGTCTGGTGCAGGCACCTCCCACCCAGCTCTTTTTCTTTTCTTTTTTTTAAAAAAATGCAAAGGACCACGAGGTTTCTGTAGTGTAGCGGTCATCACGTTCGCCTAACACGCGAAAGGTCCTCGGTTCGAAACCGAGCAGAAACAGCGGTCGGATTGTGATAGAAACTTTAAGCTGTTTGCCACGCCAGGAGGGTTTAGCTCTCTTTACCTTTATACACTTTTTAACAAGAGTGCACCAGAAGATTTATGTCTGCACCCTGAAGACAGGTTTCCGTAGTGTAGTGGTTATCACGTTCGCTTTACACGCGAAAGGTCCCCAGTTCAAAACTGGGCGGAAACAAGCGGAGGTGTTTTTAATATGCATGCTGAAATTCGCTACAAAGTCCTTAATTTTGAGACCGGTGAATGTCATCGTACCAAGGAGCAGTAGGCAGACTGCCATGCCGAATGAGGTTTGTTCTGTTGTATGTGGAATGTACAGATTGTCACACTGCTTGCAGGGCAGGTTATGGGACGGAGCCATCTTCGAAAAATCACACGCAATGGATCCTTTAGATTTCTGTAGTGTAGCGGTCATCACGTTCGCCTAACACACGAAAGGTCCTCGGTTCGAAAACGAGCAGAAACGGTGGTTGCCTTTTGACAGAAACTTTGAACTTTTGGCCATGCCAGGAGGGTTCAGCTCTCTTTTCCTTTATGTGCTTTTTAACAAGCGTGCACCAGAAGATTGCTGTCTGCATCCTGAAGACAGGTTTCCGTAGTGTAGTGGTTATCACGTTCGCCTCACACGCGAAAGGTCCCCAGTTCGAAACTAGGCGGAAACTGTGGGTGGTGTTTGCAAAAATATCTTATGTGGTTTTTCTGTTGAGCAGGTCAATACACTTGCAGGGCGATTTGCGGTGTAAACTCTTTAGAAAAGGACAAAAACAAAACAAATGACCATTGAGGTTTCCTGTAGAGTCATAAAAAATGTTTGGTCTGCCACCAAAAAGAGCAGCTTTTTGCCATTTTAAGAACACTGGGCAGTCTATCGTTTCAGTTGCTTTTGAACAAGTGTACAACTGTACAAAGTCCTTACCTGCTGGCCCAACCTGCTGCGGTTCTTTGGAGCAAGCCGCAAAAAGTCCTCTGTTTTTTAACAAACTCATGTAGCTCTGCTGTGAGCAGGGCATCCAAAAATACCAGAAACTCGCAAATGTTCCCCTCCACAGAAATCTTTAGTTAAAGGCGAAAGATTTATGCGTGAATGAAGAGAAACTGGAGCTGTACCTATGAGACGTTGGGACAATGTGCTCCCACGCACATGCCACCATGCTCAGCAAGGGTAATGTCTGGTGCAGGCACCTCCCACCCAGCTCTTTTTCTTTTCTTTTTTTTAAAAAAATGCAAAGGACCACGAGGTTTCTGTAGTGTAGCGGTCATCACGTTCGCCTAACACGCGAAAGGTCCTCGGTTCGAAACCGAGCAGAAACAGCGGTCGGATTGTGGTAGAAACTTTAAGCTGTTTGCCACGCCAGGAGGGTTTAGCTCTCTTTACCTTTATACACTTTTTAACAAGAGTGCACCAGAAGATTTATGTCTGCACCCTGAAGACAGGTTTCCGTAGTGTAGTGGTTATCACGTTCGCTTTACACGCGAAAGGTCCCCAGTTCAAAACTGGGCGGAAACAAGCGGAGGTGTTTTTAATATGCATGCTGAAATTCGCTACAAAGTCCTTAATTTTGAGACCGGTGAAGGTCATCGTACCAAGGAGCAGTAGGCAGACTGCCATGCCGAATGAGGTTTGTTCTATTGTATGTGGAATGTACAGACTGTCACACTGCTTGCATGGCAGGTTATGGGACGGAGCCATCTTTGAAAAAGCACACGAAAAGGACTTTTGGGTTTCTGTAGTGTAGCGGTCATCGCGTTCGCCTAACACGCGAAAGGTCCTCGGTTCGAAACCGAGCAGAAACAGTGGTTGACTTTTGACAGAAACTTTGAACTTTTGGCCATGCCAGGAGGGTTCAGCTCTCTTTTCCTTTATGTGCTTTTTAACAAGCGTGCACCAGAAGATTGCTGTCTGCATCCTGAAGACAGGTTTCCGTAGTGTAGTGGTTATCACGTTCGCCTCACACGCGAAAGGTCCCCAGTTCGAAACTGGGCGGAAACTGTGGGTGGTGTTTGCAAAAATATCTTATGTGGTTTTCTGTTGAGCAGGTCAGTACACTTGCAGGGCGATTTGCGGTGTAAACTCTTTAGAAAAGGACAAAAACAAAACAAATGACCATTGAGGTTTCCTGTAGAGTAATAAAAATGTTTGGTCTGCCACCAAAAAGAGCAGCTTTTTGCCATTTTAAGAACACTGGGCAGTCTATCGTTTCAGTTGCTTTTGAACAAGTGTACAACTGTACAAAGTCCTTACCTGCTGGCCCAACCTGCTGTGGTTCTTCGGAGCAAGCCGCAAAAAGTCCTCTGTATTTTAACAAACTCATGTAGCTCTGCTGTGAGCAGGGCATCCAAAAATACCAGAAACTCGCAAATGTTCCCCTCCACGGAAATCTTTAGTAAAAGGCGAAAGATTTATGCGTGAATGAAGAGAAACTCGAGCTGTACCTATGAGACGTTGGGACAATGTGATCCCACGCACATGCCACCATGCTCAGCAAGGGTAATGTCTGGTGCAGGCTCCTCCCACCCAGCTCTTTTTCTTTTGTTTTTTTTTTAAAAATGCAGAGGACCACAAGGTTTCTGTAGTGTAGCGGTCATCACGTTCGCCTAACACGCGAAAGGTCCTCGGTTCGAAACCGAGCAGAAACAGCGGTCGGATTGTGATAGAAACTTTAAGCTGTTTGCCACGCCAGGAGGGTTTAGCTCTCTTTACCTTTATACACTTTTTAACAAGAGTGCACCAGAAGATTTATGTCTGCACCCTGAAGACAGGTTTCCGTAGTGTAGTGGTTATCACGTTCGCTTTACACGCGAAAGGTCCCCAGTTCAAAACTGGGCGGAAACAAGCGGAGGTGTTTTTAATATGCATGCTGAAATTCGCTACAAAGTCCTTAATTTTGAGACCGGTGAAGGTCATCGTACCAAGGAGCAGTAGGCAGACTGCCATGCCGAATGAGGTTTGTTCTGTTGTATGTGGAATGTACAGACTGTCACACTGCTTGCAGGGCAGGTTATGGGACGGAGCCATCTTCGAAAAATCACACGCAATGGATCCTTTAGGTTTCTGTAGTGTAGCGGTCATCACGTTCGCCTAACACGCGAAAGGTCCTCGGTTCGAAAACGAGCAAAAACAGTGGTTGCCTTTTGACAGAAACTTTGAACTTTTGGCCATGCCAGGAGGGTTCAGCTCTCTTTTCCTTTATGTGATTTTAACAAGCGTGCACCAGAAGATTGCTGTCTGCATCCTGAAGACAGGTTTCCGTAGTGTAGTGGTTATCACGTTCGCCTCACACGCGAAAGGTCCCCAGTTCGAAACTGGGCGGAAACTGTGGGTGGTGTTTGCAAAAATATCTTATGTGGTTTTTCTGTTGAGCAGGTCAGTACACTTGCAGGGCGATTTGCGGTGTAAACTCTTTAGAAAAGGACAAAAACAAAACAAATGACCATTGAGGTTTCCTGTAGAGTAATAAAAAATGTTTGGTCTGCCCCCAAAAAGAGCAGCTTTTGCCATTTTAAGAACACTGGGCAGTCTATCGTTTCAGTTGCTTTTGAACAAGTGTACAACTGTACAAAGTCTTTACCTGCTGGCCCAACCTGCTGCGGTTTT
The DNA here is from genome assembly GCF_964197995.2 of Scardinius erythrophthalmus. Lineage (NCBI taxonomy): Eukaryota > Metazoa > Chordata > Actinopteri > Cypriniformes > Leuciscidae > Scardinius > Scardinius erythrophthalmus. The sequence continues at coordinate 30,074,760 of NC_138224.1, forward strand.
TCGGAGCAAGCCGCAAAAAGTCCTCTGTCTTTTAACAAACTCCTGTAGCTCTGCTGTGAGCAGGGCATCCAAAAATACCAGAAACTCGCAAATGTTCCCCTCCACAGAAATCTTTAGTAAAAGGCGAAAGATTTATGCGTGAATGAAGAGAAACTCGAGCTGTACCTATGAGACGTTGGGACAATGTGCTCCCACGCACATGCCACCATGCTCAGCAAGGGTAATGTCTGGTGCAGGCACCTCCCACCCAGCTCTTTTTCTTTTCTTTTTTTTAAAAAAATGCAAAGGACCACGAGGTTTCTGTAGTGTAGCGGTCATCACGTTCGCCTAACACGCGAAAGGTCCTCGGTTCGAAACCGAGCAGAAACAGCGGTCGGATTGTGGTAGAAACTTTAAGCTGTTTGCCACGCCAGGAGGGTTTAGCTCTCTTTACCTTTATACACTTTTTAACAAGAGTGCACCAGAAGATTTATGTCTGCACCCTGAAGACAGGTTTCCGTAGTGTAGTGGTTATCACGTTCGCTTTACACGCGAAAGGTCCCCAGTTCAAAACTGGGCGGAAACAAGCGGAGGTGTTTTTAATATGCATGCTGAAATTCGCTACAAAGTCCTTAATTTTGAGACCGGTGAAGGTCATCGTACCAAGGAGCAGTAGGCAGACTGCCATGCCGAATGAGGTTTGTTCTATTGTATGTGGAATGTACAGACTGTCACACTGCTTGCATGGCAGGTTATGGGACGGAGCCATCTTTGAAAAAGCACACGAAAAGGACTTTTGGGTTTCTGTAGTGTAGCGGTCATCGCGTTCGCCTAACACGCGAAAGGTCCTCGGTTCGAAACCGAGCAGAAACAGTGGTTGACTTTTGACAGAAACTTTGAACTTTTGGCCATGCCAGGAGGGTTCAGCTCTCTTTTCCTTTATGTGCTTTTTAACAAGCGTGCACCAGAAGATTGCTGTCTGCATCCTGAAGACAGGTTTCCGTAGTGTAGTGGTTATCACGTTCACCTCACACGCGAAAGGTCCCCAGTTCGAAACTGGGCGGAAACTGTGGGTGGTGTTTGCAAAAATATCTTATGTGGTTTTCTGTTGAGCAGGTCAGTACACTTGCAGGGCGATTTGCGGTGTAAACTCTTTAGAAAAGGACAAAAACAAAACAAATGACCATTGAGGTTTCCTGTAGAGTAATAAAAATGTTTGGTCTGCCACCAAAAAGAGCAGCTTTTTGCCATTTTAAGAACACTGGGCAGTCTATCGTTTCAGTTGCTTTTGAACAAGTGTACAACTGTACAAAGTCCTTACCTGCTGGCCCAACCTGCTGTGGTTCTTCGGAGCAAGCCGCAAAAAGTCCTCTGTATTTTAACAAACTCATGTAGCTCTGCTGTGAGCAGGGCATCCAAAAATACCAGAAACTCGCAAATGTTCCCCTCCACGGAAATCTTTAGTAAAAGGCGAAAGATTTATGCGTGAATGAAGAGAAACTCGAGCTGTACCTATGAGACGTTGGGACAATGTGATCCCACGCACATGCCACCATGCTCAGCAAGGGTAATGTCTGGTGCAGGCTCCTCCCACCCAGCTCTTTTTCTTTTGTTTTTTTTTTAAAAATGCAGAGGACCACAAGGTTTCTGTAGTGTAGCGGTCATCACGTTCGCCTAACACGCGAAAGGTCCTCGGTTCGAAACCGAGCAGAAACAGCGGTCGGATTGTGATAGAAACTTTAAGCTGTTTGCCACGCCAGGAGGGTTTAGCTCTCTTTACCTTTATACACTTTTTAACAAGAGTGCACCAGAAGATTTATGTCTGCACCCTGAAGACAGGTTTCCGTAGTGTAGTGGTTATCACGTTCGCTTTACACGCGAAAGGTCCCCAGTTCAAAACTGGGCGGAAACAAGCGGAGGTGTTTTTAATATGCATGCTGAAATTCGCTACAAAGTCCTTAATTTTGAGACCGGTGAAGGTCATCGTACCAAGGAGCAGTAGGCAGACTGCCATGCCGAATGAGGTTTGTTCTGTTGTATGTGGAATGTACAGACTGTCACACTGCTTGCAGGGCAGGTTATGGGACGGAGCCATCTTCGAAAAATCACACGCAATGGATCCTTTAGGTTTCTGTAGTGTAGCGGTCATCACGTTCGCCTAACACGCGAAAGGTCCTCGGTTCGAAAACGAGCAAAAACAGTGGTTGCCTTTTGACAGAAACTTTGAACTTTTGGCCATGCCAGGAGGGTTCAGCTCTCTTTTCCTTTATGTGATTTTAACAAGCGTGCACCAGAAGATTGCTGTCTGCATCCTGAAGACAGGTTTCCGTAGTGTAGTGGTTATCACGTTCGCCTCACACGCGAAAGGTCCCCAGTTCGAAACTGGGCGGAAACTGTGGGTGGTGTTTGCAAAAATATCTTATGTGGTTTTTCTGTTGAGCAGGTCAGTACACTTGCAGGGCGATTTGCGGTGTAAACTCTTTAGAAAAGGACAAAAACAAAACAAATGACCATTGAGGTTTCCTGTAGAGTAATAAAAAATGTTTGGTCTGCCCCCAAAAAGAGCAGCTTTTGCCATTTTAAGAACACTGGGCAGTCTATCGTTTCAGTTGCTTTTGAACAAGTGTACAACTGTACAAAGTCTTTACCTGCTGGCCCAACCTGCTGCGGTTTTTCGGAGCAAGCCGCAAAAAGTCCTCTGTCTTTTAACAAACTCCTGTAGCTCTGCTGTGAGCAGGGCATCCAAAAATACCAGAAACTCGCAAATGTTCCCCTCCACAGAAATCTTTAGTAAAAGGCGAAAGATTTATGCGTGAATGAAGAGAAACTCGAGCTGTACCTATGAGACGTTGGGACAATGTGCTCCCACGCACATGCCACCATGCTCAGCAAGGGTAATGTCTGGTGCAGGCACCTCCCACCCAGCTCTTTTTCTTTTCTTTTTTTTAAAAAAATGCAAAGGACCACGAGGTTTCTGTAGTGTAGCGGTCATCACGTTCGCCTAACACGCGAAAGGTCCTCGGTTCGAAACCGAGCAGAAACAGCGGTCGGATTGTGGTAGAAACTTTAAGCTGTTTGCCACGCCAGGAGGGTTTAGCTCTCTTTACCTTTATACACTTTTTAACAAGAGTGCACCAGAAGATTTATGTCTGCACCCTGAAGACAGGTTTCCGTAGTGTAGTGGTTATCACGTTCGCTTTACACGCGAAAGGTCCCCAGTTCAAAACTGGGCGGAAACAAGCGGAGGTGTTTTTAATATGCATGCTGAAATTCGCTACAAAGTCCTTAATTTTGAGACCGGTGAAGGTCATCGTACCAAGGAGCAGTAGGCAGACTGCCATGCCGAATGAGGTTTGTTCTATTGTATGTGGAATGTACAGACTGTCACACTGCTTGCATGGCAGGTTATGGGACGGAGCCATCTTTGAAAAAGCACACGAAAAGGACTTTTGGGTTTCTGTAGTGTAGCGGTCATCGCGTTCGCCTAACACGCGAAAGGTCCTCGGTTCGAAACCGAGCAGAAACAGTGGTTGACTTTTGACAGAAACTTTGAACTTTTGGCCATGCCAGGAGGGTTCAGCTCTCTTTTCCTTTATGTGCTTTTTAACAAGCGTGCACCAGAAGATTGCTGTCTGCATCCTGAAGACAGGTTTCCGTAGTGTAGTGGTTATCACGTTCGCCTCACACGCGAAAGGTCCCCAGTTCGAAACTGGGCGGAAACTGTGGGTGGTGTTTGCAAAAATATCTTATGTGGTTTTCTGTTGAGCAGGTCAGTACACTTGCAGGGCGATTTGCGGTGTAAACTCTTTAGAAAAGGACAAAAACAAAACAAATGACCATTGAGGTTTCCTGTAGAGTAATAAAAATGTTTGGTCTGCCACCAAAAAGAGCAGCTTTTTGCCATTTTAAGAACACTGGGCAGTCTATCGTTTCAGTTGCTTTTGAACAAGTGTACAACTGTACAAAGTCCTTACCTGCTGGCCCAACCTGCTGTGGTTCTTCGGAGCAAGCCGCAAAAAGTCCTCTGTATTTTAACAAACTCATGTAGCTCTGCTGTGAGCAGGGCATCCAAAAATACCAGAAACTCGCAAATGTTCCCCTCCACGGAAATCTTTAGTAAAAGGCGAAAGATTTATGCGTGAATGAAGAGAAACTCGAGCTGTACCTATGAGACGTTGGGACAATGTGATCCCACGCACATGCCACCATGCTCAGCAAGGGTAATGTCTGGTGCAGGCTCCTCCCACCCAGCTCTTTTTCTTTTGTTTTTTTTTTAAAAATGCAGAGGACCACAAGGTTTCTGTAGTGTAGCGGTCATCACGTTCGCCTAACACGCGAAAGGTCCTCGGTTCGAAACCGAGCAGAAACAGCGGTCGGATTGTGATAGAAACTTTAAGCTGTTTGCCACGCCAGGAGGGTTTAGCTCTCTTTACCTTTATACACTTTTTAACAAGAGTGCACCAGAAGATTTATGTCTGCACCCTGAAGACAGGTTTCCGTAGTGTAGTGGTTATCACGTTCGCTTTACACGCGAAAGGTCCCCAGTTCAAAACTGGGCGGAAACAAGCGGAGGTGTTTTTAATATGCATGCTGAAATTCGCTACAAAGTCCTTAATTTTGAGACCGGTGAAGGTCATCGTACCAAGGAGCAGTAGGCAGACTGCCATGCCGAATGAGGTTTGTTCTGTTGTATGTGGAATGTACAGACTGTCACACTGCTTGCAGGGCAGGTTATGGGACGGAGCCATCTTCGAAAAATCACACGCAATGGATCCTTTAGGTTTCTGTAGTGTAGCGGTCATCACGTTCGCCTAACACGCGAAAGGTCCTCGGTTCGAAAACGAGCAAAAACAGTGGTTGCCTTTTGACAGAAACTTTGAACTTTTGGCCATGCCAGGAGGGTTCAGCTCTCTTTTCCTTTATGTGATTTTAACAAGCGTGCACCAGAAGATTGCTGTCTGCATCCTGAAGACAGGTTTCCGTAGTGTAGTGGTTATCACGTTCGCCTCACACGCGAAAGGTCCCCAGTTCGAAACTGGGCGGAAACTGTGGGTGGTGTTTGCAAAAATATCTTATGTGGTTTTTCTGTTGAGCAGGTCAGTACACTTGCAGGGCGATTTGCGGTGTAAACTCTTTAGAAAAGGACAAAAACAAAACAAATGACCATTGAGGTTTCCTGTAGAGTAATAAAAAATGTTTGGTCTGCCCCCAAAAAGAGCAGCTTTTGCCATTTTAAGAACACTGGGCAGTCTATCGTTTCAGTTGCTTTTGAACAAGTGTACAACTGTACAAAGTCTTTACCTGCTGGCCCAACCTGCTGCGGTTTTTCGGAGCAAGCCGCAAAAAGTCCTCTGTCTTTTAACAAACTCCTGTAGCTCTGCTGTGAGCAGGGCATCCAAAAATACCAGAAACTCGCAAATGTTCCCCTCCACAGAAATCTTTAGTAAAAGGCGAAAGATTTATGCGTGAATGAAGAGAAACTCGAGCTGTACCTATGAGACGTTGGGACAATGTGCTCCCACGCACATGCCACCATGCTCAGCAAGGGTAATGTCTGGTGCAGGCACCTCCCACCCAGCTCTTTTTCTTTTCTTTTTTTTAAAAAAATGCAAAGGACCACGAGGTTTCTGTAGTGTAGCGGTCATCACGTTCGCCTAACACGCGAAAGGTCCTCGGTTCGAAACCGAGCAGAAACAGCGGTCGGATTGTGGTAGAAACTTTAAGCTGTTTGCCACGCCAGGGGGGTTTAGCTCTCTTTACCTTTATACACTTTTTAACAAGAGTGCACCAGAAGATTTATGTCTGCACCCTGAAGACAGGTTTCCGTAGTGTAGTGGTTATCACGTTCGCTTTACACGCGAAAGGTCCCCAGTTCAAAACTGGGCGGAAACAAGCGGAGGTGTTTTTAATATGCATGCTGAAATTCGCTACAAAGTCCTTAATTTTGAGACCGGTGAAGGTCATCGTACCAAGGAGCAGTAGGCAGACTGCCATGCCGAATGAGGTTTGTTCTATTGTATGTGGAATGTACAGACTGTCACACTGCTTGCATGGCAGGTTATGGGACGGAGCCATCTTTGAAAAAGCACACGAAAAGGACTTTTGGGTTTCTGTAGTGTAGCGGTCATCGCGTTCGCCTAACACGCGAAAGGTCCTCGGTTCGAAACCGAGCAGAAACAGTGGTTGACTTTTGACAGAAACTTTGAACTTTTGGCCATGCCAGGAGGGTTCAGCTCTCTTTTCCTTTATG